>NC_045440.1:47600603-47618557 GCF_002776525.5 Piliocolobus tephrosceles
GGCTCTTGGTGCACTACTGGCCCTGGGAGACAGAGTGTGCATGATCACAGCCAACCAGGTGGTAGAGCAGCCAGGGCTGCCACGACGGCAGGCTCTGTCAGACCTACCAAGCCACAGGTCCAGTGAGCCCATCACCTCACCTTGCAGGGAGCAAGCCACTGGGAAGGGAAGGGGTGCCCGGGGTCGGGCACAATCCAGACCAGAAGGGGCAGCGAGCCCACAAGCCAGCGCTCTGAACATCACACCACCCCATCATCACCTCAGTGTCCTCCTCCGGTGCACACCTGTGGCCACACTGGGAGGCAGGAAGTCTCTGGAGCAGCTCTTCATGGAAGAGCAAGGCCCACACAGCTCCTGTGCTGGTCCCTGGCGTGTCATGCACCACAGCCCCACTGAGGACAGCCCTGCGAGGCGGCAGCCCCTGGCTCAGACCCACCGTCCCTGCGGCCTGAAGTTGGAACACACAGGGACTTGTGGAAGAGGCAGCAGGCTCGGCTGGCAGGGAGGGGCCTGAAGGAAAACAACGGGAAGCCAGAGACACGGAGGACGAAGGAAGGGGCCACGGCGGCCCTGTGGGAGTGGCACAGAGCGCGGGCACCGTGCCCACCACAGAAGAGACACCCAACACCCAGGCAAGCAGAGCAGTTCAGCAGCCAACACCAGAGGGTCTGTCATCAGCCACCTTGGAGCCAGCACGGCAGGCGCATGCAGAGAGTGTCAACAGTGGAAGGAAAGGTGGAGGCCGCAGGGCCACAGCCTGGGCTTCCACTCCCCAAGGTCACTCTTCCAACCCCCGCTGTTCAGTGTCCCACCCACTTGTGACAGCGACCGACACAGGGCCCTGTACACCACCACTCCAGAGATGGTCAACCAGATCCCTGGGGCACAGAGGGTCCGCTGGAGCCCTTCCCCTGGGAAGGGTGGCTCCACCCCGCCTGGAACAGATATCCCCCTGGGATGGGTCAGCTCTTCCTGCCTCACACCCTGCTCCTAGCGGCAGCCAGGACCACGGCTCTCTGACAGACATAAAGGCCCAGCTCCCTAAATTCGGAGCTGAAGGGCCGTCCCTCTGTTGTGACTGCATCACAGCTCACATTCTCCCTCTGCCCATTCCTGATCTTTTTACTCCCAGGAGTGTTGCTCCCAGGAGCAATTCTCAACAACCTCCCTGCATGAAAAGCTCCACCTCATAGCCTGCGTCCTGGAGACCGACTTGCAGCAGGAGGCCAGGCTAGAGACAGAAAGATCAGACGAGGCCAGTGTGTGTGGGTACCTCTCCACACACCTCACTGTTGGTCCGGACCAGACAGCTAGGCATAGTCTAGTGTTAGGTTCTCAAAGACAAAGCAGTTGATTCTGATCTCTTGAGTTTCCATCAAGGGATCCAGGCAGCCGCTCACAGACCTGAAGGTGCATCCAGGGCCTGGACCTCTGGCTTAGAGAATCAGGATTCCAAAAGAAAACAAGAAGAATTCTGTTAAACTGGCAAATACACTTAACAACAACAAGGGCTCCATTTGCAGCCACAGGCTGTGATGTAACTTGCATTAAGTAAATAAAAATCATAAAATAAAATGCACCCTGCCGGGTGCGGTGGCTCAAGCCTGTAATCCCAGCACTTTGGGAGGCCGAGGCAGGCAGATCATGAGGTCAGGAGATCGAGACCATCCTGGCTAACACGGTGAAGCCTCGTCTCTACTAAAAAAATACAAAAAACTAGCCGGGCGTGGTGGCGGGCGCCTGTAGTCCCAGCTACTCGGGAGGCTGAGGCAGGAGAATGGCGTAAACCTGGGAGGCGGAGCTTGCAGTGAGCCAAGATCTGGCCACTGAACTCCAGCCTGGGCGACAGAGCGAGACTCCGTCACAAAAATAAATAAGTAAATAAAAAATAAAATAAAATACACTCTGTGTGAATTTTAAAACAACCAGAACAGAAGCTGGGCATGGTGGCTCACACCTATAATCCCAGCACTTTGGGAGGCTGAGGCGGGCAGATCACCTGAGGTCAGGAGTTTGAGACCAGCCTGGCTAACATGGTGAAACCCTGTCTCTACTAAAAATTCAAAAAATTAGCTGGGTGTGATGGTGCATGCCTGTAGTCCCAGCTACTCGGGAGGTTGAGGTAAGAGAATCGCTTGAACCTGGGAGGTGGAGGTTCCAGCAAGCTGAGATCACACCACTGCATTCCAGCCTGGGAGACAGAGCAAAACTCTGTCTCAAAAAAAATAAACACTGAACAGCTTGGCTTGAATATGGCAGCAAGGATGAGAACATTAGTCTTCTGACTTGGAAAATGGGTTGTGTCTGGAGGAGAGCGTATTATTAAACTGGATTAAACTACACTAAAATAATGTTTCTGCAGTCAGCTAGGTGATCCCTATCAATAACCTTCAATGAGTCGATCCATAGTGACACAAAGCAAGGTGCTGTTTTTATGGTGCTATTCGCAAGGTACTATTCTTAATCCTCGCAAAACATGAAAATAGGTAGTCATACAAATCCTGAAATGACTTAAATATGGCTAATATGGCTCACTAAGAAAACTGCCAACTCTGATAAGTCAAGGAGAAATAGAGATTTAGTTACTGTATCCCCCTTTCCATTCCGCTTTCCCTTTTTTCCTCTTTTTTTTTTTTTTTTTTTTGAGATGGACTCCAGGCTGGAGTGCAATGGCATAATCTCGGCCCACTGCAACTTCCATTTCACGGGTTCAAGCAATTCTTCTGCCTCAGCCTCCTGAGTAGCTGGGATTACAGGCACCTGCCATCATGTCCGGCTAATTTTTCTATTTTTGTAGAGACAGGGTTTTCACCATGTTGGCTAGGCTGGTCTTGAACTCCTGACCTCAGGTGATCTGCCCACCTCAGCCTCCCAAAGTGCTGGGATTATAGGCATGAGCCACTGCGCCCAGCCTCTTCCCTGTTTTCTCAGAAGTCTCTTTTCCTGCCGCAAAAGCCAGAAATTACCAAATAAAAATAAGCCCTTGAAATCATATAAGGCTACTTGCAGGGCCTGACACAAAAAGATGATTCTGATACCTGTCTTCCTAGAACTTTAATTTTTATAGATGCCATAGTTATAAACTTCATATTAATCCTAATATCTCTATTCAATTTATCAAATGAGTATAATAAGATATCTAAGCAATTCAATATTGCAAATTTTCTTATAATTTTATCACACTTCATTAAATGACCTTCAATATATTAAAACAAGATAAATCCTGTAGATATAAAGACATAGCCAAATCCCTGTTCAGACATAACCAAATAAGGTGGCAAAAGTGATAAAATCATAATTTAGGGCCCTAGAGAAAATATGGGTTCTAATTCAATACTGGAAATACTAGAAATCCAATCAGAAAGCAGATAACAGCCCTCCTGGCGTTTGATTTTCTCAACCAATATTCTGATATTAACCAACAGTTTTATGTCCCTGGGTAACTCTGGTACATTCTCTGTTTGCTTGTCTAAGATCAGTCTCTGTTTACAATGGGTATTCCTTTTTTTAAAAACTGCCAGGGGCCAGACACGGTGGCTCATGCCTGTAATCTCAGCACTTTGGGAGGCCAAGGCAGGCAGATCACCTGAGGTCAGGAGTTCTAGACCAGCCTGGCCAACATGGTGAAACCCTGTCTCTACTAAAAATACAAAAATTAGCCAGGTGTGGTGGTGTGTGCCTGTAATCCCAGCTACTCGGGAGACTGAGGCAGGAGAATCACTTGAAACCAGAAGGCGGAGGTTGCAGTGAGTTGAGATGGCGCCACTGCACTCCAGTCTGGGTGGCAGAGCAAGCTTCCATCTCAATCAATCAATCAATCAGTCAATCAATAAAAATAAAACTGCCAGGATCATTTGAGGAAACTCCATAGTTTCTCTGAACATGGTTGCCACATATTGAAATGGCACATAGCATTCCATAAAAAGAAGCATGGGCGTGCTCTTCTCACAGGTTTCTGAACCCTCATCCCTGCCTCCCACAGCCAGGCTGACTCCACCTCGCCCTGTGTCTTCTGCCAACAGACTCAGAACTAGAAGGGAAGGGAGTCATACTCAAGGTAACTTACTTTTTTAAGAGCAACAGAGGAAGACAAAGGGCTTCAGAACTATCTAGGTTTCACTTATGTGTTCACAGCACAATATAAAAAGTGAATCTTCAGGAGAATCAAAAAGGAAAAGCACCTTCATGCTCTAAGGACATGCATTTGGTTTCTGATGAGTCTCTCTAGAGACCTGTGTTTTTATGCACACACTCGCCTCACCCAAGCTGGACTCCCTCCGTGTACACAGCGCTGAATGCTATGGTCGGCTCTGATTTCTGTTGTGTCACATGAAAGGCAATTGCAATAAAACATATATGCACATTTTTACATTTATAAAGTGCCTGATACTAAACAAGTCAGGTATTGCAAACTTTCAAACATGAAAGGCAATTGCAATAAAACATATATGCACATTTTTACATTTATAAAGTGCCTGATACTAAACAAGTCAGGTATTTGCAAACTTTCAGCTTTTACTTAGCAAAACCAAAAGTAAAACAAACAAATGCCCTGTTTCTCTTAGGAACTGCCTACTGGCAAAACAGTTCTGGTCAAACACAGGAATTTTTGCTCCCAGAAGGCCAAGATAACACATGTGCCTATAAATAGCAAAGAAGCTGTTCTGGAAAGTAATACACGAAAACGGGCTATGTCAAGCTTCTTTCTCTCTGAGTCTTGCATCAGCCCCAGTAAATTTCCTCAAATGGCTGCCTTGCTGAGCCTGCTTATTTTCAAGTCAGTCTGGTCACCTCCAGCTATTACATTCACTACCAGGTCAGAAGAAACAGATGGGCTTTTTGCAGGTAATCCTTTATCCAGAGCGCTGCCAAGTAACACCATTACTCACCCAGATTAGTACTGTTTTTCTCTGAATTGTAAATGCTGTTAACCGTAACAATAGAATAGAAAGCACTACGTTATTCAGATGTTCTTTATTTAGCTTAAGTTTTAGGTGTCTCTACTGCTTCCCACTTCAGCTGGATGGGAAGTGACAACTTACTTGATGAGCTGGTACCTCAGAATTCAGTCAGCTCCAGTTTTAGCAATATTCCACTCCTTTCTTTGCATACTGCCAACCAGGAAAGTCAGTCCTGAAAAAATCGAGGAGGCAGAGTAAGATGGTAGAACAGATGGCTCCACCAATCTTCCTTCCCCTGCAATGACACCAGTTTAACAACCATCTACACACACACACACACACACACACACACACAAAACCTTCATGAGAACCAAAAATCAGGTGGACACTCACAGTAGCTGGTTATAACTTCTTATCACTGAAACAGGCACTGAGGAGTTAAGAAAAACAGTCCTGAATCACCAATGCCACCCCTCCCCAACCCCTGGCAGTGGCTGCATGATGCCCAGAACATCTCTGTGCACTGGGGAGAGGGAGAGCACAGCAATTGTGAGGCCTCAAACTCAATGCTGCCCTGTTATGTCAGAAAGAAAGCCAGACCAAACTCAGCTGATGCTCACCCAGGAAGGGAGCATTTAAATCAGCCCTGGCCAGAGGGGAAACGCCCACCCCAGCAATCTGAACCTGAGTTCCTACAAGCTTTGCCACCATAAGCTGAAGTGCTCTAGCACCCTACATCAACTAGAAAGGCACTCTAGGTCACAAGGACTGCAACTTCTAGGACAGTCCTAGTGCTCAACTGTACCCAGAGACAGAGGACTGGGGGGCGCAAGACATACTGAGTCACCAGCCAGGGCAGCTAAGGGAGTGCTGGCATCACTCCTCCCTTAAACCCAGGCTACACGGCTCGTGGCTCCAAACAAGACCCCTTTCGTTTGCTTGAGGAGAGAAGACAGATGAGCGGGGTGGACTTTGTCTTGTATCTTGGATGTCGGCTCAGCCATAGCAGGATAGGGCACTGGGCAGAGTCACGAGGCCCCTTTTCCAGGCTCTAGTGCCTAAATGATATTTCTAGACACACCCTGGGCCAAAGGAAACCTGCTGCATTGAAGGGAAGGACCCAGTCCTGGCAAATTCATCACCTGCTAACTGAAGAGCCCTTGAGCCCTGAATAACCAGCACCGACACCCAGGTACTGCATCAGGGCCTGGGCTGAGACTCAGACTCAGCACATTCCCAGCTGTGGTGGCTATGGGGCAAGACTCCTTCTACTTGAGTAAAGGAGAGGAAAAAGTAAAGGGGATTTTGTCTTGCACCTTAGGTACCAGCTAGGCCACGGGGGAGTAGAGCACCAAGTGAGCTGTTGGGGTCCCTGATTCCAGGACTTTTCTCTTGGACAGCATTTCTGGACCTGCCTTGGGCTAGAGGGGTGCCTACTGCCCTGACGGGTGAGTCCTTGGCCAGACAGCATTCACCACAAGCTGAATGAAGAGCACTTGGGACTCAAGGGAACATTGGCAATAGTCTGACAGTACTCCCCATGGGACAGTGGAGGCGGTGGTCATGGGGTTAGGCTCTGCTACCTTGGAAAGGGGAGGGAAGAGTGGGAAAGATTACATCTTGTAGGTTCAGTGCCAGTTCAGCCACCGTACAATAGAACACAAAGTAGACTTCTAAGGTTTTTCACTCTAGTTCCTGGCTCCCAGACAGCACCTTTAGACCAGTCCAGGGCCTGGGAGAACTTGCCACCTTGAAAGGAAGGTCGCAGGCTTGACTGGCTTTGCTACCAGCTAATTGTAGAGTCCCAGAGCCTTGAGAAAACATAAGCAGTAGTCAGGGAGTGGCTACAGCAGGCTTTGAGCAAGACTTAGTTCTGTACTGGCTTCAGGTCTGACCCAGCACGGTCCTAGTGTTGGTGGCCACAGGGGTACTTGTGTCACTCATCCCCAGGTCCATGTAGCTCAGAACCAAGAGAGAATTTTCATTTGGGAGAAAGTAAGGGGAAAGAACAACAGTCTCTGCCTGGTAATCCAAGGAATTCTTCCAGATCTTGTCCAACACCATCAAGGCCATACCTCTACAAGTCTACAAGAACCATGGGGGCTTGGGATGACCCCTAATGCAGATACATCTTAAATAAAAACACTTAAGTCCTTTTGAATATCTGGAAAGTTTTCCCAAGATGGACAGATTCAAACAAGCACAGACTGAGAAAACTGCAATAAATATCTAACTCTTGAATGAGCAGACACAAACAAACATCTACAAGTATCAAGACCATCCAGGAAAACATAACCTCCCCAAATGAACTGAATAAGTCACCAGGGATGAATCCTGGAGAAACAGAGATATGTGACCTTTCAGACAGAGAATTCAAAATAGCTGTCTTCAGAAAACTCGAAGAAATTTAAGATAACACAGAGAAGGAATTCAGAATTCTAATAGACAAACTTAAAGAGACTGAAATAATTTAAAAGAATCAAGCATACTAAAGAATGTATCAGAGTCTTTTAAAAGCAGAACTTATCAAGCAGAAGAATTAGTGAGCCTGAAGACAGGCTATTTGAAAGTGCACAGAGAAGGTTGGGCATGGTGGCTCATGCCTATAATCCCAGCACTTTGGGAGGCTGAGGCAAGTGGATCAACCAGCCTGGCCATCAGGATGAAACCCATCTCTACTAAAAATATAAAAATTAGCTGGGTGTAGTGATGGGTGCCTGTAATCCCAACTACTCAGGAGCCTGAGGCAGGAGAATTGCTTGAACTCAGGAAGTGAAGGTTGCAGTGAGCTGAGATCACACCACTACACTCCAGCCTGGGCAACAGAGCAAGACTTCATCTCAAAAAAATAAAAAGAAAATACACAGAGGAGACAAAATAAAAAAATATTTTTTTAAATGAAGCACACCTAAAGGATTTAGAAAACAGCCTCAAAAGGTCTAATCTAAGACTTACTGGCCTTAAATAGGAGGTAGAGAAAAAAATAGGGGTAGAATTTATTCAAAGGAATAAAAACAGAACTTCCCAAACCTAGAGAAAGATACAAACATCCAAGTAAAAGAAAGTTAAAGAACACAAAGCAGATTTAACTGAAAGAAGACAACCTCAAGACATTTAATAAACAAACTCCCAAAGGTCAAAGATAAAGAAAGGATCCTAAAAGCAGGGAAAAAAAAAAAAACATACAATGGCGCTCCATTACGTCTGACAGCAGACTTTTCAGTGGAACCCTTACAGGCCAGGAGAGAGTGGCATAACATATTTAAAGTGCTGAAAGAAAAATCTTTTACCCTAGAATGGTATATCTGGTGAAAATATCCTTCAAACATGAAGGAGTAATACAGATTTTTTCCAGACAGACAAAAGCTGAGGGATTAAAGCTGAGAGATTTCATCAATGCCAGGCCTGTCCTACAGGAAATGCTAAAGGTAGGACTTTGATCAGAAAAAATAAAGGACATTATGAGCAATAAGAAATCATCTGAAGGTTCAAAACTTGCTGGTAATAATAAGTACTCAGAAAAACACAGAATATTATAGTGCTGTAACTGTGGTGCTTAAAGTACTCTGAAGTAGAATGACTAAATAATGAACAATCAAAAATAATAACCACAAGAAGAAAAATAATAATAATAATAATAACTCCAACTTTTGAGACATAGACAGTACAATAAAATATAAATAGAAACAACAAAAAGTTTAAAAGTGAGGCGATAAAGTTAAGGCATAGAGTCTTTATTAGTTTTCTTTTTGCTTGTTTCTTTCTTTATGCAAACAGTGTTATCAGTTTAAAATAATAAGTTATAAGATAGTATTTGTAAGCTTCATAGTAACCTCAAATAAAAAAAAATACAGTGAATACACAAAAAATAAAAAGCAAGAAACTAAATCATATCACCTGAGAAAATCATCTCCACTAAAAGGAAGACAGAAAAGAAAGGAAAATAAGAACACAAAACGACCAGAAAACAAATAACAAAATGACAGGAGTAACTTCTTACATATCAGTAATAACATTGAAAGCAAAGGGAATAAACTCTCCAATCAAAAGATATAGAGTGAATGAATGGGTAAAAAAGTAAAAAAATTTTGAAAAAACACACAATGATCTGTTGCCTACAAGAAACACACTTTACCTATAAAGACACACATAGACTGAAGGGATGGATAAAGATAAAATTCCATGCCAATGGATACCAAAAAACAACAGTAGTAGCTGTATTTATATCAGAAAAAAATAGATTTAAGGACAACTATAAGAAGAGACAAAGAAGGTCACTAAATGATAAAGAGATCAATTCAACAAGAGGCTGTAACAATTTTAAATATATATGCACCCAACACTGGAGCACCCAGATATATAAAGCAAATATTAGAGCTAAAGAGAGTCATGGGTCACAATACAATAACTAGAGACTTTAACACCCCACTTTTAGCACTGGACAGATCTTTCAGACAGAAAATCAACAAAGAAACATTGAACTTAATCTGCACTCTAAACCAAATGGACCTAATAGATTAATAGATATTTACAGAACATTTCATCCAATGGCTGCAGAATACACATTCCTCTATTTATTTATTTTTTTTTTTTTTTAAGATGGAGTCTAACTCTATCACCCAGGCTGGAGTGCAGGGACATGATCTTGGCTCACTGCAACCTTTGCCTCCCAGGTTCATGTAATTCTCGATACTCAGCCTCCCAAGTAGCTGGAATTACAGGAGTGCACCACCATGCCTAGACAAATTTTGTATTTTTAGTAGAGACTAGGTTTCACCATGTTGCCCAGGCTGGTCTCAAACTCCTAAGCTCAGGTGATCTGCTGGCCTTGGCTTCCCAAAGTGCTGGGATTACAGGCATGAGCCACCACACCTGGGCCAGAATACACATTGTTTTCTTCAGCACATACATCATTCTCAAAAATAGACCATATGTTAGGTCACAAAATAAGTCTAAAAGCATTCAAAAAAATGAAATAATATCAAGCATCTTCTCTGACCACAATGGAATAAAATTAGAAAAATGACAAGAAGAATTGTGGAAACTATACAAATACATGGAAATTAAACAATATGCTCCTGAATGACCAGTAAGTCAATGAAGAAATTAAGAAGGAAATTGAAAAATTTCTGGCAACAAATGATAGCCAAAACACAGCATACCAAAATCTTAGTACTGTAAAAGCAGGACTAACAGGAAAGTTGATAGCTATAAGTGCCCCTATCAAAAAAGAAGAAAAACTTCAAAGAAACAATCAAATGATACATCTTAAAGAATTAGAAAAGCAAGAGCAAACTGAACCCAAAATTAGTAGAAGAAAAGAAATAATAAATATCAAAGAATAAATAAATGAAATTGAAATGAAGAAAACAATACAAAAGATCAATGAAACAAAAAGTTGGCTTTTGTGGGAAGTTAAACAAAATTGGCAAACCATTAGCCAGACTAAGAAAAAAGAGAGAAGATCCAAACAAATAAAATCACAGATGAATGATGATACATTAACAGCTGAAATGATACATTAACAGCTGATACCACAGAAATTCAAAGGATCATTAGTAGCTACTATGAGCAACTATATCCCAATAAATTGGAAAATCTAGAAGAAATGGACAAATTCCTAGACACTTACAACCTACCAAGACTGAACCATGAAGAAAACCACAATCTGAACAGACCAGTAACAAATAACAAAATCAAAGCCATAAAAAAAAGTCTCCCACTAAAGAAAAGTCTGGCACTTTGGGAGGCTGAGGCAGGCAGATCACCTGAGGTCAGGAGTTCAAGACCAGCCTGGTCAACATGGTGAAACCCCATCTCTATTAAAAATACAAAAACTAGTTGGGAGTGGTGGCACACATCTGTGGCCCCAGCTACTTGGGAGGCTAAAGCAGGAGAATTCCTTGAACCCAGGAGGTAGAGGTTGCAGTGAGCTGAGATCACGCCACTGCACTCCAGCCTGGGTGACAGAGCGAGACTAATCTCAAAAAAAAAAGAAACGAAAAGAAAAAGAAAAGCCCAGAACCCAATGGCTTCACTGCTGAATTCTACCAAACATTTAAAGAACTAATACCAACCCTACTCAAACTATTACATAGAGGAGGAGGGAATCCTTCCAAACTCATTCTATAAGGCCAGTATTACCCTGATAACAAAACCAGATAAAGACACATTAAAAAAGAAAGAAAGGAAGAAAGAAAACTACAGGTCAATATATCTGATGAATACTGTTGCAAAAATCCTCAACAAAATACAAGCAAACTGAATTCAACAATACATTAGAAAGATCATTCACCATGACCAATAGGATTTATCTCTGGGATGCAAGAATGGTTCAACATACACGAACCAGTCAATATGATACATCATATCAACAGAATGAAAAACGAAAACCAGGTGATTTAAAAAAAAGAAAGCCAGCTGGGTACGGTGGCTCACACCTGTAATCCCAGCACTTTGGGAGGCCAAGGCAGGCAGATCACGACGTCAGGAGATCAAGACCATCCTGGCTAACACAGTGAAAACCCATCTCTACTAAAAATACAAAAAATTAGCTGGGTGTGGTGGTGAGCGCCTGTAGTCCCAGGTACTCGGGAGGCTGAGGCGAGAGAATGGCATGAACCCAGGAGGCGGAGCTTGCGGTGAACCAAGATTGTGCCACTGCACTCCAGCCTGGGCAACAGAGCGAGACTCTGTCTCAAAAAAAAAAGGAAGAAAAAAAAAAAAAAGAAAACCATATGATCATTTCAATTGATGATGAGAAAGCATTTGATAAAATTCAACATCCCTTCATGATTAAAAATTCAAAAATGGGATATAAAAGGAACATATCTCAACATATTAAAAACCATATAAAACAGACCCACAGCTAGTATCATATTGCATGGGGAAAAACTAAAAGCCTTTCCTCTAAGATCTGGAACATGACAAGGATATCACTTTTACCATTGTTATTCAAGAGAATACTGGAAGTCCTAGCTAGAACAATCAGAAAAGAGAAAGAAATAAAGGGCATCCAAATCAGAAAAGAAAATGTCAAATTATCTTTTTTTGCAGATGATATGATCTTATATTTGGAAAAACCTGAAGACTCCACAAAAAAACTATTAGAACTGATAAATTCAGTAAATTTGCAGGATACAAAATCAGTATACAAAATCAGCAGCATTTCTATATGCCAACAGTGAACAATCTAAAAAATAAATTTAAAAAGTAATCAACATAAAATAGTCACAAATAAAATTAAATACTTAGGAATTAACCAATGTAATAAAAGATTGCTATAATGAAAATTATAAAATGCTGATGAAAGAAATTGAAGAGGACACCAAAAAAATGAAAAAATATTCCATGTTCATGAATTGGAAGGATTAATATTGTTAAAATATCCATACTACCCAAAGCAATCCACAGATTCAATGCAATCCCTATCAAAATACCAATGGCATTCTTCACAGAAATAGAAAAAAAGAACCCTGCAGTTTATATGGAACCACAAAAGACTCAGAATAGCCAAGGCAAAAAGAACAAAACTGGAAGAATCACATTACCTGACTTCAAATTATACTACAGAGCTATAACAACCAAAACAACATGGTACTGGCATAAAAACATTCACATAGGCCAATGGAACTGAATACAAAACTCAGAAACAAATTCACACATGTACAGTGAACTCATTTTCAACAAAGGAGCCAAGAACATACACTGAGGGAAAGACAGCTTCTTCAGTAAATGGTGCTGGGAAAACAAGATATCCATATGCAGAAGAATGAAAGTAGACCTCTATCTCTCACCATATTAAAAAAAAAAAAAAACAAATCAAATGGATTCAAGACTTAAATCTAAAACCTCAAACTATAAAACTACTACAAGAAGACAGCAGAGAAACTCTTCAGGACATTGGTCTGGGCAAAAATTTCTCCACAAGCACAGGCAACCAAAGCAAAAATGGTCAAACAGGATCACATAAAGTTTAAAAGCTTCTGCACAGCAAAGGAAACTATCAACAAAGTGAAGAGACAATCCACAGTATGGGAGAAAATATTTACAAACTACCCATCTGACAAGGGATTAATAACCAGAATATATAAAGAGCTCAAACAACTCTATAAGAAAAAATCTAATAATCCAGTTTAAAATGGCCCAAATATTTGAAATAGCTATTTCTCAAAAGAAGACATACAAGTCCTCGCGCAGTGGCTCATGCCTGTAATCCCAACACTTTGGGAGGCCGAGGTGGGAGGATCACTTGAGCCCAGGAGTTCAAGGCCAGCCTAGGCAACATGGAGAAACCCTGTCTCTACAAAAAATACAGAAATTTGCCAGGCATGATGGCATGTGCCTATAGTCCCAGCTACTCAGGGAGCTGAGGTGGGAGGACTGCTTCAACCTGAGAAGCAGAGACTGCAGTGAGTCAAGACTATGCTAGTGTACTCCAGCCTGGGTAACAGAGTGAGACTCTGTCTTTAAAACCTACAAACAAATGGCAAACAGGCATATAGAAAGGTGCTTAACATCACTGATCATCAGAGTACAGAGAAATGCAAATCAAAACCACAATGAGGTATCATTTCACCCTATTTAAAATGGCTTTTATCCAAAAGACAGGCAATAACCAATGCTGGTGAGGATGTGGAGAAAAGGGAACCTTCATACACTGTTGGTGGGAATGTAAATTAGTAAAACTACTATGGAGAACAGTTTGGAGGTCCCTCAAAAAGCTGAAGAGAGAGCTACCATATGATCCAGCAATCCTACTGCTGGGTATATACCCAAAAGAAAGAAAATCAATATATCAAAGAGATTTCTGCACTCCCATGTTTGTTGCAGCACTGTTCACAATAACTAAGATTTGGAAGCATCCTAAGTGTCCATCAACAGATGAATGGATAAAGAAAATGTGGTACATGTACACAATGGAGTACTATTCAGCCATAAAAAAAAGAAAAAAGATGAGATCCTGTAATTTGCAACAACATGAATGGAAATGGAGGTCATTATGCTATTGAAATAAGCCAGGCACAGAAAGACAAACATCTCATGTTCTCACTTATTTGTGGGATCTAAAAATCAAAATAATTGCCTGAGGTCAGGAATCCGAGACTAGCCTGGCCAACATGATAAAACCCCATCCCTACTAAAAATACAAAAATCAGTCAGTCATGGTGGTGTGCACCTGTAATCCCAGCTACTGGGGAGGCTGAGGCAGGAGAATTGTTTGAACCCAGGGGGTGGAGGCTTCAGTGAGCTGAGATTGCACCACTGCACCCCAGCCTGGGCGACAGAGCGAGACTTTATCTCAAAAAAAAAAAAAAAAAAAAACAATAATAATAATCACACACTCTTTGAAAATAAACAAAGGCAGTACATATTCAAGACAGTAGGAAATAAAGTCATACTCAGAAGAAAACTTGTAATAATGATTTCATGAAAAACAAGAGTGAAAATAAATTAACTCATCTTCCACTACAAGAAAATGGTAATAACAATAGTAGCTAACATGCATGGAGGGTTCGTATGTTCTAAGTGTTTCATGTGTATTACTTCATTTAATTCTCATGCCACACTACAACACAGGCATGATTATATTGTCATTTTACTGATGAGGGCACTGAGGCTCAGTGTCTACTAAACATACTGGTACAACAAACTGAGAGGAAGCTTCCACAGCCCAAGCTGTTAACACTGAACTGTCTATGACTCTAATAAAAACAGCAAAACAAAGCCAGAGCAAGCAGAGAGCAGATAATACAGAAAAAAACAGAAGCAAATGAAATGGAAAATATAATTTGCAAGAAATACAGAAAGAACCAAAATATATTTGACAAGTAGTATAAATACTAAAGAAAACAACCTCAGAATTTTAAGGTTAATTCCCAAATAGGTGATACATTCTGAATGCTCTAAGGGAGAATTATACCAAAGCTTTAATGAGCCTATGATTACTATAAACTGTCCAACAGAGCAGAACATGTTGGAAAGCTTCTAAATTCATTATATTACTACCACAAATCCTAGTATAACCCTGATAACCAAATTATACCATAACGGAACAATTAAGAAAAACTCAAAAATGCCAAAAAATCAACAGGTAAATGTCCCTATGAATAAAACTGCAAATATTTATAAAAAGTAGCATACAAAAGCCATCAATATATTAAAATTATTATAGTACAGCAGTAATGCATGGGAAATTTATCATTACTACATTTAGCAATATAACTTGCCTTATTAATAAATATTGCTTTCTAGGCTGGGCCCAGTGGCTCATGCCTGTAATCCCAGTACTTTAGGAGGCTGAGGCAGGCAGATCACCTGAGGTTCAAGACCAACTTAGCCAACATGGTGAAACCCCGTCTCTACTAAAAATACAAAAATTAGCTGGGCATGGTGGCGGGTGCCTGTAATCCCAGCTACTTGGGAGGCTGAGGCAGGAGATTCACTTCTTTGAAAAATATACAGAAAGAGTTCATACCTAAGATGAATACCTAAACAGAAAAAACAAATAAGAAGTAAATAGCAAGGGAAATACAAAAGAATAAGCTTATTAGAAGATGACCAGGCAGGGCATGGTGGCTCCCACCTGTAATCCCAGAACTTTGGGAGGCCATGGCAGGAGGATCACTTGAGACCAGGAGTTTCAGACCAGCCTGGGCAACATAACAAGTCCCCATGTATACCAAAAAAAAAAAAATGAACCAGGCGCAGGCGTGCATGCCTGTAGTCCCAGCTACTCGGGAGGCTGAGGTAGGAGGATGACTTGAGACAGGAGTTCCAGGCTGCAGTGAGCTCTGATTATACCACTGCACTACAGCCTGGATGACAGATTGAGACCTTGTCTCAATCTGTATGCTTGAGGAAATTGATTATGTTGTCTACTCTTGGTTCAGCCTTTGAAAATAAAATTTGGCAGCTTTCTCTTAAATTTTTGAGTTTGCCATTTCTAGGGAATGATCCTATAGAAACACACATTTATAAGAGTATGTACAAAAGCTGTTCACTGCAGAATTATTAAGAGAAAAAAATAGATGTTCACCAATAGCAGTTTATTAACCTGATACACCCATAGCATGGAATGCTGTGAGCAATGAAAAAGAATAAGGTAGTTTATATGTATAAACATGGAAAGATCTCCAAGACAATGTAAAAAACAACAAAAATATGTGCAGAATATATAGTCAATATGGTACCACTTAAGTAAAAACACACAAACTCCCAAACTCTGTTTCTAACCTTACATAAATATGTATGTAAATATATAGAAACCAATCTGAAATAACAAAGGCAAAATTGTTTTGTTTTTTTTTGTTTTTTTTGTTTTTTTTTTTTTTTTTTTTTTGAGGCAGAGTCTCGCTCTGTTGCCCAGGCAGGAGTGCAGTGGCTGGATCTCAGCTCACTGCAAGCTCCACCTCCCGGGTTTATGCCATTCTCCTGCCTCAGCTTCCCGAGTAGCTGGGACTACAGGCGCCCACCACCACGCCTGGCTAGTTTTTTGTATTTTTTGGTAGAGACAGGGTTTCACCGTGTTAGCCAGGATGGTCTTGATCTCCTGACCTCGTGATCCACCCGTCTCGGCCTCCCAAAGTGCTGGGATTACAGGCTTGAGCCACCGCGCCCGGCCCAAAATTGTTAAAGGTGGTTATTTGGGGAGAGAAATGGAATTAAGGGAGAGGAGGTTGATGTAGGAATAGGGGCTTGCATTTTAACATTTTTCTTAAAAATAAGCAAAAATTATCATATATATATGTATATATAAAATTTAGCAAAATGAGAAAGTCCTAGAAATATGCAGACATTTAAAAAACACTATTGGCAAAATAAAGGCTCAAACCAAAAAAGTGACAGACCAATTTTTGGTTCAAATAATGGTTCTCAACCCAGGTGCCATAAAGTAAAGACTATGAATTTTATAGCATATTAAAATTAAGACATATGGCAAATGACTGGGGGAAATTATCCTCAATACATATGACAGATAGCAGCTAATTTCCTTAGGAAGGGATGGTCACAAAACAGTGAGGGGGACAAATGAACAACTGAAACATGGGTGAACAGACAGGCATGATGATGTGCACCTGTGGTCCCAGCTACTCAAGAGGCCAATGCAGGAGGATTGCTTGAGCCCAGAAATTGGAAGCTTCGGTGACCTATGACTGTGCCACTTGCACTTCAGCCTGGGTGGCACAGAGACCTTGTCTCTAAAAAAAGTTTTTAATTAAAAATTTAGGCCAGGTGAGGTGGCTCATGCCTGTAATCCCAGCACTTTGGGAGGCCGAGGCAGGCAGATCACCTGAGGTCAGGAGTTCAAGGCCATCCTGACCAGCATGGAGAAATCCCATCTCCACTAAAAATACAAAATTAGCCGGGCGTGGTGGCACATGCCTGTAATCCCAGCTACTCGGGAAGCTGAGGCAGGAGAATCGCTTGACCCAGGAGGCAGAGGTTGCAGTGAGCCGAGATCACACCATTGCACTCCAGCCTGGGCAACAAGAGTGAAACTCTGCCTCAAAAAAAAAAAAATTTAGAAATCAAAAAATGAGTGAAATATTTGAGAAGGCTGTGAACAGAGAAATGACAAAAAGTTATCAACTATGATCACCTTTATTTTTAGCAATGAAATTACAACCGGCTGGGTGCAGTGGCTCATGCCTGTAATCCCAGCACTTTGGGAGGTCGAGATGAGTGGATCACCTGAGGTCAGGAGTTCAAAATCAGCCTGGCCAACATGGTGAAACCCTGTCTCTACTAAAAATACAAAAATTAGGCAGGCGTGGTGGCATGCACCTATTATCCCAGCTACTCGGGAGACTGAGGCAGGAAAATTGCTTGAACGTAGGAGGCAGAGGTTGCAGTGAGCTGAGATCATGCCACTGCACTCCAGCCTGGGGAACAGAGTGCGACTCTGTCTCAAAACAAAAAAAGAAAGAAAGGAAAGAAGAAAGAAAAAGAAAGAAAGAAAGAAAGAAAGAAAGAAAGAAAGAAAGAAAGAAAGAAAGAAAGAAAGAAAGAAAGAAAGAAAGAAAGAAAGAAAGAGAAAGAAAGAAGGAAAGA
>NC_045440.1:47618657-47630450 GCF_002776525.5 Piliocolobus tephrosceles
GAAAGAAAGAAAGAAAGAAAGAAAGAAAGAAAGAAAGAAAGAAAGAAAGAAAGAAAGAAAGAAAGAAAGGAAGAAAGGAAGGAAGGAAGGAAGGAGAGAGAGAGAAGGAGGGAGGGAGGGAGGAAGGAAGGAGAAAAGAAAGAAAAGGAAGGAAAGAAAGAAAGAAAGAAAAGAAAAGAAATTAAAACCAACATCCTTTTTACCTATCAAGTTGACAAAGATGATACATTTTTATTATAAGTCCAGTGATCCTCAATATGTGAGAAAATAGACCCTTTTACATTATAGGCTGAGTGGAAAAAAACAAAAACTTTTTCCTCTGCTCTCACACCACAGTGATCAACACAGAAGACTCTGTGACCACACATGTGGAGGATTTCTCTCCATCAAACAAGCACACAATCAATTCTTCGGTAGACACCACCTGGGTGTCCTCCAATTCAACTGGAACACTATCTACCTGGACATAGCATCAGATCCCAGAGGCCCACAAGACTGGCCTCCACTTCTAACGACAATGGCAAGCCCCAGTTTGTTTTACCTGTGCTTCTGACAGACTATCTATAAACCAGGTTTCTACCACCCCCTCTTTGAATTCCATTAATCTGCCTAGAGCAGCTCACAGCACTCAGGGAAACACTTACATTTACCAGTTTATTATGAAGGATATTGCAAAAAGTACAGATAAAGAGATGCATAGGGCCAGGTATGGGGGGAGCCAAGCACACCTTCCAGGAAGTTCTAACCAGAAGGTCTCTAAATCCAGTCCTTTTGGGGTTTTTATGGAGGCTTCATTACCTAGGCATGATGGATTAAACCATAGGCTATTGGTGATCAACTCAACCTTCAGCTTCTCTGCCCTCCATGGAAACTGGGTTTGGAGCCGAAAATCTCACCCCTCTAATGTTGCCTTGCTCTTTCCTGTGAGCAGCCCCATCCTGGAGCTACCTAGGGGCTGCCAGCCACCAGTCAGCTCATTAGCACGTATCCAGAAAAAGACATCACTTTAAAGATTGCTAGGATTTAGGCCATGTTGCCCAGCCTGCTCTCAAACTTCTGGGCTCAAGAGATCCTCCCATCTCCAACTCTCGAAGTGCTGAAATTACAGGTGTGAGCCAGCCACCATGCCCCGCCACAGGACTGCTTTTTCATAAATCATGGATATACTCCATGATTTTAATCCCGTGAAGTCCAAGCATTTAAATGACCACCGCTCCTTTGAAAGTTACAATAAAATATTCAAAGTAATGAATGATAAAAACATTGTTATCAGTACTGGAAAATACAAGAGTTATGAGCTTTGAGACATTTCTGCTTCATTGTAGAGATGCGCATGGTTCTCAATCCCAAGGGAGCAGCACAAGGGTAGTAATTACCAATCCCAGAGGATGACTCTAAATGCATCTATCCACTGTATCTTGGTATAGCATTCACCAAGTGAACATAATGCAGACAAGCACTGGATGGAACAAGGCTTTACCTACATGCAGAGAGAGGAGACAGTGGAAGTGGAATATCAGCTTCAGTGGTGTCCGTCAGTCCCCCATGGTTAGCAGCCAACCCTAACACCACTCCAGGACAGAGGGCAATTTGGCTGCTCATACCCCTCTCCTGCAGCAGCTCCAGAAGGATCTTGACTTCTGTCAGTATAGTGTGAAATACTGAACGCTGGGGGTACACCTGGGAGTCATTGATGCACACTCTGAAGCTAAATAAAGGAACAATGAGTCTGAAACAGGGCAAGTGTCACTTGGAGCGGAAGTATTCCGGGCTCCAGGTCCAGTCTTAGGTGGCCCAGTGGGGTCAAAGACTGCACACATGAGACTGTTTATCCCAGGCAGTTCGACGAAGTTCTGAATGAGTCAAACTTGTTTTGCACCATTTAAGAGTAAAATATGCTCAAATTTAAGCTGACATCTTATTTATACGAGTCATGTAAAGGAAGAAATGGCGTGGTTGAATGTTAGATTTGTTGGTTTAATGACAATTTCAGTGTTGTACAAAAGCCATGGATATCCCTCATAAATGCCTATTGATGTAATGTAAAATTAATCATCTACTAATCAGCAAAGAATATTACCAACATTGGCCAGACGCAGTGGCTCGCACCTGTAATCCCAGCATTTTGGGAGGCCAAGGGAGGTGGATCACCTGAGGTCAGGAGTTTGTTGGCCAGCCTGGCCAACATGGTGTAACCCCCATCTCTACTAAAAATGCAAAAAAATTAGCCAGGTGTGGTGGTGTGCGCCTATAATCCCAGCTACTTGGAAGGCTGAGGCAGGAGAATCACTTGAACCTGGGAGGCGGAGGTTGCAGTGAGCCGAGATTGTGCTGCTGCAGTCCAGCCTGGGCAACGGAGTGACACTCTGTCTTTAAAAAAAAAAAAAAAGGAATATTACCAACATCTGAACAAAATATTCATGATTCATCAGCCAGACTTAAAACATAAGTAAAGTTCTTAAAATAGCTAGTGGGTTCATTGAAGGAAATGAGAATATCCTTCAAATTTAGAATAGAGTGAAAGTGGTATAATACGCCACCAAAATTTATTTCAGATGTAAATCATTTAGAAAAAGAGAAGATGAATTAAAATCATAAGTTATCTCAGGAGGCTTGGAAAAAAAGGAAGAATTGTAATGAAAGGAGAATGTAATATACGTATAAAACAAATGTTATTTTCTTCACAAAGCAACAAAGAATGAAACAGTGTCAGAAATCCTTCTCCCCTCACCCTCAGTGTCCCTAAAAGTCCTTGGAATGAGACATCAACTCTGGGAACGGAAAGCTGTTGACCCTTAATGAGGCCACCAGGCAAACAAAGGTAGAAAATATTTATGTTCTGATGTAAATATTTATGTAAAATCAGGTATTTGTCACACCTGAGCATTGCCAGTCTCAGTCTGATTAATGTAACTATTCAGAATCACCCTCCTCCAGTCAATGCTCTCCCCACCTGGTCCTGATTTCTCCAGATGACTAGAGAGCAGAATAATATTTAAACAAAAGACATTCCAACTTTTTCTTAAAGGTCTTTTGGCGAACACGCATGGTTCTTAAACTGCCATGCATCAGGGGCAGGGGCAAGGCTTCTTACAACACAGATCTGCAGATCTCTGGGTTGAGGGTTACGAGGATGCTGCTGGTCTCAGAGTCACAGTGTGAGAACCACAGAGCTAGACGGTTTTCAGGGTTAAGTGCCATTAATTCATCATATATTTGGCCAACAAAAGTTCTAAGTTTTTAGACTGTCCCAAATGTTTCAAATGAAAGCAAATCAGGAAAGCATCTTCCTATGCGGTGGAGCCTGGGAAAGCTGGGTGAGACTCAGGGAAAAAGGCATAAAGCTCCGCCCTTTCCGCTGTCAGACCCCGCCCATGGATACTTAAGCCCACCCTGGCCTGATGGTGCTCAGATCCTTGCAGAGGACAGCAGTGGTTAGAGCCTGATGCTGGTTCTGGGTGCACCCTGGAGCTTACTGCATCCTATGACCTGGGAGCGGATTCAAAGGACAGGACAGAACACTTGGGTAAGTGAATCTCTGTCTGTCTCATTTGTTTATTCCCACTTTCCTAAGGCGCACACACTTCTCACCACACACACATACTCAGTCACTCTACCCTTCATATTGGGGGTCAGAAAAGAAGTAAGGGACCCTGGGAGCTCCTGGTTTCTAATCATGTCTGCAT
Source organism: Piliocolobus tephrosceles (assembly GCF_002776525.5). NCBI lineage: Eukaryota > Metazoa > Chordata > Mammalia > Primates > Cercopithecidae > Piliocolobus > Piliocolobus tephrosceles. The sequence continues at coordinate 47,622,344 of NC_045440.1, forward strand.
CTAAGAACAGTGGGGTCTCACCTGGCTCCTTCTGTGAGCAGTCCCCCAGCCCGGTCTCAAGATCCATGCCAGCCTCCCCCAGCTTCTCTCTCTCCCCTCCTAGAAACTCAGACCCAGGAGGGGGCTCCGCACCAGGACCCTGGGGCTACTTTTCATCATCCCCTAGGGCTTCACTACACTCACTTCCTCCTTCACCAAAATCCCACAATATCCCATTTCCCTTTCCTAACCATGAGGGACAATCACAGAAGCCAATGGGCTCTGCCCTTCCCTGGGGCTTCTTCAGAGTCACCACATGCATCAGTAATATACCACATGTTCTTAACTGCCATCGCCCCACAGCTCACCCCCAGCCCTCAGGGACTCTCCTGTGTCTCCCAGCTACTCCTCAAACCACCAATGATTTCTGACACAGTCAGCCCGTCACACCCAAGAATTACATAGAGACTCACAGACCTCACTGGGATCCTCCCCTATGACTCCCACCCCTTCAGTTCCAGCCCTCAGGGACTCTCCCATGTCTCCCAGTTACTCTCTAATCATCCCCACATGTCTCCAACTGACTGTTGCCCCCCAACACTCAAGAATCACCTGCAGACGCAAATCCTGCTCCACGCTGTCTCTCAACTCTTCTCCTGCAGCCCTTTGGGACGCTCCAATGTGTCCCAGCTCCTCTCCAGCCATCCCCAGATTTCTCCTGGGGGCAACCCCTAACACCCAGGAGACCCCTAGAAACTCACAGGCCTTCCTGGAATCCTCCCCCATGTCTCCATCCCAGCCCTCAGGGACTCTCCGGTGTCTCCCAGCTCCTCTCCAACCATCCCCGCATTTCAGCTGGAGTCAGCTCCCCACACCCAGGAATCACCTAGAAACCCACAGACCTCCCTGGGATCCTCCCCCATGTCTCCACGCCTTCACCCTTTGCTCTCAGGGATGCGCCTGTGTCTCCCAGCTCCTCTCCAACCACCCCCAGATTTCTGCAATAGTCAACCTGACACATCCAGGAAACACCCAGAAATTCAGAGACCTCACAGGGCTCCTCCCCCATCTCTTTCAACTCTTCACCCCCAGCCCTCAGAGACTCTCCCATGTCTCCCAGTTCCTCTCCAGCCGTCCCCAGATTCCAAACGCCTCACATCCAGAAATCACCTAAAAACTCACAGACCTCCCTGAGATCCTCCCCCATCTCTCTCACCTCTTCACCCCCATTCCTTAGGGACTCCTGTGTCTCTCAGCTCTGCTCCAACCATCTTCAGTTTTCTGCAGGAGCCAGCCCCAGGCACCGAGGAGACCCCTAGAAACTCACAGACCTCACCAGCATATTCTCCCACAACCTCCATCCACACAGCAGTAGCCACCACATATTCCTCAGTGGCTCGCACCCATCTCCTTTCACACTCAGACACTCCCAGGGCCTCACAGCCACTCCCCATTATTGTCCTTCAGCTCATAGTGCTGGCCAATCTACCGGCCAGCATGATCCGCTTACCTGTCCATTCCCCACATTCCTACTCAGGGTCCCACATCCAGCCACAGAAGAGCCCCTGCTGTGTTCCACACAGGCCTGTCCTTCTTTCTACTGACACACACTTGCCAGCATTAGAGGCCCCTCTAATGGCTGACATCACCACCCAGGCTATCATTACCCCTCAGCTGGGCATCGGGACCCTCCTGCCTGCCGATGTGGCTGCCAGCGCCCATGCCAGTGTGAACCCCAGTCTGTCTGCAGCCCTGCGGGCGACCGTCCTGTCTGGCAGTGACACTATTGGTGTGAACCTTCATTTTCAGATCTCTGATTTGTAAATATGACCATGTTCCCTTCTCTCTATTTCTTCCATTCACAGGACGTCTCATTCTCTCTGTTTCTGCCTCCATAGCAAACATTTACTCGTTTTTTTCCGTTTTTCACTACATCTGCCCCAATCTCAATATAGATGCCCTAGATAAGATTCACCCATTTAAGGTGATGGATTGAATGGCTTTTAGTATATTCATAATTGCACACAGTTGATTTTAAATCACAGTTTTATAACACTTTATCCCCCCTCCCCCAAGGAAACCCTATAAACATTAGTCATTCCTCATACTGTCTCCAGCCCCACCCCCAACCACAACCTCGGCCCTAGGTAACAGCTCCATAGAGAGCTCTCCCCTATCTCCATAGATTTGCCTATTCTGGGTATTTCCTATAAACAGGATAACACAGTATGTGAGCCTGTGCAACTGTCTCTTTACTTAGCATAATGTTTTCAAGGTTCATCCACATTGTAGCATTACCCAGTTTCATTCACTTCATGGCCAAGTGATACTCGACTGCATGAATATGCCCCTGGGGATGCTAATGAGTTGATGGGCATTAGGTTGTTTCTACTTTTTTGCTTTTGTGAATAATGCTGCTATGAACACTCCTGTACACTATTTGGTGTGGACATCGTTTCTCTTGGTGCATACCCAGGAGTGGAACTCTTGGGTCATATGAAGACTTATGTGACGTTTAACATGTTGAGGAACTGCCAGATTGTTTTCCAGCATGGCTGTAGCATTTGACAGTCCCACCAGCAATGCAGGAATGTTCCAGCTTCTTTGCATCCTCATCAGCATTTGTCGTTATCTGCTTTTCCATTCTGGCCATTCTGGTGAGTGTGAAGTGGCGCCATTGTTTTGACTTGACTTGAGGATACAGAGAAGTATTTCATGTGTTTCTTGTCTATTTGTGTATCTTCTTTGGAGAAATATCTACTGCAATCCTTTGCCTATTTAAAAATTGGATTATTTTTCTTCTTTTTGTTGAGTAGTAAGAATTCTTTTTGTAATCTAAATACAAGTTCCCTATCAGGTATATGATTGCAAATATTTCTCCCATTTTGTGGTTGTCTTTTCACATTTGAAACACAACAGGTTTTGCTTTTTATAAAGTACAATTATTGTATTTTCTTTTGTCACTGGTGGTTTTGATGCCACATCTTAAAAACCTTCATCTCACCTGCAGTGATATTTTCTTCTAAGATTTTATCTTTTTTTGTTTTATTATTTTTTATTTTTTAAGATTATTTATTTATTTATTTATTTTTCTTTTGAGACAGAGTTTCACTCTGTTGCCCAGGCTGGAGTGCAATGGCACAATCTCAGCTCACTGAAGCCTCTGCCTCCCAGATTTAAGCAATTCTCCTGCCTCAGACTTCCGAGTAGATGAGATTACAGGCACGTGCCACCACGCCCAACTAATGTTTGTATTTTTTTTTAATAGAGACAGGGTTTCGCCATGTTGGCCAGGCCTGGTCTGGAACTCCTGACCTCAGGTAATATGCCTGCCTCAGCCTCTCAAAGTGCTGGGATTACAGGAGTGAGCCACTGCGCCCGGCCAGATTTTATCTTTTTAGCTCTTAAATTTAGATCCATAGTCACCTTGGAGTTAAGTTTTGTGTGTGGTCTGAGGAAGGTATCCAACATTATTCTTTTGTATGAGGGTATCCCATTGTGCAAGCACCATTTGATAAGAAGAGGATTCCTGGCTGGCCACGGTGGCTCATGCCTGTAATCCCAGCACTTTGGGAGGCCAAGGTGGGCAGATCACCTGAGAGGTCAGGAGTTTGAGACCAGCCTGGTCAACATGGTGAAACCCCATCTCTACTAAAAGTACAAAAATTAGCCGGGTGTGGTGGTGCCCGCCTGTAATCCCAGCTACTCAGGAGGCTGAGGCAGGAGAATCACTTGAACTTGGAGGCAGAGGTTGCAGTGAGCTGCGATCACACCACTGCACTCTATCCTGGGCAACAGAGTGAGACTACATCTCAAAAAAAAAAAAAAAAATAAAAAAAGGATTCCTACCCACAATGAGTTTTCTCAGCACAGTCTGAAAATCAGTGGACTGTAAATGTAATGGCTTACTTCTGGGCTCTGTTTATTCCCCTCATCTATATTTCTATGTCTGTATCCCAGTACCATATGGTCATGATTACTGTATCTTGCAGGATGCTTTAACATAGGGAAGAGTCTTCTAATTCTGTTTATTTCTTTGAAGATTGTTTTAGTTATTCTGGGTCCTTGATATTTCCTGTATGAATTTTACAATCAGCTTACCAATTTCTGTGAACTTGCCAACTAGGCTTTTGATGGGAAGTATGTGGAACTGACACAGGAATTTTCTCAGTTACTTTGTCAGTCGGGACCTCTAGCCAGCAATGCCCCTGCAACCCTGGGCCTTGCTCAGCCCTGGGACTGCCACTGGTGGTGCCCCAGCTCACCTGTGTTACATCTTGGTGGTTCCTGAGTTCTTGTCCTATGTCCAAGAAGAATGAGGATACACTGACAGTTGAAGGGTAAGGATAGGCAGAGAATTTTATTGAGCAATGGAATAGCTCTCAGCGGAGAGGGGGTGCAGAAGGGTGGGGAAGGGGGGTCCCCCACCTCCGCAGTTGGGTGGTTATTTTCTCTCAGCGTGGCTGGGCCTCAGGCTTTTTATGAATTCAGAATGGGGAGTGTTTGCTGATTGGTTTGTGAGTATGCGAAAAAGGTTAAAGCAAAGACACCACTCAAAGGTGGACATGACTGTAGAAAATCAATTAGGAAAGATTAGGTATATGTAAAACAGGTGAAGGGTGAAGGGTGGGAATCAATCAGAGGAGAAAGCGTGCCAGATGGGAAAACAGGTTCTCAATCCAGTCCGAAGATTTAACTTGTAGCTTGGCTTTCAGGCTTTAAACTGCCTTCAGCTTGGAGGTAGGGTTTAACCGGGGACTCGCACCTATCTGCCTGGGCATTTGGCTGCCTCCTGTCACTATCTGAATGTGTAGAACACTTTGGGAATTACTACCATCCCAGCAATATGAAGTCTTTCCATCCATGAACATTTTTTGTCTTTCCATTTATTTATGCCATCTATAATTTTGACAATATTTTGTAGTTTTCAGGGTATATGTTTTGTATTTTTTGGTCAGGCTTATTGCAAGTATTTTATTCTTTTTGATGCTATTGTAAATGGAATTGTTAAATTTCATTTTCAGACTATTCATTGTTATTGTGTGGAAATTTAATTGATATTTGTATATTGATCTTGTATCCTGAAACCTTGCTGGACGCATTTCATTGTTCTAATAGTTGTTTTAATGGTTTCCTTAAGATATTCTATATGTTGGATAATGTCTGCAAGGAATAGAGCTTGTTTTTCTTCTTCCTTTCTAATCTAGATGCCTTTTATTGCCTAATTTCCCTGGCTAGAAACTCTGGTACAATCTTGAATAGAAGTGGCAAAAGTGGACATCTTTGTCTTTCTTATTCATGATGTGAAGGGGAAGGCAATCAGTATTTTGCCATTAAACATTGGTTTTTTGTGGGTTTTCTTTTGTGTGTGTGTAGCTGTTCTTCATCAGGTTAAGGAAGCTCCCCTCTGTTTACAGTTTTTAAAGTGTTTGTGTTATGAAGTGTGTTGTATTTTTTCAAATGCACTTTGTGTGTCGATTGAGATTGTCATGTGGTTTTTGTTTTTGTTGATATTGATAATTGATATGTATGTTTCACATTTAGTTCTCCAAGAACTCTCCTTCAGGACTCGTATTTCTAGTCATGATGAAAATATCTTTGTGTTTTTGCTCTGTCTGGAGATATTTCTTCTATTTGACATTCAAGTCCACACTATAGTTGAAATATGCCAAAATTTCTCTTTTTATCTCCTATTTCAAATGTTTAAATTTGTGAAACTGATTAAGTTTCTGGTTTTAGTACCACCAAGCGTCTTCCCCTTCCTCCCTTCCTTACTCCTCCCCCTCTCCTTCCTTCACTTCCGTCCCTCCTTCCCTTTCTTCCTTCCTGTATGTTTCCATGTCAAATCCTTGAGAGTTCTCAGTACAATTTCACTATTGTTATGTATCAGTGTCTTTCTTCCATGGTTCCCCATCAATTGTAAACATCTACTGGTTTCTCTCAAGTCACTTAGTATCCTTTCATTAGTTACACCCTTTTTGCCTTATACAGCTACTCCTGGATTTTCAGTGGTGTTATGTACTGCTCAACCCATCATAACTCAAAAATGCATTTAATATCCCAATAAACCAATTGTAAAGTTGGGGGAAGAAGATAATGGAACAGTGATTAGACAAGAAAAATAAATCAAAAGTATTTAGATTGGAAAAGGAGAAAAACTATTTGCAAATGATATAGAAAAGCCTAAATAGTTTATGCAGAAAAGCTATTAGAGTTAATAAACTATTTCAGCAAAATTGCAGGATGCCAGACCAATATACAAAAATCAGTTGTAGCAATAATCCAAAACTCAAATTAGGAAAACAGTTCCATGTACAATAGCATCAAAAAGAGTAACATATGTAGGGATAAACTAAAATGGAAGTGCAAACTTACATGCTGAAAACCACAAAATATTGTTAAAAGAAACTAAAGAAGATATAAGTAAATGAAAAGATATCTCATGTTCATGTGTTGGAAGATGTAATATTAAAATGGCAATACTCCCCAAAGCAATCTACAGCTTCATTGCAATCTCTACCAAAACTTCAACAGCCTTTTTTTTTTTTTTTTTTTTTTTTTTTTTTTTGGCATAAATACAAAAATGCAAGGAACCCAGAATAGCCAAAACAGTCTTGAAAAATAAAATTGGGCCTGAACAGAACAAAAAGTGGAGGATGGGAAAACTTGTCCCTTCTGCCTGATGTTTCAGCTGGGACATCAGTCTTCACCTGCTCTTGGACTAAGACTTACACCATCAGCTCTCCCAGTTCTCAGGTCTTTGAACTCAGACTTTCCTGCATCTCCAGCTTACAGACAGCACATGGTGATACTTCTCCACCTCCATAATCATGTGAGCCAGGTCCTCATAATAAATCTCTATCAATTGATCTATTGGTTCTGTTTCTCTGGAGAACCCTCTATAGTGACCTTGGACTAGCTTCTTAGATAAAATCTCAAAAGTACAAGTCACCAAAAAATATATAGAGAGAGAGAAAAATTGGGCTGCATCAGAATTAAAAACTTTTTTTCCATCAAAGGATAATATTAAGAAAGTAAAGAGACAATCCAAAGAATGGGAAAAATATTCAAAAGCTATATATTTGATAAGATCTAGTATCCAGAATACATATATAAAAACTCTTACAAGTCAACAAAAAAAGGGCCAGGCACGGAGACTCATGTGTGTAATCCCAGCACTTTGAGAGGCCATGGCGGGTGGATCACCTGAGGTCAGGAGTTCGAGACCAGAGTGGACAATATGGCAAAACCCTGTCTCTACTAAAAATATAAAAATTAGCCAGACATGGTGGCACATGCCTGTAGCCCCAGCTACTCAGGAGGCTAAGGCAGGAGAACTGCTTGAACCCAGAAGGTGGAGTTTGCAGGGAGCCAAGATCGTGCCACTGAACTCCAGCCTGGGCAGTAGAGCAAGACTCTATCTCAATTTAAAAAAAAAAAAAAAAGACAAATAACCTAAATTTCAAAATGAGCAAAACAGCTGGGCACAGTGGCGCACGCCTGTAATCCCAACACTTTGGGAGGCTGAGGCACGTGGATCAGTTGAGGTCAGGAGTTTGAGACCAGCCTGGCTAACATGGTGAAACCCTGTCTCTACTAAAAATACAAAAATTAGCTGGGCGTGGTAGCACGTGCCTATAATCCCAGCTACTTGGGAGGCTGAGGCAGGAGAATCACTTGAACCCAGGAGGCAGAGGTTGCAGTGAGCCGGCCGAGATCGTACCACTGCACTCCAGTTTGGATGACAGAACCAGACTCCGTCTAAAAAAAAAAAAAAGAAAGAAAAAAACCAGGCGCACGGTGGCTCACACCTGTAATCCCAGCACTTTGGGAGGCCGAGGCGGGCGGATCACCTGAGGTCAGGAGTTCAAGATCAGCCTGATCAACATGGAGAAACCCTGTCTCTACTAAAAATACAAAATTAGCCAAGCGTGGTGGCGCATGCCTGTAATCCCGCTACTTGGAGGCTGAGGCAGGAGAATCGCTTGAACCCAGGAGGCGGAGGTTGTGGTGAGCCGAGATCGTGCCATTGCACTCCAGCCTGGGCGACAAGAGAGAAACTCCATCTCAAAAAATAAAATAAAATAAAATAAAATAAAATAAAATAAAATAAAATAAAATAAAATAA
>NC_045440.1:47630460-47648230 GCF_002776525.5 Piliocolobus tephrosceles
AAAATAAAATAAAATAAAATAAAATAAAATAAAATAAAATAAAATAAGATAAGATAAGATGAAATAAGATAAGATAAAATAAGATAAAATAAAATAAAATAAAGTAAAACAAAATAAAATAAATAAAAGGGCCAGGCGTGGTGGCTTAGGCCTGTAATCCCAGCACTTTGGGAGGCCAAGGCAGGTGGATCACTTGAGGTCAGGAGTTTGAGACCAGCCTGGCTAACATGGTGAAACCCTGTCTCTACTAAAATACAAAAATTAGCTAGGTGTGGCAGTGCATGCCTGTAACCCCAGCTACTTGGGAGGCTGAGACAGGAGAATCACTTGAACCCGGGAGGCAGAAGTTGCAGTTAATCGAGATCACGCCACTGCACTCCAGCCTGGGCGACAGAGCAAGATTCTGTCTCAAAAAAATAAAATAAAAAATCAAATGAGCAAAGGAGTTGGACAGGATTTCTCCAAAGATATACAAATAACCAATAAGCACATGAAAAGATGTTCAGCAGCACTAGTAATTTTAAATGTGAAACCCCGTCTCTACTAAAAATACAAAAAAATTAGTGGTGGTGGGCGCCTATAGTCCCAGCTACTCAGGAGGAGTGAAATACCACTTCAAACCTACCAGGAAGGCTAGAATTTAAAAGACGAGCAATAACACATGTTGGTGACGACAGGGAGAAATTGAAACTCTCATCCAACTGCTGGTTAGGATGTAAAATGGTACAACCACCTTGGAAAACATGCTAACAGTTCCTCAAATGGTTAAACAGCTTCTGTATGACTCAGCAATTCCACCCCTACCCAACAGAAATGAAAACGTCCACACAAAAACTTGTACACAAATGTTTATAGCAATATTATTTAAAATAGCCAAAAGGTGCAAATAGCCCAAATGTCCATCATTCTGGAATGTTCTGGAATTAGTGGTAATGGTTACACAATCTTGTGGCTATAACAAAAAACACGAATTGTACAATTTAAAATGGTGCATTTTATAGTATGTAGTTTATATTTGAGATAAAAAATAAATAGAAATGAAAAACCCATGGAAACAGAGGCATGACAGAACCTCACCTCCCAGCCATTCCTGTCCTCCGAGCTCAGCACCACCAAGGTTAGAACTGAGTGAGCCTCATGGAATGGCACGGCCACATTCCAGCACTGGCCAACATGACTTCAAGTCCAGTGACCAACCTGGGCACACAAGTCATTCATGCTTACAAGAGTAAAGAGCCCACTGGGGCCAGGCGCGGTGACTCACACCTGTAATCCCAACACTTTGGGAGGCCAAGGTGGGTGGATCACCTGAGGTCAGGAGTTCGAGACCAGCCTGACCAACATAGCCAGGCATGGTGATGCGTGCCTATAAGCCCAGCTACTTAGGAGGCTGAGGCAGGAGAATTGCTTGAACCCAGGAGGCGGAGGTTGTGGTGAGCCAAGATCGCACCATTGCATTCCAGCCTGGGCAACAAGAGCCAAACTTTGTCTCAGAAAAAAAAAAAAGAAAAAAAAAAAAAAGAAAAAAGCCCATTGGGCAGTGTTTCATATGAAGTTAACTCAAAAGTGGACTGGCTTCCTCTACATGCTCTACCTCCACATGTCCAGGGTGCATCTGACACATCCAAAGGGGACCTGTCTAGCCCCTACTTGGTTACCTTGGAGACTGAAAGGTCTATATTTCTGGTGGCCTGCACCAACCAGCAGGGCATGTGCCAATACATGGGCCCCAGTAAGCACTTGATAAAGACTGACTGAAGCATGAATAAATGACACCATGAACAATACTTCCAGATTCCATCTGCAGCTTGCATTAGGACAGAAAAGCAAGGCAAACAATCATAAACCTACTCATAGCTCATGTGATCATGGAAAAGGCAGGCATGGAGCTGGGCTTCAGAAATCACAGGAGACAGCCCTGAATCACAGCACCTTCTCTTCTCTCCAACCCCACGTCTGTCTCTGTGGGCCAGCTTGTCCTCTCAGACTGCTTTCACCCTCACATGGGGAATTACAGCCCCTAGCACCCCCTCTCTCCCATATCACACACATCTGCCCTCAGGGGGCACTAATCAACGTCCACCTCTCAGATGAAAGCAAAGAGGCCAGCAATGGGTATCTCCCACACTGCTTTGCAAACTGTTTTTCAAATTATACAGAACTCATGAAAATTTCCTTCCAGGCTACAACATAAATATTTAGAACGTGAGCTGACAAAAAATGTTCTGAGTCATCGTGGGGGATTATTTGTACCTTTACTGTTTGCCTAGAGAAAACGATTCCAAAAAGCAGTACATCTCCTGACAAAAAGAGGCATACTTCTCAGTGATGAAAATATTTTCAACACAGGCTGCTCGTGATGAAACTATTCCCATCTTTGGTTCTGGCAGGAACCACCTGTAACATAGCTGATCCTTGACAAGTAGCTGACTTCTTCCTGGCCCACGGAACATATCTTGAAACTCAGTGGTAACCAAATAGTTAGAGCCACCATTTAATGAGAAATATTCTCAAAAGAAATTATTTCGGCCGGGCGTGGTAGCTCACGCCTGTAAGCACTTTGGGAGGCTGAGGTGGGAGGATCACCTGAGGTCAGGAGTTTGAGACCAGCCTGACCAACGTGGAGAAACCCAGTCCCTACTAAAAATAGAAAATTAGCCAGGAGTGGCTGGGCATGGTGTGGACTTTTGTGTGTTCATATACACACAAAAGCTCTGAAGTTTGAAGTAGTTGAAACTCAGCTTGAGAATATGTTTCTTTACATCTTAAAGGAAAAAAAAGTGATTTCCATGGTAGAGATCTTGGAAAGCTCCCTACCTAGCCCCAGGGTAGATCGCTAGGAGGTAGATATGCAGGGACAGAGCCCAGCAGGGATTCAGCCTGGGTTTGGGTGAGCTGACTCAGGTTTCTCTAATGCTGGTGGGAGGGATGGCATTTGAACTCGGACAGTCTAAAAGGCTTCCCCCCATCCCTCACAAGCCAGACCAGAGGATGAGCCCTGGTGTGATGCCATAATTCTTACTCATGTCTAAAAGAAAGTATGTGTGTTATCACTGTGGCCTTTTAAATCAAGAATACAGTGCTTGCAGGGCGCGGTGGCTCAGGCCTGTAATCCCAGCACTTTGGGAGGCTGAGGAGGGTGGATCACGAGGTCAGGAGATCGAGACCATCCTGGCTAACACGGTGAAACCCCATCTCTACTAAAAATACAAAAAAAATTAGCCGGGCGTAGTGGCGAGCGCCTGTAGTCCCAGCTACTCGGGAGGCTGAGGCAGGAGAATGGCGTGAACCCGGGAGGCGGAGCTTGCAGTGAGCCGAGATCACGCCACGCACTCCAGCCTGGGCGGCAGAGCGAGACTCCGTTTCAAAAAAAATAAAAAAAGAATACAGTGCTTTATGTGGGGTAGACATCCAGGTATCTGTCGCTGGGTTCTGGGGTGTGGTTTCCATGGGCAGAAGGATATTCCTAGTAAAACTGTGGCCAGTGTAGTTTTGTTGTTTCCATTATCTTCTCCCAGCCCATGGTTGGGAGAGAATCATGAGTTTTTAAAAACATTGATGTCCTTGTGTTAAACTATGCTTCAACCCTCCTCCACTAGCACAAGTCTTCAGTAAAATTGGCCAAACCCAAAAAGCCGATATCACTTACAGGATATGAGCTTTCATTAGTGGATTAAGGGATCAGGGTCCTGTCCAATTGGGCGGGGAGGGAAAGGTGTGAGTAGCAATCACAGGAGGCAAGATTCAGAACAGAGATCCAAGGTTTCAACAGATGCAGGATCCTGGAAACAACAATGACCCTGTGAGTGGTCACTGCTCCATGATTTGAAGGATAATTAGGAGAAGTGTGCCATTCACAGTACACAGGCTACAGGTTCAGCTGCTCTGTTCAATATTAAAACATGGGAGAACCCAAATAGACTGCAGAACTAAGAGCTATTCAAGGAGCTTACACTTGGCTTACAGGATTTTCTAGTTGTTGTTGTTAATTCTTTAAAATAAGTAGCTGGTGAAGGTAGGGGGAAGGAGAGTATAGGGATAGATTTGCTCATGGATACAAAATTACAGCTAGATAGGAGGCATGAGTTCCAGTGCTATATGACTATACGATGACTATATAATGACAATGATATATAGGCCAGGCATAGTGTCTCATGCCTATAATCCCAGCCCTTTGGGAGGCCAAGGCAGATGGATTACCTGAAGTCAGGAGTTTGAGACCAGCCTGGCCAACATGGTGAAACCCTGTCTCTACTAAAAATACAAAAATTAGCTGGGCATGGTGGCAGGCGCCTGTAATCCCAGCTACTCCGGAGGCTGAGGCAGGAGAATCGCTTGAACCCAAGAGGAAGAGGTTGCAGTGAGCGAAGATCGTGCCGTTGCACTCAAGCCTGGGGGACAAGAGCAAGACGTTGTCCGAAAAGAAAAAAAAAACAGAAAGAAAGAAAGAAAGAGAGAAAGAGAGGAAGGAGAGGAAAGGAAGGAAAGGAAATTAGCCAGGTGTGATGGTGCATGCCTGTAATCCCAAGCTACTTGGGAGGCTGAGATGGGAGAATTGCTTGAACCCAGGACGCGGAGGTTGCAGTGAGCCGAGATCACGCCATTGCACTTCAGCCTGGGCAACAAGAGTGAAATTCTGTCTCAGAATAAAAAAAGAAAAGAAATTATCTCAAAATTAGAGAAAAGTCATATTCTACCAAAAGTGCTAACAGAGGCACTTAGGTAAATAACAACATAATCTCAGAAAAATATTTGTAGTGCTTAGAACACATTACAAGGCTTTCTACCTCACAAATTGACAAATATCTACTATCTATTTGTATCTATCTGTCACATATCTATTGGTCCTGGTCATTTAAAAATTTTTCAGAAGTATATACTGAGTTAAAGACCCCCCCCCCCCCCACCCACAGTTCTGCAGTTCTGAGACATGAGCAAGGGGCTGTGCTCTTCCGCTGTACACTGGTGTTTCTACCTCACCCCACAGCTTGTTTCTGCCCGCCCTGACCCTCACACCCAGGTGCTCTGCCGGCAGCAGGCAGGGTGGCTGGTGCTGGTGAGCATGGCACACACACCACAACAAACACTTTGTGACTTCCATCTCATTATTTGCCTTTATCAATACAGCTTGAGGGAGAGACAAATAAGCATGACCTGCAATTTTTTAGTTGAAAAGGTAACATTTAAACTTGGCCTTAACAGATGGAAGGACACTTTTGGGATATAAAACCTACCTACTATGTTTTTCCCTGAAATAAATTTCATTCGTTCTGCAAAAGGACGCAGTTATGTGCCTGGAACAGGGATGAAGAGGAGAAGCTTCCCAGGCCTGCGGAAAGGGTACGTGTGCCCGGAGATGAAGGTTAGAATCTGTGAGGTGGCGTCAGGAAATGCCCACCAGGTGAAGGGCCCTGCAAATACAGCCCAGAAGACTCAGTGCTGCAGGTGTGCACCCACAGGTCATCTACAAGGTGCCCAAGCTCAGCAAGGGGATGTGCCAGAGACATCATAAAGATTATTGTATACACAGCCCAGATGGGAACATTTAAAAAGAAACTGATTTTCGTGATGTGGCAATGTTAAAATTTAAATATTTGTGGTGAAATTGCCCTCTATGCCCATCCCTGCACACACACAAATATACCAAATACACAGGCTCTGAGAGTCAGAAGGTCTCAAGTCAAAAGTATGGGGCTGGAGAGGAAGTTCCAGCAGAGGGCCACGAAAAGTGAGTGGGCAGGGAGTTAGGGAGACAAAACCAAAACAGCCAAGGACACTGTGGTGAGACCGTGCTTGCTCCTCTGTAAAGAGAATTTGAGTATATGCACCCCAAACATGGTCTGCATTTCCTACTCCACGATGCCCGCCAGACACACTTCCATTAAGCCTCCTCCCAAACCACTGTTTATTAAGCCCTTTGCTCCTCAAAGTGTGGTTTACCAACCAGTGGCCATCATGGGAAGCCTGTAAGAAACAGAACCTCAGGTCCCACCATAGACCTACTGAATTAGAATCTGTACTTTAACAAACCCTCAAGAATGCCACTGAAATCTGAGAAGCACTGGTCTATACCAAAATGATATCCTTTCAAAAGACAGACTGTACACTACATGTGAATAAAACTATACTTCTGTGTGTCTCCCATAGGACCAGCAAGGTTCCATACACCGTAAAGCATTCTATGCTCTTAGAATACACAGTGTAGGCCAGGCACAGTGGCTCATGCCTTATACCCAGCACTTTGGGAGGCCAAGAAAGGAGGATCACTTGAGCTTGGGAGTTCAAGACCAAACTGGGCAACATGGCAAGACTCCATCTCCACAAAACCCGCAAAACTTAGCTGGGTACAGTGGCTCATGCCAGTAATCCCAGCACTTTGGGAGGCCAAGAAAGGCAGATCACTTGAGCTCAGGAGTTCAAGACCAACCTGAGCAGCATGGCAAGACCCTATCTCTACAAGAAATGCAAAAATTATCTGGGCACAGTGGCTCATGCCTGTAATCCCAGCACTTTAGGAGGCCAAGGCAGGTGATTATTTGAGCTCAGGAGTTGGAGACCAGCCTGGGCGACATGCTGAAACCCTGTCTCTACAAAAAATGCAAAAGTTAGCTGATCGTGGTGGCCCGTGCCTGTAGTCACAGCTATTCAGGAAGCTGAGGTGGGAGGATCACTTGAGCCCAGGTGACAGAGGTTGCAGTGAGTTGAGATACCGCCACTGCACTCCAGCCTGAGTGACACAGTGAGATCCTGTCTCGAAGCACACACACACACCACACACATAGATTAAATGACTGAGAAATTAAGTTATCACCAAAGGTGTCTAAGAAATTGACTACTCCAGTTTCCATTTTGTCAAGACTAAACTATTCCCGAGAATGTGTAGGCTGTCCAGAGTCTAAGAGGTAAAGCTCGGTATCACTGATCATTAGAGAAATGCAAATCAAAACCACAACGAGATACCATTTCACACCAATCAGAATGGCTATTATTACAAAGCCAAAAAAACAACAGATGCTAGTGAGGTTGTGGAGAAAGGGGAACACTTATACACTGTTGCTGGGAGTGTGAATTAGTTCAACCATTGTAAAAAGTAGTATGTCGATTCCTCAAAGAGGTAAAAGCAAAACTGCCATTTGACCCAGCAATCCCATTACTGGGTATATACCCAGAGGAATATAAATCATTCTACCTTAAAGACACATGCATGCAAATGTTCACTGCAACACTGTTCACAACAACAGCAAAGACATGGAATCAACCTATACGCCCATCAATGACAGACTGGATAAAAGAAAATGTGGTACATATATACCGTAGAATACTATGCAGCCATCAAAAAAGATGAGATCATGTCTTTTGTGGGAACATAAATGGAGCTGGAGGCTATCATTCTTAGCAAACTAACAGGAATAGAATACCAAATACGACATGTTCTCACTTATAAACTGGGGCTAAATAAGAACTTGTGAACACAAAGAAGGAAACAACAGACACTGGGGTCTAGAGGTGGGATGGTGGGAGGAGGGAGAGGAGCAGAAAAGATAACTATTGGATGCCAGGCTTAATACCTGGGTGATGAAATAGTATGTACAACAAAACTCCATGACACGTTTACCTGTGTAACAAACCATCACATGTACCCCCAAACCTAAAAGTGTAAAAAATGTTTTTTTTGTTTTTTGAGACAGGGTCTCACTTTGTCACCCAGTCTGGAGTCCAGTTGTGCGATCACAGCTCACTGCAGCCTTGCTAACCTCCTGGGCTCAAGTGATCCTCCCACCCCAGCTTCCCAAGGAGCTGGGACATGCCCAGCTATTTTGTATTTTGTGTAAAGACAGGGTTTCACCATGTTGCCCAGGCTGGTCTCAAACTCCTGGGCTCAAGTGATCCACCCACCTTGGCCTCTCAAGGTGCTGGGATTGTACAGGCGTGAGCCACTGCGCCCAACCAACAATATAACTTTTTTTTTTTTTTTTTGAGATGGAGTCTTGCTCTGACGCCCAGGCTGGAGTGCAATAGAACCTGGCCTGCCAGGCTCAAGCGATTCTCCTGTCTCAGCCTCCCAAGTAGCTGGGATTATAGGCACACGCGGCCATGCCCAATTTTTTGTATTTCAGTAGAGATGGGGTTTCACCATGTTGCCTAGACTGGTCTCAAACCCCTGAGCTCAAGCAATTCACCTGCCTCGGCCTCCCAAAGTGCTAGGATTACAGGCGTGAGCCACCGCGCAGGGTTTAACTTTTTTTTCCCCCTGAGACAGAGTCTCACTGTCGCTGGGGCTGGAACTCAGTGGCGCAATCTCGGCTCACTGCAAGCTCCGCCTCCTGGGTTCACCCCATTCTCCTCCCTCAGCCTCCCGAATAGCTGGGACTACACGCGCCCGCCACGACGCCCGGCTAATTTTGTTGTTGTTGTTGTTATTTTTTTAGTAGAGTCAGGGTTTCACCGTGTTAGCCAGGATGGTCTCGATCTCCTGACCTCGTGATCTGCCCACCTCGGCCTCCCACAGTGCTGAGATTACAGGTGTGAGCCACCGCGCCCGGCCTCGGCTAATCTCTTTAACAGTTACCAAACACCAGGATAAGGAGCAAACTCGTTATATGTAGGTATAGTTTATATTCTCCTTAAAAGACAAGCTATTAATAACACTTGCTATAGCGCTTTTCAACCACCTCAGAAATTTAGTCCTGGTTGGGCATTGTGGTTCACACTTGTAATCCCAGCTCTTTGGGAGATGGAGAAGGGAGGTTGACTTGAGCCCAGCAGTTCCAGACCAGCTTGGGCAACAAGACAAAACCCCATCTCTATTAAAAATACACAAAGTTAGCTGGGCGTAGTGGGGCACACCTGTAGTCTCAGCTACTCAGGAGGCTGAGACACGATAATCGCTTGAACCCAGGAGGCAGAGGTTACAGTGAGCTGAGATGGTGCCACTGCACTCTAGTCTAGGTGACACAGCAAGACTCCATCTTAAATAAATAAATAAATAAAGAGCCTATCTCTAAGTTCCACCAAATTGTACATGTGAGAAAAGAGACTATGTATCCTCAGCATCTAACAGTGCCTGCCCAAAGGCAAGAATAAGACAAAAGCCCTAGTCTCAAGATTTGCTGGAAGCACCACCCACTGATGCTTATTAAAAGTAGAAATCGACTTTCTTTCACAATTCATATGACTTCACTGTGATTATATTCACAAGTGACTAGTGGAAAAGATAAGCTTAAAATGTAATCTCCCTTTTCTAATTAATCAAGTTACTTTACATACGTTGCATATATGAAGAATTGAGTTTTCTATTATAATGTAGTTAAACCATGGACTTTTCAACCCAAACTTTGTGAACCTGGCTTTCCATTACCAGTAAGTTACCTCTTTCCAACGGACTTCATCTTAATGGTCTGCTGCTGGTACCAAAGCAATTGTGCCCAACCTGAGATGTATCCACCAGGGCCCCTGCGGCAAGATGTGTGGGGGCATCCTCTCAGCAGTGTGGGGGCATCAAGAAGCCTATCACAAACATCCAAAAGCCTATCTGTTCACCTTTGACCATGGGCAGAAATTAACTGAATTCAGAATGCACAAATGCCTTAATGGCATCCCATATGACCTCTTTTAAAAAACCAACCCATTCTTTACATAGAAGTACAGGCTTGATGCAAATGTATATTTTATTTTATTATTATTATTTTTTGAGACGGAGTCTCGCTCTGTCACCAAGCTGGAGTACAGTGGCATGATCTCAGCTCACTGCAACCTCAGCCTCCTGAGTAGCTGGGACTACAGGCATACGCCACCACGCCCAGCTAATTTTTGTATTTTTAGCAGAGATGGGGTTTCACCATGTTGGCCAGAATGGTCTCAATCTCTATATTTCATGATCTGCCTGTCTCAGCCTCCCAAAGTGCTGGGATTACAGACATCAGCCACCGTGCCCGGCCACAAATGCAAATTTTAACATAGACTAAGCGTTCTTAGATTAATAGCATTAGAAATATTACCATTTATTGATCACTCTGCATCAGACTGTGATGAAACCCATTCATGTTATTTCATTACATGACAACTCAGAGGCAAGCACAGCCTTTACAGAATAAACTAAAGGTTACGGGGCTAACTGCCCACAGTCACAGGGCAGAGGGCAAAATAGGTGTTTTCCCTAGGATTTGCAGTAGATTCCTCTGGACTGCTCTTCACTTATCCGTATTACTATCCAGTACCAATTAGAACATTGTGATAATTGCTTTATTCATCCATATTACTATACAGTTAAGCTGAGAACATTATGCTAATGGCTTCATTTTGCATATTACTATCCAGTTCGGTTTAGAATATCATGCCAATGGCTTCACTTATCCATATTACTATCCAGTTCAGCTTAGAACATGATGCTAATGGGTGGTTAGACTCTACCAGATACGAGGTGCCAGATGAGGGACCGGCAGACTTGATCATCATCTCTGTTACAGAGTTGACAATAATGTACATATATTTACCTATGAACTCAATATTATCATCTACATACAAGTACCAAGTAAGTAGCCTTTTATAAGGACTTCATGTATGGAGGGTTTAATAACAAGCATGCCAACATGTTTGATAAACAGAACTCAATACATTTTCATTTCATAAAAAATTACCTAGTTTTCAGCAATAAAGCCTTTTTTTTTTTTTTTTTTTTTTTTGAGATGGAGTCTTGCTCTGCTGCCCCCAAGCTGGAATGTTGTGGCATGATCTCAGCTCACTGCAACCTCTGCCTCCCAGGTTCAACTGATTCTCATGCCTCAGCCTCCCAAGTAGCTGGGACCACAGGCACACACTTCCATGCTCGGTTAATTTTTGTTTTTTCAGTAGAGACGGGATTTTACCATGTTGGCCAGGCTGGTTTCGAACTCCTGACTTCAGGTGATCTGGCTGCCTCAGCCTCCCAAAGTGTTGGGATTACAGGCGTGAGCCACTCCGCCGGGCCCACTTTATAATTTTAAAAAAACTTGCAGTTTTGTTACAGGTCTAAAGAAGAAGAAGAAAAAAAAAATCTAAGAGCCTAAGTTCAAACAATGTATGCATTAAACAATAGTTTAATAAAAATAATTCAAGACAATACTAAGTCCACAAGAATTTTCCTTCTCAAAGGGATCCATATGTTACTAAAATTTAAAAACCAATGCAATTAATTTACTCTTCTTGTGAACTCAATTATTTTCACTTGAGTATTAGGATAACTGAAAATGTGCCCATCACCCACTTTGAGTTTGTCTGAATAATCATTGCAATTATCCAGATTTTTTTACATTATAGCAACAAAAAGATAATTTATAATAATGGATGGAATCAGAACATTTGACCACCATTACTTAAGTTGCTAATGTGGCTTGATAAGGAATGAAACAATATCTTTATCAATTATCAACTGTGGAAAAAATCTGTTCTTCAAGTTAAAGGCTGATAAGCCTCAAGGGCTATCAAATATAATAAAGCATTTGCAAGTATCAAGTATCATGTTTATTAATTATAAATGGATGAAAGTCTTTAAATGAAAAAACAGGACATTCAGTATTAAAACTAATTTTACTACATTTTAATATGAGGATGTCCTGTTAAAATCTCATTTCATGGCCGGGCGCGGTGGCTCAAGCCTGTAATCCCAGCACTCTGGGAGGCCGAGACAGGTGGATCACGAGGTCAGGAGATCGAGACCATCCTGGCTAACATGGTGAAACCCCGTCTCTACTAAAAAATACAAAAAACTAGCCGGGCGAGGTGGCGGGCACCTGTAGTCCCAGCTACTCGGGAGGCTGAGGCAGGAGAATGGCATGAACCCGGGAGGCAGAGCTTGCAGTGAGCTGAGATCCGGCCACTGCACTCCAGCCTGGGCGACAGAGCGAGACTCTGTCTCAAAAAAAAAAAAAAAAAGTCTCATTTCATGATAATGTGAATTTTTGATTACCTTGTAATCTATTACTAAAAGAGGGAAAAAAAACTGAGCTGGGCAAGGTAACTCATGCCTGCAATCCCAGCACTTTGGGAGGATGGCGTGAGGCCAGCAGTTTGACACCAGCCTGGACAATATAGTGAGACTGCCGCTACAAAAAATTTTTTAAAAATTAGCCAAGTGTGGTGGTGTGTGCCTGTGGTTTAGCTGCTCGGGAGGCTGAGGCAGGCAGGAGGACTGCTTGTTTAAAAAACAAAACAAAACAAAACAAAAAAGTCTCCTTGTAATCTTTGAACAATGTTTTTCTTTCATTACTCAACTACTGTACTGAACAAGCAATGCAAAGTATTCACTACAGATAAGGTCAACAATTTGCTTTTCTATTTACCACAGGTTTCTTTTGACTATTGGTTTCTTAGTGCCAACTAAGAATAACAACTCTGCTACTCTGCTTTTGTATAATCTTTTAACTGCCAAAATTTCTAAAGTAGCTGCTCACTCCTGACGAGGACAAGATAAAAGAATTCACACACTGAGTCTATATATTTGGCAGCAAATGGATCACTGCACAACACTTACATGGTATTTGGTCAGTTAAACACTGGAGAAAGGATAATCCCTGGAATCTTCATAAGAAAACAAGATCAGCCTTTATCATTTATTTCACAAATTAACCTGAAACAAAAACTTTGAGATGGTCGTATAGACTACACAGAAATATGAGATGCCAGCCAGGGGTGGTGGCTCATGCCTGTAATCCCAGCATTTGGAAGGCTAAGGCAGGAAGATCACTTGAGGCCAAGAGTTTCAGACCAGCCTATACAACATAATGAGACCCTGTCTCTACCAAAAACAAAAAACAAAACAACAACAAAAAAACCCAGACATGGTAGCGTGCACCTGTGTGTAGTCCCAGCTACTAAGGAAGCTGAGGCGGGAGGCGGGAGGACACTGGAGCCCAGGGTATCAAGGCTAAAGTAAATCATGATTGCACCAACACACTCCAGCCTGGGTGACAGAGCAAGACCCTGTCTCTAAAAAAAAAAAAAAAATTTAATTTTAAACATGAGGTGGAGCAGATTCTTAGGAATTTTTTAGATGAAAAGATCCTACTAAGGATATAAACACCATAGCAACTTCCTCGTATCCAATGATTTTTTTCAATCATGTAACTCACTCCTTGAGTTTGCACAACTCCTTTATTGCAACAAAATGGACTTTAACTTGTCACTTATTTCCTATATCATTAAATACCTTCATTAATTTTCTCTTCAGAAAATACTTATTACGTATCTTTATTTTCAACACTCCACAATACTTTTTAAATAAACATTTTCAGTACGAACTATGGTAAGATTTCATCATTCTATAAGGCATATTATTGAAGAGGTATTCCTTCCTATGCAGTAAACTCAGTATCAGGTAAAAATTAACTGCTAATGTTCCTATCAACAATTCATCCATTCCTTTTTATGACACTTTTATCTTGTATAGAAAAAAATACACTTTTCCCAAACCTTGAGTTGAATTTTGTGTGTGCGTGACAATAATTAAAAGCCAGTCAAGTTGGTACTAGAAAATTATTTTGATACTTATCAGAAAAGTAAAAGCAGTGCCTTTCAATCCATCCCAGCAACAAATGATACCATGACATTACACATACAGATGCCTAAAAAGCAAACTATAAAAGGAAAATTCCTGAAATGCCTCCAAAATCCTATTATGCATATTAGACTTTATCATCAATACTTATATTCCTCAAAATGTACCTAATACAGTCACATGCTCATTAAAAGAGTTGATACAGTTTTGATGGCAGGCTACAGTTCACTGCTGTCTTTCCATGATGAATCAGCAGAACCATCCAAAGCCATACACACCAAACCTATTAAGAAAAAAGCATTCATAATCCCCAGCTGTGTCCTCTACATTTTCAAAACAGTATTAATTTCACATGTATTTATCAATATTATATATTTAGTGGGAATTAACATTAAAATCAACATATTGTTCTTAAGTAATCCAGACTAATAAACCATGAGTCAAACAAATCTACTCTGCGAAAACCTCAAATCACTAAGTGTGATAAATTATTTTAATAACATAAAACTATAAATTTTCTCTATTTTTATATCCAAGACTAAATACCATTGACTATCCTTCAAAATGTTTATGTTCCAAAATCCTGTAGTTACACATAAACCCACAACAAAAGACATTACTTTAGAATGCTAGAAAAAATATTTTTTAAAATTATCAATTCTTAAAATTGGTTAAGTAATTAAAACCATTAAATCATAACACTGACCTAACAGGACAAGAAATTTCTTTTGGTAATCTTTATTAATATATGATCACCCTCAAGGGTTTCACTTGCTAGCCTTTTAAACAAATTTCTAAGGCAATTTTACAGTTCATTTAAAAGGTAATACCACACACTCCTAAAACCTTAGCCACTTTACAAAACAAAGGAAAAATTTCTTCCAAATGTTACTATAATTAAGAGCTTTTCTATATTAATTCCTCTTACAGTCTCCCAGTGTGTCTTAGATTGCCAAGTACATCTTGATTGTGACATGCAGAATGGATTCTGCTTTAGAAATGGGTTAAATGGCATGCAAATTTCTACAGAGATCCATAATCTCACAACCAAGAGGGGAGATGAACATTATAGGGCTGACTCTGACAACATGTACTTGGCAGGAGAAGGGGGCGGGGGGTTGGCAACTTCACAATCATAGATTTGGGGGAAGGAAAGAGGACAAGAGACTGAGGGACCCAGACCCTCATCCTGCCAACAGCATTCAAGTAGTTACTAGCTTCCATGTATAATAAGACACATTTTCAAAATGGAAAGGAGGTTATCAGAGAGATGGATTCAGATTATCAGTTACCATTAGACTACAGTGTCAGTTCATTCAATTTAATCTTCTTTAACCATTAAAAATTTTTAAAGACTATATTTCAAGGTAATAGTTCATTTCAAATTTAACAAATTACACATGCACTAATTTGTATGTATGTGTATGTTCTCTATGTATCATCTTAAAGCATTTTAAATATATTTGATAAATAAAATGGAACAGCCATGTTGAAATTAATGTTTACATAAACTCAGTGACTTTAATGTACTATTGGCCAAGAAAAGGTAGCTCAAAGTTTTAACTTTATATGAGCTTGATAAAAGCCTTTCAGGGCATGTTTGAGAACTGTGCCCTACTATAAAAGTAACTATTTTAATATACAGCCAAGGTCAATTATTAATATTTTTTTTTTGAGACGGAGTCTTGCTCTGTCGCCTAGGCTGAAGCAGTGGTGTGATCTCGGCTCACTGCAACCTCCGTCTGCCAGGTTCAAGCAATTCTCCTGCCCAGCCTCCCGAGTAGCTGGGACTACAAGTGCCCACCACCACACCTGGCTAATTTTTTGTATTTTTAGTAGAGATGGGGTTCCATCATGTTGCCCAGGCTAGTCTCAAGCTCCTGACCTCAAGTGATCTGCCTGTCTCAGCCTCCCAAAGTGCTGGGATTAGAGGCATGAGTCACGGCATGGCCAATACTTTACTTTATAAGCAAAGTTTGAACATCTAATTTAATATTTGATAAGGTTTTGGTTTGCCTATATATATACCGGGGTAAAGTATGAGACAAATTATTAAGCTTGACAAAATAAAAGGAGACTTTACCTGACCACTTTTCTATATTCTTCAGTGAATTCATCAAACAGCATTTTCAACAAAGCTTTGTATCCAGTACTTTGAAGTGAAATAGTGACCTAATGCCTCACGTCACTTTGGTAAAAGCAGAACATAAATGAATTTTCAACTTCAGAGTTCATATTTGTAGAGTAGAGAACAGTGGAATGAATAAAGTTATCCTTGCTAGTATTAAAAGCCCTAACTGGAAGATAAAAGTCTCCAATTAGTTCACCCGATTTATTAACCAAAAGCTTCACAGAAAAACAACTAAAAAAGATGTTATGATTTTAAAAATGGGATATGTATTTGGATAATTTGCAACCTATAATCCTAAAAGAATTGCCAGAATGCAAAGATCTTTTTAATAATATTATTTCTGGTGAAATCAAACTCAAAATATAATACCTAGGACTCCTCCTTGTCCAAAGAAGAAATTAAACTAGATAATTTCTTTTCTGAAATAGTCTGCACATTATAATTCACAAGAAGTACACAAAATAGGGTAAATAAAAGTGTGTATACAGGAAAAGCTACATAATTCCAATTTTTGCTTCCCTAGCATGGTACTGTACATATACTACATCAACATAATAGAAATGGCACAGTCTGAGGACACGTTCCACATTTTATTTACATTTTAAGACTAACTTTAATCTCAAAATCACATATCCATACACCTATTTCCTTTTTGTTGACTTCACTTAAACTTAAATGCATGGTTAAACAAAGACTGTAAACAAATATTTACCATGTCTGTTACATGTAACACACAAGAACAGCTTTTAACAGAAATTCATCAACTCCCCCCAACATTTTTTATTATAAATACAGGTATCAAAACAATCCTGAACATATTTTTGATACTACTAGTAGTCAGCACCCACACCGCTTCAAAAATTAACACATCTGTGACAATATTCGTTGTACCTGCTACTTTTTAAACAATTTCAACTGCAGCTTTCTTTCACTAAGCAAGATGGGTAAAGCATGCCATTTCTGTTTTCTTTCTTGAGATTTTCACTTTTTAGAAACACACATGCTTCCACTGCCATCTGACACTTCTCCACACGCTTTCATCTTGTAAACCTGAATTCTACTTCGAGTACTCCAGGTTTATGTTTAAATGACAATGCCTTAACAAGAGAAAAAAAATTGTGCTGCATTTTTCCTCCTGTTACCTGAAAACATAATGGGTGTACATGTATTAAATATATTCTTACAAATGTCCAGGTCATGTTTACCAGCTGGAATTCTTTTACTTAATGTGTGGGTATTTTTCATTGTGATATTTAATCAAGACATTAACATGAGTAGAAGGTTGTTGATTTAAGACAAGTTTGAGATCCACTAAAATTAATTGTTGTATGTTTGTCCTTCTGGTGGCTGTGGAAGCTTCATATTTTCTTTGGACATCATTAGACGTCTTAGCTCTTGAAGTACAACTTTAATGCTATATGAATTTTGCCATTTTGCTAACACTGGTATGCTCCGGGCATCCACCTGAAAGGGGAGGAAAGAGTACAGTTAACTAGCAAGTTTAAAGTACTATGGCACCAATTTGTTAAGTGTATTTTAATAAGAATGACTTTGAAAATTCATAGCTTGCCTCTATTTTCACAAAACATACACTATGAAATTACTAATACCATAATTAGTATATTTTATCATAATTAGTTTAATATTTTGGGAAAATATAAAGATATAAAACATATAGTGAACTTTGGTCATCAGAAATAAATGTTACATTAAATAACTACTTTGTAAATAAATTTACCAATTCCTTCTTAATGGAGTAAGGTCAAAAGGTTCCTCTCGCCAGGCGCGGTGGCTCAAGCCTGTAATCCCAGCATTTTGGGAGGCCGAGATGGGCGGATCACAAGGTCAGGAGATCAAGACCATCCTGGCTAACACGGTGAAACCCCGTCTCTACTAAAAAAATACAAAAAAACCCTAGCCGGGCGAGGTGGCGGGAGCCTGTAGTCCCAGCTACTCAGGAGGCTGAGGCAGGAGAATGGCGTAAACCCAGGAGGCGGAGCTTGCAGTGAGCTGAGATCCGGCCACTGCACTCCAGCCTGGGCGACACAGCGAGAGTCTGTCTCCAAAAAAAAAAAAAAAAAAAAAAGTTCCTCTCCATTTTCAATGCC
>NC_045440.1:47648330-47678877 GCF_002776525.5 Piliocolobus tephrosceles
AAAGCTACTAAGCTGATCTCTTCTTTCAGATTTTTCTTTCCAATATATTCTATGCACTATTCCTATTTATTCTTTTTTTTTTTTTTTTTTTTTTTGAGAGAGAGAGTCTCGCTCTGTCACCCAGGCTGGAGTACAGTGGCATGATCCCAGTTCACTGCCACTTCCGCCTCCCAGGTTCAAGCAATTCTCCTGCCTCAGCCTCCCAAGTAGCTGGGACTAGAGGCACCCGCCACCACACCTGGCTAATTTTTCTATTTTTCATAGAGACGGGGTTTTGCCATGTTGCCCAGACTGGTCTCGAACTCCTGAGCTCAAGTGATCCACCTGCCTCAGCCTCCCAAAGTGTTGGGATTACAGGCATGAGTCACCGCACCCGACCCAAATTAATCTTCTGTGAAAGAGCAACAGAATGGGAATGGAGCTCCTTGCAAGCCCATTCTCAGTTAACTGTCAGCATTTGACCTGTCCTGCAGTTCCCTGGAAAACTCCACTCACAGAGCTTTCCTTTATCTGACCGCAGAGCTCACCTATCTTCAATCACCTCCTACCTTGGGCATTTGTCAAAAAAAGTTGAGTCAAACAGGAAGGTGGGCCAGATACGGTGGCTCACGCCTGTAATCCCAACATTTTGGGAGGCCAAGGCGGGTGGATCACAAGGTCAGGAGTTTGAGACCAGGGTGGCCAACATAGATAGTGAAACCCCGCCTCTATTAAAAATACAAAAATTAGCCGGGTATGGTGGCACATGCCTGTACTCCCAGCTCCTTGGGAGGCTGAGGCAGGAGAATCACTTGAACCTGGGAGGTGGAGGCTTCAGTGAGCCAAGACTGTGCCATTGCACTCCAGCCTGGGCGACAGAGTAAGACTCTGTCTAAAAAAAAAAAAAAAAAACACCAGAAGGTAACCAAAATACTTAAGCAGACAAGCTGGGAAATGAGGTGTCTATAGAGGTGTTGAAAAGCCCCAAAACAGGCCTGGCAATCTAGAAGACCACACACATGTGTAGGGCTATGCACCGGCTTATGAAAGAGCTGAGAAGGCCATAAGCTGTCATCTACAGCTGACCTCAAGCAACATATAAGACTATATACAGGCTGGGTGCAGTGGCTCACACCTGTAATCCTAGCACTTTGGGAGGCCGAGGCGGGCGGACTGCCTGAGTTCAGGAGTTCGAAAACAGCCTGGGCAACACGGTGAAACCCTGTCTCTACTAAAATACAAAAAATTAGCTAGGGGTGGCGGTGTGCGCCTGTAGTTCTATCTACTCAAGAGACTGAGGTGGGATAATTGCTTGCACCTGGGAGGTGGACACTGCAGTGAGCTGAGATCGTGCCACTGCACTCCACCCTAGGCGACAGAGCAAGACTCCATCTCCAAAAAAAAAAAAAAAAAAAGATTATATACAAGTAGGACCTATCCCAGAAACAGAAGATAGATTCAGTATTTTAAAAATCAGAGTAATATATCATATTAACAGAACAGAGAACAAAAACCATGATCATCTCAATGGATGCAAAAAAGCATTTGACAAAATCCAACAACCTTTCATGATATAAATACTCAATAAATTAGGAATAGAAGGAAACTACCCCTCAACCTAACAGGAATCTACAAAAAACTTAGAGCTAGCATCATATTTAATAAAGGCCAAATGTTTTCCTCCTAAGATGAGGAATAAGACAAGGATGTCCATTCTCATCACTTCTTCTTATATTTTCTTTCTCTTTTTTTGAGACAGGGTCTCACTCGTTGCCCAGGCTAGAGTGCAGTGGCACAACTGTGGCTTACTGCAGCCTTGACCTCCCTGGGCTCAGGTGATCCTCCCACCTCAGCCTCCCAAGTTGCTGGGACTACACGCACGCACCACCACAGGCCCAGCTACTTTGGCTCGCTGCAACCCACGCCTCTCCAGTTCAAGCGATTCCCCTGCCTCAGCCTCCCAAGTATCTAGGAAGACAGGTGCCCACCACCACACCTGGCTAATTTTTTTTTTTTTTTTTTTTTTGAGACGGAGTCTTGCTCTGTCGCCCAGGCTGGAGTGCAGTGGCCGGATCTCAGCTCACTGCAAGCTCCGCCACCCGGATTTACGCTATTCTCCTGCCTCAGCCTCCGGAGTAGCTGGGACTACAGGCGCCCGCCACCTCGCCCGGCTAGTTTTTTGTACTTTTTAGTAGAGACGGGGTTTCACCGTGTTAGCCAGGATGGTCTTGATCTCCTGACCTCGTGATCCACCCATCTCAGCCTCCCAAAGTGCTGGGATTACAGGCTTGAGCCACCGCGCCCGGCACCTGGCTAATTTTTTGTAATTTTAGTAGAGACAGGGTTTCACTATGTTGGCCAGGCTGGTCTCGAACTCCCGACCTCGTGATCCACCTGCCTCAGCCTCCCAAAGTGCTGGGATTATAGGCATGAGCCACCGCGCCCAGCCAATTTTTGTATTTTTTTATAGAGACAGGGTTTCGTCATCTTGGCCAGGCCGGTCTTGAACTCCTGGGCTCAAGGGATTTGCACACCTCGGCCTCACAAAGTGCTGGGATTACAGGCATGAGCCACCACCACCTGGCCCCGTTCTCATCACTTCAACATTGTACTGGAGAGTTTCTGGCCAGGACAATTAAGAAAGAAAGTGAAATAAAAGGCACCCTGATTAGAAAGAGAAGAAGTAAAACTATCTCTATTTGCAGAAGAAATGAAAGAAATTATCTGGTATATAGACAATTCTAAGGAATCCACTAAAGAAATTATTAGAGCTAATAAACAAGTTCATCAAGGCAACAAGATTCAGGTTCCATATACAAAAATTAGTTTTTATTTACACTTGTAACAATCTGAAATAAAAATAAAATATCTAAATATAAATTTAACAAAAGTGCAAAACTTGTGCACTGAAAACTGTAAAATAGCTCCCCTCCCTCCTTCCTACCACCCTCATACCTCCCCCTTTCCCTCCCTCCCCAGAAAAAAGAGAAAAAAAGAATTAAATAGAAATAATTTAAAGGTCGGGTGCGGTGGCTCATGCCTGTAATCCCAGCACTTTGGGAAGGCGAGGCAGGCAGATCACCTGAGGTCGGGAGTTTGAGACCAGCCTGGCCAACATGGCAAAACCCCCGTCTCTACTAAAAATACAAAAATTAGCCGGTACATGCCTGTGATCCCAGCTACTTGGGAGGCTGAGGCACAGGAATTGCTTGAACCCACGAGGCAGAGGTTGCAGTGAGCCAAGATCGTGCCACTGCACTCCAGCCTGGGCAACAGAGCTAGACTCCATCTCAAAAAAATAAATAAATGAAAATAATTTTTAAAAACTGTAAAATATAGTTGATAGAAATTAAAGAGCTAAATAAATATACATGGGTCAGAAGACTTATTACTGTAAAGATGACAATATTCATCAAGTTAATTTAGAGATTCAATACAACTCCTATTAAAATTTCAACTGCTTTTTTCTTGCTTGCAGAAATGAAGGCTTATCTTAAAATTCATATGCAAATACAAGAAACCCAGAGTAGCCAAAACACTATTAAAAAAAAGAAGAACAAAGTTATGATTTCAAAACTTACTATAGGCCAGGCATGGTGGCTCACTCCTGTAACCCCAGCACTTTGGGAGGCCAAGGCAGGAATATCAGCTTGAGGCTGGGAGTTCAAGACCAGCCTGGCCAACATGGTGAAACCCTGTCTCTACTGAAAACACAAAAAATTAGCCAGGTATGGTGGGTGGCGCATGCTTGTGATCTCAGCTATTTGGGAGGCTGAGGCACGAGAAGTGCTTAAGTCCAGGAGGCGGAGGTTCCAATGAGCCAAGATTGCGCCACCGCAATCCAGCTTGGCTGGCACAGCAAGACTCTGTCTCAAAAACAAACAAAAAAACTACAAAGCTACAGCAGTCCAGAAAGACAGGCCAGGTGCAGGGGCTCACACCTGTAACCCCGACACTTTGGGAGAGATAGGCGGGTGGATCTCTTGAGCCCAGAAGTTCGAGACCAGCCTGGGCAACATGGTGAAACCCTATCTCTAGTAAAAATACAAAAACTAGCTGGGTGTGGTGGCGCACAGCTGTATTCCCAGCTACTCAGGAGGCTGAGGTGGGAGGATCGCTTGAGCCCAGGGAGATCAAGGCTGCAGTAAGCCATGATCACCCCATTGTACTTCAGCCTAGATGACAGAGTGAGACCCTGTCTCAAAAAAAAAAAAAAAGCGGGGCGTGGTGGCTCATGCCTGTACTCCCAGCACTTTGGGAGGCTGAGGCAGGCAGATCATCTGAGGTCAGGAGTTTGTGATCAGCCTGGCCAACATAGTGAAACCCTGTCTCTACTGAAAATACGAAAATTAGCTGAGTGTGGTGGCAGGCGCCTATAATCCCAGCTGCTCAGGAGGCTGAGGCAGGAGAATCGCTTGAACCCAGGAGGCAGAGGTTGCAATGAGCTGAGATTGCTCCACTGCACTCCAGCCTGGGTGATAAGAGTGAAACTCTGTCTCCAAAAAAAAAAAAAAAGGGGGTACTCCCATAAGGATATACAGATCAATGGAATACAATTAAGAGTCCAGAAATAAGTCCTTATGTTTATGGTTAATTGATTATTGACAAGGATGCCAAAACAATTCAAGGGGAAAAGAAAAATCTTTTCAACAAATGGTACTGGGACAATTAGATATCCATATGCAAAAGAATAAAACTGAACTCTTAACTCACACCATTCACCAAAAAAATCTCAAAATGGATCACAGACCCAAATTAGGACTTAAAACTATAAAACCATTAGAAGAAAACATACGAATAAATCTTTGTGATGTTGGATTTCACAATGGTCTCTCAGATATGACACCGAAAGCACATTTGACAAAAGAAAAAGTAGATAAATTATGACCGCATCAAAATTTAAAACTTATACTGCTAACAATGCCATCAAGAAAGTAAAAAGAAAAATCAATAGAATGGGAAAAAAATACTTACTAATCATATATCCAATCAGGGATTTTTGTATGGCACATAGAGAACTCTTACAACTAAATAATAAAGGCCAAACCACCCAATTAAAATGCGGGCTAAAGGCCGGGCATGGTGGCTCATGCCTGTAATCCCAGCACTTTGGGAGGCTGAGGCTGGCGGATCTCCTGAGCTCCAGAGTTTGAGACCACCCTGGGCGACATGGTGAAACCTCATCTCTACTAAATACAAAAAATTAGTAGTAGTGCCTGTAGTCCCAGCTACTCGGGAGGCTGAGGCACAAGAATTGCTTGAGCCCGGAGGCAGAGGTTGCAGTGAGCCAAGATCGCACCACTGCACTCCAGCTTGGGGTAAAAAGGAAAAGACTGTCAAAAAAAAAAAAAAAAAAAAAGGGCAAACGCAGACTGTGATAGGCAGCTTTTAAAACAGCTCCCAAATATCCCCAACTCCTGCTATTCATGCCCTATGTAATCTCTGCTCTTGAGTATGGGCTAGATCTATGACTTCTTTCTTTTTATTTTTGAGACATGGTCTCACTCTGTTACCCAGGCTGGAGTGCAGTGGCACAATCTTCGCTTACTGCAGCCTTAACCTCCTGGGCTCAAGCGATCCTTCCATCTCAGCCTCCTGAGTAGCTGGGACCACAGGCATGTGCCACCACGCCCAGCTAATTTTAGTTTTTTTTTTTTTAGAGACAGGGTTTCACCATGTTGCCCAGGCTTGTCTCGAGCTCCTGAGCTCAGCAATATGCCTGCCTCGGCTTCCCAAAGTGCTGGGATTACAGGCATGAGCCACTGCACCTTTCTTTTTTTTTAAATGTTTTTGAGACGGAGTCTCACTCTGTCGCCCAGGCTGGAGTGCAGTGGCGAGATCTCAGCTCACTGCAAGCTCCGCCTCCCGAGTTCACACCATTCTCCTGCCTCAGCCTCCCAAGTAGCTGGGACTACAGGCGCCCGCCACCACGCCCGGCTAATTTTTGGTATTTTTAGTAGAGATGGGGTTTCACCATGTTAGCCAGGATGGTCTCAATCTCCTGACCTTTTGACCCACCCGCCTCTGACTCCCAAAGTGCTGGGATTACAGGCGTGAGCCACTGCGACCAGCCTTAATATATTTTTTATTCATTGTTTTACATACAAAGAGTTGTACATAATTAATGTATACTACTGGATAAACTTGGAGATAAGTATATATCCATAAAACCATCACCACAATCTATATCATAAACCTATCCCCTACTTCCAAAATTTTCTCCTGCCCTCTTATTATAATTTGTGTGTGTCTGTGTGTTTGTGTGACTCTGATTTTTAAAAAGTCTGGCTTCCATCTTGCTCTCTCTTGCTTGCCTTCACTGGCCTCACAGACAGATATCACCTGCCTTGTGGTGAACTACCCTATGGAGAAGTCTATGTGGCAAGGAACTGAGGGCGGTCTCTGGGTAATAGCCTGAGAAAAACTGAGGCCCTCAGTCCAGAAACCCACAAGAAACAAAATCATGCCTAGAACCATATGAGTGGGCTTGGAATTGGATCCTTTCTTAGTTAAGCATTCAGATGAGATGGCAGCACAGGCTGACATCTGAATTGCAGCCTATGTGAAACCCCAAACCACAGGACCTACTGAAAACTGCACCCACATTCCTGATGCACAGAAACCAAGAGAAAACAGTAGTTGCTGTTTTAAACTACTTTTAAAAAATGGGCAAAGAATCTGAATATATATTTCTCCAAAGACATACAAGCACATATAAGGTGCTTAACATCATCAGCTATCAAGAATTGTAAATCAAAACCACAATGAAATACCACCTCACACCCAACAGGATGGCTCAAATCAGACATAGTAACAAAGTCCTTGATAAGTAAGGACTTGCTTCTGCCATTTTGTTATTTATTTTCTGGTTGTTCTGTGGTCTTCCTTCCCTCTTTCCTCGTTGTTTTCCTTTTTTTGAAAGTGATTGTTCATTATGTTATGTTTTAATTTTTTGCTTTTTATTTCTGTGTTTGTGTTGTAGATTTTTTACTTGAGGTTAGCAAGGATGTGGAGAAGCTGGGAACCTGCATACACTAGTGGTAGCAATGTAAGATGGCCCATTCACTTTAGAAAACCTTTCTTGACAGTTCCTCAAAAACTAAAACATAGATACTATATGACCCAACAATTCCACTCCTAAATATATATCTAAAAGAAAATATTTGCCCACTTGAAAACTTGTACACAAATATTCATAGCAACAGTATTCATAATAGCCAAAAGTAGAAAAATAGAAATATCTACCAGGTGATAAATGGATACATAAAATGGGATCTTCATACAATGGAATATTATTCAACAATAAAAAGGAATAAAGTACCAATACACACTACAAACATGGGTAAATCTTGAAAACATTATGTTAAGTCACCGAAGAACACATACTTTATGATTCTATTTATATGAAACATCCAAAATGGGCAAATCTATAAAGACAGAAAGTGGATTAATGGTTGTTTAGGGTTGAGGGAGGTGGGATGGAAAATGACAACTGATGGGCACAGATTTGCTTTGGGAAGAACAAAAATGTTCCAAACCTGGGTCATGGCAGTGATTCCACAATGTTGTGAACACTAAAAATCCTTGAATTTTACACTTTAAATAGGCGAATTGTATGGTGTAGTATGTGAATTATATCACCATGGAAGTGTTTGAAAGTAGAAAAGAAAAATAATTTAAGTGACATTTGTTTTAGAAACTAACGCCGGGTGCAGTGGCTCACACTTGTAATCCCAGAACTTTGGGAGGCTGAGGTGGGTGGATCACCTGATATCAGGAGTTAGAGATTAGCCTGGCCAACATAGTGAAACCCTGTCTCTACTAAAAATACAAAAAATTAGCTGGGCATGGTGGTGAGTGCCTGTAATCCCAGATACTAGGGAGGTTGGGGCAGGAGAATCGCTTGAACCCAGGAGGCAGAGGTTGTAGTGAGCTGAGATCGCACTATTGCACTCTACCCTGGGCAATAAGAGCGAAACTCCGTCTCAAAAAAAAAAAAAAAGGAAAAGAAAAGAAACTAACTAAAAGAGCAAGAAAAATGTTACAGTGGTAAGGTACATTTAAAATGCTTCCTCTAACACTTTCACTTTAAAGAGTGGCAACCTCATTAGCTTATTTTAAATAGACTCCATAATTGAACAGTTTATAAAAATAAGTAGAGAGAATACCAAGCTATTTCTAAAGCAGACACAAACATTTCCAGCTGTAAATGGTAGTTAAATAAACATCAGTGATTGCAAATCCTGTGAAATACCAACAGGGTGAAAAAAAAAAAAAAAAACACTGGAGGAAAAGAAAAACAAAAAAGATGAAGAGAGAAGACAGTAAAGAGCATGAGAAAATAAATATCATGTCAGAATAAAGTCTGCATCTTATCAATCTACAACATACAATGACCTCCAAAATGTGAGATCTCACTGCATAAGACAATGAAATTTACACTTCAGAATGCTAACCACCCACAGGGAATAATTTTGCCTCATCGTATTAAATACATATAAACTAAAATTACTAAAGTGACACCCACCATCAATGCCTGTGAACTACAATTCATGAGATACTTAAACAGCCTCAAAATATATAAAACTATCCTGGCACAATCACCAGTGTGAAATTCTGTACCATTTACTAGTTATAAAAGTAATAATCCAAACTCTTAGATATAAATGGAAGAGAAAAACAGATGTCCAATATATTCACCCTACCCACAACCCTCTATACACACATCTACACTCCAATAATGATTACAATCAGTATTTCTTTTTCTGTTTCCCAGTCCCCATTCCAGAGTGACAGAAGGGTTGGTGGGAATATACATTCACAGGGTCCTGTTATACACCACTGGTGGGGCTGACATTGACCCAGCCCTGCGGAGAGCAGCTTGGCAACAGTCAAGCTGAAGAAAGCCCCACGCCATGGCACACTTGTAGATGTATTCCGAGAATAGCGCTACTCAAGGTATGTCCATGGAAAGGGGCAGGCCACGAACTGAATTCTACTGGTCCTTGACAAGATAAACATTGCAATTGAGAGTAAGAATTTAGAAAGTTTTACAGCAATCTGATGGAGAACATTTTAATTTAAAAATTTTAAACTTGGCTAGACATAGTGGCTCACGCCTGTAATCCCACCCAGCACTTTGGGAGGCCGAGGCGGGCAGATCACCTGATGTCAGGAGTTCGAGACCAGCCTGGCCAACATGGTGAAACCCCATCTCTACTAAAAATACAAAAATTAGCCAGGCGTGCTGGTGGGCACCTGTAATCCCAGCTACTTGTGAGGCTGAGGCAGGAGAATCACTTGAACCCAGGAGGCAGAGGTTGCAGTGAGCTGAGATCGTGCCACTGCACTCCAGCCCGAGCAATAAGAGCAAAACCCCTCTCAAAAAAAATAGGAAGGGGAAACAAGAGAAAGCCACACACAGAATTAACTCTATTTATAATGTAGTCTTTGTACCAATAAGAAAAAAATCTGGCTGGGCAGGGTGGCTTACACCTGTAATCTCAGCACTTTGGGAGGCCGAGGCAGGTGGATCATTTGAGGTCAGGAGTTTGAGACCAGCCTAACCAACATGGTGAAACCCCATCTCTATTAAAAATACAAAAAAAATTAGCTGGGCGCGGTGGCACATGCCTGTGGTCCCAGCTACTTGGGAGGCTGAGGCAGGAGAATTGCTTGAACCCAGGAGACAGATGTTGCAGTAAGCCAAGATCACGTGACTGCACTCCAGCCTGGGAGACAGAGTAAGACTCCGTCTCAAAATAAAAAGAAAAAAATCTGTTACAAATAAGACAAATGTTAACATTTAACAGAGCTAGGTGGAGGACACATAGATGCTGGTTCTATCATTCTCTAAAACTTCTTCTATTATATTAGAAACATTTCTTTTAAAATCAAAAAAATAAATTTATAGTAAGTGCAACAAAAGAATAAGAGTGACTATAACAGAGCAATAGAAGGGACATAATTCAAGTTGGAACATCAATAAAGAGTTCTATTAAAAAGTGGAATTTAGGCTGGGTGTGGTGGCTCACGCCTGTAATCCCAGCACTTTCAGAGGCCAACGCGGGTCAGGAGTCCGAGAACAGCCTAGCCAATATGGCAAACCTCCATCTGTATTAAATTAGCCAGGTGTTGTGGCACACACTTGTAGTCCCAGCTACTTCAGAGGCTAAGGCAGGAGAACCACTTAAACCCAGGAGATGGAGGTTGCAGTGAGCAAGACAGTGCCACTGCACTCCAACCTGAGTGACAGAGCAAGACTCTGTCTCAATAAAAAAGACAGGGGAATTTACAGTGAGAAATGAAGGACCCATAGGAGTTAGCCAGACTGTGGAGGAAGGAGGAAGAGCAGAAGTGCAAAGGTCTTGAGACCAAACGAAAGGCATGCAAGCCAGTGTGCACCTTGAGCATTTCCCCCCAGTGAGCCATGGCAAGAAGCAAGCATGCTGAGGCTGATGCCCCTAAAGGAATTTGAAGTGCAGAAATGACATGACACAATTTGTCTCTTAGGAGGATCCCTCTGGCTGCTAACTTTGGAAAGATTGGAAGGGATTTTAAAAAGCAGAATCAGAGATGTTGTTGCAAGAGTCCAGGAAATAAATGATGGCCAATATTCACTTGGTGGCAATGTAAACAGAAAAACAAGACCTAAATCGAGTTACAGCTGGAACATAAAACTGACAAGGCTTAATGATAAATGGATTAGGGGAAGGGAGATAGAGAGGGAGGCAAAATATCAACTAATGGACCAAAAGCCCAAGAGATCAGATAAGCTTATTAGAGGTAGGCCTGAAATTTAATCTAAATTTCCTAGCTTCCATGACAATGTAGAACACACCATTAGTTACTTAATTTACAGAAACTATAATGTAAAAACAAACTAGTAGTGGAGAAAAACAGATACATCTAGTAGCAAAATCTAACCAAGATCTTCCTCATAAAGGCAATGCTGTGTGTCACACAGGACATTCCCTAAATAATATCCTTTCTGTGTACTCATATGCTTTATAATCCTGCTCCTATCAAATTTCTTAAAAATAGATAAGTGTGCATAATTTCTAGAATAACCACTGAAAGAACACAAACAGAATGAAAGAAGTTGAGAACAACCATTCCAAAAGTAGGCAAGAAACATGCAGAAAAATAGAAACCACCAAGATGATCTATTTAAACCTGAACATGTCAGTAATTATGTATATTAAATGTAAATGGACTAAATGCTCCCAATAAATCACAAAGACTGATCAACTGAGGGCTGTGAGGGCTAGAGAGACTCTCAGGTCCCAGCTCTGAGTTGGCACAGGAGTGGGCGGTGGGAGGGGCATGGGAGGTGTTAATGGCCCAGCAGGTGCAGGGCTAAGGTTTCCAATGACCTTTTCCCACCTTCTTCCTTTCTCAGGGTCATGCTTTATTTGGCCTGGTGCCTCCCTGCTGGACGCACCAGCCAATCTGGGACCCTGCCTCAGACCTGCGTATTAGGTTGGGGATGAGGGGCAGGGAGCTGGCTGTGAATCCAAGATTCAACTTGTTGCCAGAAGTACAGTTATATGAAGGGGAAATTGAGTAAATAAGTAAATGCATTGGGGAGCATGGGAGCCAGGTTTTTCAAATGGAAAGGAAGAATCACAGAACAAACCCTATAGTCTTAGAATAAAATTAGTGGGAGTTGTTACTATAAACTCGTGATTTTTAACAGATGGTAAATAGATGGAAAAAGAGAAGGAGAGAAGAAAGGAGGATGAATTTGTATACATATGTGATACATTTGTAGTACAAAATACACTGGTAGGAGAGGAAATACAGGGATGGGATGAGAAATCAAGGATACTGAGGTCCTATTTCCTAAGATGGATGATACTAATTTTATGATGATGATATGTTCTTTTGCTTCCTAAAATGTATTTTGTATGTGGTGTGCTCTCAACATGGCACCAAGAGAGCCTAGGCTTCAAAGACTTATCATGAACTTAACAATCTACTCATATTGGAAATTCAGCTGTTTCTACTAACTTGTGTGGGTCAAGCAGGGCATGTCATTTTGTTTAAAGAGACAATAGGCTGGACACAGTGGCTCACGCCTGTAATCCCAGCACTTTGGGAGGCCAAGGTGGGCGGATCACTTGAGGTCAGGAGTTTGAGTCCAGCCTGGCCAACATGACGAAACCCCATCTCTACCAAAAAATACAAAAATGAGCTGGGCTTGGTGGCATGTGCCTTGTAGTCTCAGGTACTTGGGAGGCTGAAATGGGAGAATCACTTGAGGCCAGGAGAAGTGGGGGAGTACCACTGCACTACAGCCTGGGGGACAGAGTGAAACCCAAAAATAGACAATAATGCTCAGCCATGACTATTTCAACACAGATATATTTGCTCCTCAAAGAAAAAAACCCTTCATGAATATTCATCCTTTTCATGAATAGTCATCCTTTTAATCCCACCAAATGTACCTTAACCCTCAGAAAAGCAACATTCAAAGAAAAATAATGATCATCTTTTTTTTTGACGGAGTTTCACTCTTTCACCCAGGCTGGAGTGCAGTGGCACAATCTCTACAGGAGTGAGCACCATGCCCCGCCCAATAATGGTCATCTTTTTACCAAATAAAGATCAACTGAAATATGACTACTAAGGCAATTAAAACCCTAAGAAAACTTTTGGCCGGGCACAGTGGCTCACATCTGTAATCCCAGCACTTTGGGAGGCCGAGGCAGGCGGATCACCTAAGGTCAGGAGTTCAAGACTAGCCTGGCCAAACACTGTGAAACCTCGTCTCTACAAAAATACAAAAATTAACCGGGCATGATGGTGGGTGCCTGTAATCCCAGCTACTCGGGAGGCTGAGGCAGGAGAATCGCTTGAACCCAGGAGGCGGAGGTTGCAGTGAGCCGAGATCACACTATTGTACTCCAGCCTGGGCGACAGAGTGAGACTCTGTTTCCAGAAAAAAAAAAGAAAGAAAAAAAAAAGTTTTAACCACCACATACATCTATTCCAGGCAAGCACATTAGGTTTTTAAGGATGGCCTAATTTATGTTAATAAAATAAAAACAACACAATGCAACCTTCTTTAGACTTCTGGCTTAACAAAAGTCCTCTTTTAAAAACTTTCTCCTAACTACATATTAATATCTTACACATATTATGCTGTATGTATAATTAACATATAACTTTATACATTATGTTATATAAAACCAAAATGACTATATTAACTTACCATCCCACTGGAATTATTTATTCCATTCATATTAATTTTTGTTACAAATCTAACTGACGGAGGAGCTTCTGGGTATTTAGGTCCACATTCTACTTTCAGGCTATATATTCTGTTTTCATAATTTGTCTGGAAGGCAAAAAACAAAAGGACAATCAAAATAATAATACGTAAAATATTAATGTCTAAGCACTAAAAAAAAAAAGGAAAAGTACAATATGAATGTACTTGATAAGACAGTGTTTATGATTAAGAATTTATTTTTCCACATTCAAATTTATTTCACCTATATGGTGAGAAAAAATGCAATAAGCATACTTAAAAATTGAGATTTTACAAAATTAATTCCATGAGATCTTACAAAATTAATTCTACAAAGTATTATCAATATGATCACAACTTGCTTTTGTGATAAAAATGATGCCTGTAACAAATTAGAAGGAAGAAGGAAAAAGGAAAAACCAAACCACTTAAATTTAGATTTTGCTAAAAAGTTTACATTGTAGAGGGAGGGGCTACTTGAGACTTGTGTCAAACACATATGACGGTTTTTGTTTTACACAACAGTTCTGCTTATTCCTATTGTTCCAGAATTGACTATTAATAGTGCCTGTTTTCATTCTCAAAAGGGTCTTGTTGGATAACAAATTATATGATCATCCTACTTAATATGGCAATCAATAACTTCTAGCAAAACAGAAAACCCCACATTATACCATTGTGCAGCAATAAAACATAATTATTTTATGTCTCCTGTTAGTTATACTTACGTTGCTACTTCATTAATTTTGAGGTTCATTAAATCCCATTATCTGAATTCAGAGATACAATAGCAAACTTTATGTTTACACATCATTTTCAAATAGGTATCAAACTTAAAGCTTCTAGATTATCCAGGGCTTATTTTCATGCCTATAAATTAGCTCTTCTTTCTCCTATGGCTTTTGTTCACTTGGTTAACTTATTAGTGTACCATTAAAACAGCAAAGTAAAAAATAAATGAATCCTCACCTTGACTCAGGAGATTAAAAAGAAAAAAATTGTTTTAAAGAGAATTTATAATTATTGAAATTTTAATAAATTTTCTAAATTATAATTAAAATAACATAAAAATATATACATAAATAAATGAAAGTGAAAAATTTCATACCTGCTGGCTGCTGAATAAGACCAGAGAGGGAGGAAGCTAATCAACCATCTACAGATCTCACCTACTGAAACTGATCCCATCCCCATAAACAAGAGCTATCCAAATGGAGGTCAGATTTGCAGTATTAAACTACTCTAATGTAAAACCTATGCAACAATCTTATATGTATGTTATTAAATATTTCAATGCTTTTAAGAAAAAAGATATATAAAACTTATCTGAGATTAACAGCAAGCAAATATTAATAATATCCCCAGTACTTTCAATATATAAAAATGACTAAAATCAGATAGATCTCAAGATTATCTTGGCTGTGATTCTCCAATCTGGATGCATATCAGACTCCCCTATGATAGAGCAATTCTTTTTTTTTTTGAGATGGAGTCTCGCTGTTGCCCAGGTTGGAGTGCAGTAGAGCGATCTCGACTCACTGCAAGCTCCGCCTCCCGGGTTCATGCCATTCTCCTGCCTCAGCCTCCCAAGTAGCTGGGACTACAGGCACCCGCCACCAAGCCTGGCTAATTTTTGGTATTTTTAGTAGAGACGGGGTTTCACCATGTTAGCCAGGATGGTCTCCATCTCCTGACCTCTTGATCCGCCCGCCTCGGCCTCCCAAAGTGCTGGGATTACCGGCGCGAGCCACCGCGCCCGGCCCTGATACAGCAATTCTATTCCTAGGCATTTACCCAAACGAAATGGAAACAAACATGTTCACAAAAAGACTTCTACAAGAATGTCCATAGCAGCTTTATTTGTAAAAGCAATAAAGTAGATTAAATCCAAATGTCCATAAAAAAACTGATAAACACACTGTGGTATATCCATATAGTAAAATACTATTCAACAATAAAAAGAAACACACTCCTATTACCTGAGATAACACAACTGAATTGCCCAGACTTCATGCTGAGTAAAGACAAGAACCATAAGTGTACACACTACGTGACCCTACTTATCAAAGCTTTACAACATGCAAATCTCTCAGGTGCAGGAAGCAGGGGTGGGTGTGGGACAGGGCACAGGGAGCTTTCTGGAATGACGGGAATGTTCTGTATTTCCGTAGGGATAACAAGCTACATTTGTCAAACTCACTGCCCATCTGTGCATTTCACTACATGTAAATTCTACCTCAATTCCTTTTAAGTTAAAAAACAAACAAACAAAAAACCAAAGCCCTTTTCTGAAGGATTTTATGTTAAGAAAACAAATTTTAGGCTGGGCGTGGTGGCTCACACCTGTAATCCCAACACTTTGGGGGGCCGAGGCAGATCACGAGTCAGAAGATCGAGACCACGGTGAAACCCCGTCTCTATTAAAAATACAAAAAATTAGCTGGGTGCGGTGGTGGGCGCCTGTAGTCCCAGCTACTCGGGAGGCTGAGGCAGGAGAATGGCAGGAACCCAGGAGGCGGAGTTTGCAGTGAGCTGAGACTGCGCCACTGCACTCCAGCCTGGGTGACAGAGTGAGACTCCATCTCAAAAAGAAAAAGGGGCCGGGCGCGGTGGCTCAAGCCTGTAATCCTAGCACTTTGGGAGGCCGAGACGGGCGGATCACGAGGTCAGGAGATCGAGACCATCCTGGCTAACATGGTGAAACCCCGTCTCTACTAAAAAATACAAAAAACTAGCCGGGCGAGGTGGCAGGCACCTATAGTCCCAGCTTACTCGGGAGGCTGAGGCAGGAGAATGGCGTAAACCCGGGAGGCGGAGCTTGCAGTGAGCTGAGATCGGGCCACTACACTCCAGCCTGGGGGACAGAGGGAGACTCCGTCTCAAAAAAAAAAAAAAAGAAAAAGAAAAAAAATTTAATCCCAAAGCTACCCTATTAATCTAATCCAACGCTTACAGTAAATATCACCCTAACTTCTGACACCTTTGATTTTATCCCCTCTAAATTTTAAATTAACAGGCTGGGCATGGTGGCTCATGCCTATAATCCCAGCACTTTGGGAGGCCAAAGGCAGGCGTACTGCCTGAGGTCAGGAGTTCGAGACCAGACTGACCAACATGGTGAAACCCCGTCTCTACTAAAAAGACAAAAATTGGTAGCACACGCCTGTAATCCCAGCTAGTCAGGAGGCTGAGGCAGGAGAATCACCTGAACTTAGGAGGTGGCGGTTGCAGTGAGCTGACATCAAGCCACTGCACTCCAGCCTGGGTGGCAGAGCAAGACTGTCTCAAAAAAAAAATTAAATTAACAGCCAAGTTTTCCTGTTACTTAACAAAAAGCAAGAGCAAAAAAAAAAAAAAGAGGAGAAAAACAAACTAATATTTACTAAGTCAAGTACTCAGGTATTCTCCTATTATGTAACCATTATTTCACTTAATTCTCATA
Organism: Piliocolobus tephrosceles; assembly: GCF_002776525.5. Classification (NCBI taxonomy): domain Eukaryota; kingdom Metazoa; phylum Chordata; class Mammalia; order Primates; family Cercopithecidae; genus Piliocolobus; species Piliocolobus tephrosceles. The sequence continues at coordinate 47,665,007 of NC_045440.1, forward strand.
CTGTTTCTATTTTAAAGATGGAGACAGTACCTTCATTTACATATGAGAAAACTTGAAAAAGTACTAAACTCTAGTGACAACAAATATTGCTTCAGAAAACTGAACACAGAAACATAGAAAAACAAAACTGCTAATCATATAAATCCAAATAAATACTAGAACATAAAAAATGAGGGATCTGGCTGGATGCGTTGGCTCACGCCTGTAATCCTAACAATTTGGGAGGCCGAGCAAGCGGATCACCTGAGGTCGGGAGTTCGAGACCAGCCTGACCAACATGGAGAAATCCCATCTCTACTAAAACTACAAAATCAGCCGGGCATGGTGGTGCATGCCTGTAATCCCAGCTACTCAGTAGCCTGAGGCAGGAGAATCGCTTGAACCTGGGAGGCAGAGGTTGTGGTAAGCCAAGATCGTGCCATTGCACTCCAGCCTGGGCAACAAGAGCGAAACTCCGTCTCAAAAAAAAAAGAGGGACCTTTAGTCAATAAAGTATAAAAAATAAAAGACAACTGGCCAGGCACAGTGGTTCATGCCTATAATCCTAGCACTTTGGCAAGCCAAGGCATGAGGGCCATTTGAGCCCAGGAGTTTGAGACCCATCTTGTCAACATAGTGAGACCCCTGTCTCTACACACACACACGCAAATTAGCCAGGTATGGTGGTGTGCCCCTATAGTACCAGCTACTCAGAAGGCTGAGGTGGGAGGATTGCTTGAGCCCAGGGGGTTAAGGCTGTAAGCTGTGATCGGGCCACTACACTTGAACCTGGGTGACAGAGTGAGACTATCTCAAAATAAAATAAAACAAAAATAAAAAACAACCAACCATGTAACAATATATTAAAAGTCTTCTTCCTCTCAACCGGGCATGGTGGTTCACGCCTGTAATCCCAGCACTTTGGGAAGGCCGAGGTGGGCAGATCACCTGAGGTCAGGCTGAGACCAGCCTGACCAACACGGAGAAATCCCGTCTCTACTAAAAATACAAAATTAGGCCAGTTGCAGTGGCTCACGCATGTAATCCCAGCACTCTGGGAGGCCGAGGTGGGCGGATCACGAGGTCAGGAGATCGAGACCATCCTGGCTAACACAGTGAAACCCCGTCTCTACTAAAAATATAAAAAATTAAAAGGGCATGGTGGTGGGTCCCTATAGTCCCAGCTACTCGGGAGGCTGAGGCAGGAGAATGGCGTGAACCCAGGAGGCAGATGCGGTGGCGAGCCGAGATCGCACCACTGCACTGCAGCCTGAGCGACTGAGCAAGACTCTGTCTCACAAAAAAAAAAAAAAAATATATATATATATATATACACACACACACACACACACACACACAAAATTAGCTGGGTGTGGTGGCATATGCCTGTAATCCCAGCTACTAGGGAGGCTGAGGCAGGAGAACCACTTGAACCTGGGAGGCAGAGGTTGCAGTGAGCCAAGATCACACCATTGCACTCCAGCCTGGGCAACAAGAACCAAACTCCGTCTCAAAAACAAACAAACAAAAAAGTCTTCCTCTTCTTCTGGCCAGATGTAGGTACTCTACCCTGGAGACAAAATTGTTCTCAACATCACACCTTCTAAGGAGAAAACAACTGTGGTAAGACACCAACTCCTGCCTGTTTTATGAAAAGGCAACTGAATATACCTGCTATAACCTCCTGCTTTCAAGAGAACTGAGAGAGGGTGATGCAGAGAAGATCATCAGGTGGTGAGCAGAGGCCAGCTCCAGAAGAAGTCTGTGCCTTTGCAGGGCACACCCTCCTACCTCTGCCTGGCACTCAAAGGAAGTGAGCGGGTCTTTAATGAGGTTCAAGACACACTATCCCAAAATACGGCACCTTGGCACTTAAGAAAACAGCAGAAGCAAGGTTACTCTTACCTTACCTTCGCCCCCTTCTCCCCTGAAGCAGACCCTAAAATCTAGCTGACCTCCCCATGAAGTAGGTCATGAGAACCACTCCAAAGGGGTCTTGTCTTATGCCAAGAAAGGAATGAAATCCATAGACAAATCCATAGACAGATTTGTTCAGACATAATCTGAACAAACAGGCCCTGGTAAGTTCCCCAGTTTATTACCTAGTGTGTTACCATCAGATCCAATCACGCTGTTGCGTCACTGTCCACTCTTCATCAACTTTAGCATAAAAATACGCAGGTTTCCCTGTTTCTTTGGGTCTTCCTTTCTGAATGTTCCCATGTCATGTAAAACTTAAATAAATTTGTATGCTTTTCTCTGCCTTTTATTATAAGTGCCTCAGCAGTGAAGCTTGAGACAGGTGAGGAAAAGCTATTACGACCTTTTCTCCCCTGCAGCTCCAAAACCACCAACCACAGAGAGTGGAGGACCGCTGTAGCCCTCCACTCTCTGTGGAGACACACTCTCTGTCTGTGTGCCCTGTGCCCCTTGAGCGAGGAGAGAGTTGCGGAGAAGCAGCCTTCACCCCCACCCCAGTGGATGGAGTTTCCTGAGGTTCAGTGACACCAGGAATGGCAACTAGTTGGGGCATCCGACAGGGGGCCCCAACCGGGTGAAAGACCAAGCAGGAGCCGGTCCACCACAGCTAGGAACTGTGCTGTGGGTCAGCCCACAAGACCACTGATGAACTCCAAAACATTCTTAAAGAATAAAGTCTGCTGCAGGCAGTGGCTGGAGAAAAACCAAATCTAAATAATTCCAAATTTATATTCTACCAAGTTCTGACTGTTAAATCTTCAAATCAGTAAGTCAGAATGTTCATCAATTATAACCAAATTTGGCACTTTTTTTAACCGAACAGACCATAGTAATAACGTTCACAGGCAGTAAAAATCAAGGTTTTCATTATGCATACCAAGTTATAAGGAACTCTATCCATCAATATTATATTTCCTTCCTCAAATGTCTTTAGGAAAAAATAGAGCAAGGGACACAGGGAGCCTATCAGTTTAGGAGTGTGCATGAATTTTGCAAAGGAACACCAGAAAACAACATAAAACATACACTAATTCATTCTCTATAATTAATGTTGCTAATTACCTGATACATTTTTCTTTTGTAATAATCAGGAGGGGCTGGGTGCGGTGGCTCACACCTGTAATCCCAGCATTTTGGGAAGCCACGGCAGGTGGATCATCATCACCAGGAGTTTGAGACCAGCCTGGTCTACATGGTGAAACCCCATCTCTACAAAAACTACAAATATTAGCCAGCAGTGGTGGTGCACACCACCTCAGGAGGCTGAGGTGGAAGGATCGCTTGAGCCCAGGAGGCTGAGACTGCAGTATGCTGAGATCACACCACTGCCTGGGTGACTGAACAAGATATTGTCTCAATAATCATCATCATCATCATCATCATCATCATAAGGAACTCTAAACTCTACCCAACAGCAAAACGGTTGAAATGCTCTCATCATAAGGTAGCAACCAGTATACAAAACCAAAGACTTGAAAAACCCTTCAAATGTGTGCTCTTTCCAACAAGCCAAAAACATTACAGACACCTATTTCAAAGATTCACTGCAAGGAGTGCAGTGGATGGGACCATTAAGTAAGGAATGCAACGTAAAAAAAAAAAAAAAAACAATCCCAAGCTAGATAAAAAGACTTTGAGTAAAAATAAAACTTCATAAACCCAAGAAAGACCTAAGACAAAGTACAATGGGCCAGTTGCCAACCATACTAGAAAAAAGTGTAAGAATCATAGACTTTTTATAGATGAAGAAACTGAGACCTACAGCATTTCTATGGCATGTGAAGTGTCAGAGGGCAAATAGCAACATGCACTCAATACAAACCAATTTAGAAACCCTCAGGTTCACACCAGAGGTTAGTAACATGTTACGTCAAAATGACTGCTCTCCCCGCATACCCCCTCCATTTCCTCACCTTTTGTCCTCTCTATCTGGAATGTTCTCCATCCCCATCACCACCTTCTGAAATCCTACCAGTCAGTCCTTTAGCGCTCATTCCAAAGGCAACTTCCTCCACTGTTCAGCCTTCCTCAATTATTCCAGCTAGAAGAAACATATTCTAAAGTCCCGCAGTGAACTTGCTCTGTCATATTTAGAATCTGTCAATTTGTACTGATTTTTTCTCCTTTACTAAACTGCAAAACTTTGATGGCAATGACTGTATCAACCTTCTTCCCCGCAATCCTCTACGTAATCAAGCATTATATCCTGCATGTGGTAAACAAAATAGATTAAAAAGGAACTATTTTAGAAGTTGTCATAATTGCTTATTTTAATATCAATAGTAGAAAATTAAATGTTAACTCTAAAGTAACAATAAGTATTAATAGAAAAAATATAATTTATAACACTGACCCTTGGTGGCCCAATAATCATGCCTGTCCACCTTGTAAGTGTCATATCTTCATCATCTTCAAGGCCCCAGCTAACCGTACCATCGCCTACTCCTTTTTGTCCTTCTTCAAGTTCTTCCAACAAGCGAAAATTACGAGGAACTTTAACTCCTATACAAAAGAACGTCAGTGTAAATGTAAAAAGCTCATAATTTTAAGAGCTACACATATTTAAATTCAGCTTTTTCCAAATTAACTTTTATAAATTATTTCCCAAAAAGACAAAATTCCCTTTAAAAGGCATTCTGCTCCAGAAAATGCTGGATCTAATAACCCCTCAAAATGAAAACCCTAAAGAAAGCACTGTACCAAACATTAACAGCAGTATACAACGCGTATAAATTCCTCATCCATTTTATACTGACATGTCAATTAATCATAAGGAAATCGTTAGAAAGTGAACGTTTTCCCTACTTGAGGTTTCTGTTAGAGTCAAGGACTCTGCATCAAACAAACAGCCATGACCAGAAAGTTAATAAAAGCCAAAGTTCATTAATATATACTCTCTATATGATTTTTAAAGAGTAGAATTATGTTCCATCTTAGAAAGTGCACCAGAAGGTACTGTCTTTTAGAATCCTGAAGCAGTCCCACCCATGTGGGGGCATGTGAAAACAGAATCTGTCAGATCGCGAGTTCGTGACCAGCATGATCAACGTGGAGAAACCCCATCTCTACTTGAAATACAAAATTAGCCAGGCATGGTGGTGCATGCCTGTAATCCCAGCTACTTGGGAGGCTGAGGCAGGAGAATCGCTTGAACCCGGAAGGTGTGGGTTGCGGTGAGCCGAGATGACACCATTGCACTCCAGCCTGGGCAACAAGAGTGAAACTCCGTTTAAAAAAAAAAAAGTGTGTTTACACAAGTAAAGTGTGTCTGCTTTTTAAGAGTTTATTCAGTTTAGAAAGGGGAGTCAAAATTTGTACTTGATTTCAATTTATTGAAATTGAAAGTATTCCTAATTTTTTTTGCTTTTGTGTATATGCAAAGGTAAATATTTATTAATCAAACCTTATAAATTTGAGGTTACTTTAGCCTGATTTCTCAGAACTTTTGTCTGTGTAGAAATGGGTTTACTAAATATTTTTAGACAATTTCTTAAGTATCTACTTTCATTTGCATACAGTAAGTTAGGAAAGACATTTAAAGTTCCTCATACACCTGCTGTGTTATCTTGTGTGTGTGAGTCTCGCTCGTAGCCGAGGCAACCTCTACCTCCCAGGTTCAAGCTATTCTCCTGCCTCAGCTTCTCAAATAGCTGGGATTACAGGCGTGCGCCACCATGCCCGGCTAATTTTTGTATTTTCAGTAAAGATGGAGTTTCACCATGTTGGCCAGACTGGTCTGGAACATTTAATGTTCCAGAGGCGGAGGCTGCAGTGAGCCGAGATTGCACCACTGCACTCTAGCCTAGGCGACAGAGTGAGACTCTGTCTTAAAAAAAAAAAAAAGAAGCCGGGCACAGTGGCTCACGTCAGTAATCCCAGCACTTTGGGAGGTCGAGGCGGGTGGATCACGAGGTCAGGAGATCGAGACCGTCGTGGCTAACACGGTGAAACCCCGTCTCTACTAAAAATACCAAAAATTAGCCAGGCGTGGTGGCGGGTGCCTGTAGTCCCAGCTACTCCGGAGGCTGAGGCAGGAGAATGGCGTGAACCCGGGAGGCAGAGCTTGCAGTGAGCTGAGATCACGCCACTGCACTCCACCCTGGGCGACAGAGCGAGACTCCATCTTACGAAAAAAAAAAAAGAAAAAAAAAAAGAGCAGCCTGGCCAACATGATGAAACCCTATCTCTACTAAAAATACAAAATTTAGCCAGGCATGGTGGTGCACACCTGTAATCCCAACCAGCAACATGGGAGGCTGAGGCAGGAGAATTGCTTGAACCCAGGAGGTGGAGGTTGAAGTGAGCTGAGATCAAGCCCCTGCCTGGGAGACAGAGCAAGACTGTCTCAAAAACAAAAAGAAAACAAAACAGAGGGGACACTTTCCTAGATTTTAAGACTTCCTCATCAGCTAAAGAAATCATTAAGAAAATACGGAATTAGTGCAGAAATGAACAGACTAATGAAAAAGAAAAGCCCCAAAGCAGACATATCATATATGAAAATGTGCTTTTTAGTAGAGGCAACACTAAAAGTCAGTAAAGAGACTAGAGGCATGACAAGTAAATGCAACCTTGGTTATCAGGAAAAATATTATTGTCATTATTTTGCTTTAAAGAACAGTAGTGGTGAAATCTGAATAGGGCTGGTAGATAACAGTCCTTTCTCAACATTAATTTCCTGGTTTTAACAATTACATTGTAGGAAAATGTCCTAGTTGAAGTATGTAGGGGTGAAGAGACAGTATCTGTTAACTTACTCTTGAATGGTTCCCCCAAAAAACAAAATCGAATGTGGAGGGAGGGGGGAAGAGAGTACACACAGGAGCAAGCAAAAATATTAAACATTAATATTTGATGGATCTGCATGAAGGTATATGGGAATCCTTTGTACTACTTATGTAACTTTTCTGCAAATCTAAAGTTATTTCAAAAAAAAAACAAACAAAAAAAAGTAGAAAAGTCTAGGCATGGTGGCTCACACTTGTAAACCCAGCATTCTGAGAGGCCAAGGTGGGCCAATCAACTGAGCCCAGGAGCTGGAAACCAGCCTGGGCAACATGGCAAGACCCCATCTCTAAAAAAATACAAAAATTAGCCAGGTGTGGTGGCTGGCACATGCCTGTGGTCCCAGCTATTCAGGAGGCGAGGATCACCTGAGCCCGGGGAGGTCAAGGCTGCAGTGATCTGTGATCGTACCACTGCACTCCAGCCTGGGCCACAGAGTGAAACTCTGTCTCAAAAGAGAAAAAAGAAAAAGTAGGAAAAGTTAATGGTGTTGGAACATTTTACCAATATGAAAAAATAAAATTAGAACCTAATCTGATCTCATAATATATATAAAAATCAATTATAGGCAGATTAAATGAAAAGATAAGCCACAGACTGAAAAAAGATATGAATAACAAACAGCAGACAAGAATGTTATTCAAAATACAGAAAGAATTCCTCCTAGAAATCAACAAGGAAAAGAAAACCCTAGAGAACAATGAGAACATATTAGGAATAAGGTTTACAGAAAACAGTAATGACCAACAAACATAAAAATATTGTCAACCTCATCAGTAATCAGGGAAACGTAGCAGCTTATTCTAGCCACCAAACTGACAAAGATTAAGTCTGATAATTCTTAATCTGGGCAAAGATGTAGATATTGGAAGTTCATTCACTGCTGCAGTTAGAATACACTGGTATAGAAGCTATAAACAAATGTAGTTTTTATACATATATACATATGTAGCAAAAAGTATAAAGGTGTTAGTGGAAAAGATATTTAAAAATCAGGGGTCGGGCGAAGCAGTGGCTCACGCCTGTAATCCCAACACTTTAGGAGGCCAAGGCAGGTGGATCACCTGAGGGCAGGAGTTTGAGACCAGCCTGGTTAACATGGTGAAACCCATCTCTACTAAAAATACAAACCTGTCTCTACTAAAACTTCTCCTGAGGCAGGAGAATCGCATGAGCCCAGGAGGCAGAGGTTGTGGTGAGCTGAGATCATGCCACTGCACTTCAGCCTGGGTGACAGAGCAAGACTCTGTCTCAAAAAAAAAAAAAAAAAAAAAATCAGGATTATTGGGCCAGGTGTGCTGGCTCATGCCTGTAATCCCAACACTTTGGGAGACTGAAATGGGCAAATCACTTGAGTTCGACACCAGCCTGGTCAACACGGTGAAACCCTGTCTCTACTAAAAATACAAAAAATTAGCTGGGAGGCTGGGTGTGGTAGCTCACACCGGTAATCCCAGTACTTTGAGAGGCTGAGGCAGGTGGATCATTTGAGGTCAGGAGTTTGAGACCAGCCTGGCCAACATGGTGAAACCCCATCTCTACTAAAAATACAAAAGAATTAGCCAGGCATGGTGGCGTGCGTCTGTAGTCCCAGCTACCTGAGAGGCTGAGGCAGGAGAATCAGTTGAACCCGGGAGGCGGAGGTTGCAGTAAGCCAAGACTGCGCCACTGCACTCCAGCCTGGGAGAGAGAGCGAGACTGCATCTCAAAAAATAATAATAATAATAATAATTAGCTGGGCATGGTGGTATGCACTATAGTTCCAGATACTCAGGAGGCTAAGGCGGGAGGATCACTTGAACAGGGAGCAGAGGTTGTAGTAAGCCAAGATCACGCCACTACACTCCATTTTGGGTGACAGAGTCTGACTCTCTCTCAAAATAAATAAATAAATACAAATAATAAAAAATCAGGATATTGATGATCTCTTGGCAAAGAGAAAGTGGCCTAGGATTTAGAAGGGAAAATAGGACTTTAAATGTACTAGAAATGTTCTATTTCCAAAAAACAATCTGAAGCAAGAATTTATTAGAATGTGAACAGCCAGGGTGGGTACATGTATATTCACATATTTTTCTGGTGTTTGAAATATTTAAAAAGAAAAGGGAGGATTGGGCGGGTGGAGCCAAAAAAAAGGCATGGGGAGGACATTACAAAAGAGAGACAGAATGCTGGGCAATGTTTGGGGACTGCAACTGAGTATGAGAGCAAAGAGTCAGAAATGGCCTGGAAGGGCACCCTTAGCAATTCAGCCTTTATCTGCAGTAATGAGGATTCAGGGAGGACATAAACTTCACTTTGCTGCAACGTAATGGATTGGGAGGTAAGAGGAGGAGAAAAGTATCAGCTGTTATAAAAGACCAAGAAAGAGGATGATCAGGGAAGAAGTGCTAAGCACTCAGTTGACTGAGAAAGTTGTGGTTCATTTTACTGTTGTAATTCTTTGGTTTTATTTATTTATTTCCATTTAAACAGCACCAAATGTCTATTGTGAGCCAAGAATTGTGGCTAGGCCCCAATCTTGCTGTGATAGTCGAAGTCCTGCTCTTGTGGAGCTTAATTTTCAGCAGGGCATCAAGACACAGAAACCACGATTAGAGTAGGAGAAGCGAGAAAAAGGAGGTAACAGCATAAAGTGAGAGTTTTGCTCTACTAAGAACCTAGCTAGATGACTGAGCAAAGTGTTTTCTTTTTATACTTTGCATACTTCGACTAAACCATATCAGTGATGTATATACAACTTTTTGTCTACCCCAATATATCTCAATGACCAACACACAAGAGTCTAGCACAGGAAGGCAACCCACTGCCCTGGTTAGAAGAGTCAAAAGAAAAGAGAAATCCTATCGCTTTGCCTCCGTCCCCCACCTCTATCCCTAGTCAGAATCCCTGCTGAAACACATTATTTCTAAAGCCTTAGCCTTTCATAAACTGATTCTAAAAGAAACAACCTATCCCTCTGATGCCCAAAATGTCACTTCCTAAAACTTCATAACCCATATATGTATTTTTCTTTTTAGAGACGGAGTCTTGCTCTTGTCGCCCAGGACAGAGTGCGATGGCACGATCTTGGCTCACTGCAACCTTTGCCTCCGGCCTCTGGAGTAGCTGGGATTACAGGTGCCTGCCACAATGCCTGGCTAATTTTTGTATTTTTAGTAGAGACGGGGTTTCGCCATGTTGGCCAGGCTGGTCTCAAACTCCTGACCTCATGATCCACCCGCCTCGGCCTCCCAAAGTGTTGGGATTACAGGCGTGAGCCACAACGCCTGGCCAACCCTTATATATATTATCTGTCATGAGTCAAGAATCTGGATACCACAAATACCCAGAGACTTGATCTATACATTCTATGCACACAATGAAACATCCCATGTACCCCACAAAATATGTAAAATATTACATATCAACATCACTTGAAAAAATAGTTTTGAGTCGGCCAGGCAGTGGCTCATGCCTGTAATCCCAGCATTTGGGAGGCCGAGGCGGGGAGATCATGAGATCAGGAGTTCAACACCAGCCTAGCCAAGATGGTGAAACCCCGTCTCTACTAAAGATACAAAAAATTAGCCGGGCGTGGTGGTACGCGCCTGTAATCCAAGCTACTCGGGAGACTGAGGCAAGAGAATCGCTTGAACCCGGGCGGCAGAGGTTGCAGTGAGCCAAGACCGCGCCACTGCACTCCTTCCTCAGCAACAGACTGAGAGTCTGTCTCAAAAAGAAAAAAAAAAAAAATATATATATATATATATATATATATACACACACACACATACATACACACACACACTTTTTTTTTTTGAGTCAAGAATCGTTATACTCTGTACCAAATTAAAGATGGCCACAAATTCTTTGCTTTTCCTCCCACTAATAGGTGAAGTCTGATTTTCCTCCTTTAATCTTCCTTCATTTCATTTGGAGCACTACTTAAGAACATCATACATGACCCTATCCTAAGATGTTTTTTTAAAAAAAATTGGGCAAGTGTAGTGGCTCATGCCTGTAATCTTAACATTTTGGGACACCAAGGTGGGAGGATCGCTTGAGCCCAGGAGTTCAAGACGAGCCTGAGCAACATGGCAAAACCCCATCTCTACAAAAAATGCAAAAATTAGTCAGGCATGGTGGCACACATCTGTAGTCTGAGCTGCTCTGGAGGTTAACATAGGAGGATCACTTGAGCGTGGGAGGTAGAGGTTTCAGTGAGCCATGTTTGTTCACGCCACTGCACTCTAGCCTGGGTGACAGAGTGAGACTTGGTCTTGGAAAATAAAAAAAGAAATTAAAGGCAAAGGGAGAAAAGTAATAATTACAGGCACACAACTTTCAATTTTTTTTTTTTTGAGATGGAGTCTCACCCTGTCACCCAGGCTACAGTGCAGTGGCATGATCTCAGCTCACTGCAACTGCCGCCTCATGAGTTTAAGTGATTCTCCTGCCTCAGCCTCCTGAGTAGCTGGGATTACAGGCGCCCACCACAATGCCCGGCTAATTTCTGGATTTTTAGTAGAGATGGGGTTTCACTATGTTTCCAGGCTGGTCTCAAACTCCTGACCTCAAGTGATCCACCCGCCTCGGCTTCCCAAAGTGCTGGGATTACAGGCTTGAGCCACTGCGCCAGGCACAAGCTAATTTTTTAAACTATTTTCTAAAACTCTGTATCAGCTGGGCGCAGTGGCTCACGCCTATAATCTCACACTTTGGGAGGCCAAGGGGGTGGACCACTTGACTTGAGGTCAGGAGTTCAAGAGGAGCCTAGCCAACACAGTAAAAGCCCATTTCTACTAAAAATACAAAAATTAGCTGGTCATGGTGGCACATGCCTGTATGCCCAACTATTCAGGAGGCTGAGGCAAGAGAATTGCTTGAACCCCAGAGGCGGAGGTTGCAGTGAGCTGAGATAGTGGCACTGCACTCCAGCCTGGGTGACAGAGCAAGAACCTGTCTCAAAAAGCAAAAACCCCGCCAGGCGCGGTGGCTCACGCCTGTAATCCCAGCACTTTGGGAGGCCGAGGCGAGCGGATCACCTGAGGTTGGGAGTTCGAGACCAGCCTGACCAATATGGAGAAACCCCATCTCTACTAAAAATACAAAAAATTAGCCGGGCGTGGTGGTGCATGCCTGTAGTCCCAGCTATTTGGGAGGCTTAGGCAGGAGAATCACTTGAACTTGGGAGGCGGAGACTGCAGTGAGCCGAGATCGCGCCATTGCACTCCAGCCTGGGCAACAAGAGCGAAACTCTGTCTCAAAAAAAAAAAAAAAAAAAACTGTATCAATAGCTAGTTCCACTAATCAAGTAGTAAATGTATGTATATGCATGAACTTTCTGTCTCAATAGATACACAATATATGATACACAACTATAAAAGAAGAAAATAAGAAAAATATGCAAACTATAAGAACTACAAGGTTGCCGATTTCTGAGCACTGGGTAAAAAAATAATGTTATTACTACACATCCATCAAAAAATAAAAATTAAAAACAACCTAACACAATGTTGGTAGAACTGTGAAAAAATTTATTTTTCATCACTAGTGACACTGGAAATCTTGCTGATGAGGTAATTTGATAAAATATAACAAGAATTTTTGGCTAGGTGTGGTGGCTCACACCTGTAATCCCAGAATTTTGGGAGGCTGAGTTGGGCGGATCACCTGAGGTCAGGAGTTCGAGACCAGCCTGGTCAACGTGGTGAAACCCCATCTCTACTAAAAATACAAAAATTTAGCCAGGCATAGTAGCATGTAATCCCAGCTCCTGCAGAGGTTGAGGCAGGAGAATCACTTGAACCTGGGAGGTGGACGTTGCAGTGAGCCAAGATCACGCTACTGCACTCCAGCCTGGGAGACAGAATGAGACCCAGTCTCAAAGAAAAAAAAAACAAACATATATATACACATACATATATGTACACACACACACACACATAAAAAACAAGAATTTTTAAATATGTAGCATGATTTGACTTAAATGCTACTTTGTGAAATTTCCCCTCAGGACAAAACACCAGTACCAGGGCACAGAATGCCTGCAGAGTGCTGTGAGCCATTCTCCACCCTCCAGACCCAGGCGCACCCCTCCTCCCCTCCAAGCTACGCAGGCCTTCCTACCTGTTTTATCAATAGAATAGGGAAGCAGTGGCAGGGCATGGTGGCTCATGCCTGTAATCCCAGCACTTTGGGAGGCCAAGGTGGGCAGATCACCTGAGGTTAGGAGTTTGTGACCAGCCTGTCCAACATGATGAAACCCCATCTCTACTAAAAATACAAAAAAAAAAAATTAGCTGGGTATGGTAGTGCACACCTGTAGTCCAGCTACTTTGGAGGCTGAGGCACGAGAATCGCTTGAACCCGGGAGGCAGAAGTAGCAGTGAGCCGAGACTGTGCCACTGCACTACAGCCTGGGCGACAGAGTGAGACTCTGCCTCCAAAAAAAGAATAAACAGGGAAGCAGCAATGCTAGGCCAGTTTTGGCACTCGCTTGTAAGAGGAATGCTAACTTCTGCTTTCGTTCTTTTGGAAGACAACTGTCATGTAAGAATTCTGAACACCCTGACACCACCAGGATGTGAGGAAGTCCTAACTGGCCACCTGCAGAGGCTGCAGGGAGGGGGAGCAAGGTGTCCCGGGCAATAAGCCTATCCCTTCACCAACTTGATGCAACCACGTGAGTGACTCTAAGTGAAACCAGCAGAACCACCCAGTCAACTCCCATATTATGAGAAAAAAATCAGTCATCGTTTGAAGCCACAAAATTTTGATATAATTTGTTACACAGCAATAGATAAATGAAGGGAGGGGGGTTGGAAAAGCAATCTGAACAAAAATGTTTATTTGGCAGTGCAAAAACTTAAAGAAGTCAATTGGTATACATTCAGGCAAACTATGTCACATAATTTAAAACATTATATAAACCCATTTAAACTACATGAATTATATTAATTGTGTATAAGTTAAAAAAAAAAAAAAAAGGAGTGGGGGAGACCTAATAGTAACACATATATTTTAATCATAATTATTAAAAAACTCTCATATATACATCAGTATGGATCCAAAGACAACCTACAATTGATATTTTAAATTTATTGGGACTGTAGAATCTTTTTTTTTTTTTTTTTTTTTTTTTT
>NC_045440.1:47678977-47702537 GCF_002776525.5 Piliocolobus tephrosceles
GAGTCTCGCTCTGTCGCCCAGGCTGGAGTGCAGTGGCCAGATCTCAGCTCACTGCAAGCTCCGCCTCCCGGGTTCCGCCATTCTCCTGGCTCAGCCTCCCAAGTAGCTGGGACTACAGGCGCCCGCCAACTCGCCGGGCTAGTTTTTTGTATTTTTTAGTAGAGACGGAGTTTCACCGTATTAGCCAGGATGGTCTCGATCTCCTGACCTCATGATCCGCCCGTCTCGGCCTCCCAAAGTGCTGGGATTACAGGCTTGAGCCACCGCGCCCGGCCTTTTTGTAGTTTTTAGTAGAGACGGGGTTTCACCGTGTTAGCCAGGATGGTCTCGATCTCCTGACCTCGTGATCCACCCGTCTCGGCCTCCCAAAGTGCTGGGATTACAGGCTTGAGCCACGGCGCCCGGCCAGGACTGTGGAATCTTTCAAAAAAGAAAACAGGGTGAGTGCGGTGGCTCACGTCTGTAATCCCAATACTTTGGAAAGCCGAGGCAGGGGGATCACGAGGTCAGGAGTTCCAGACCAGCCTGGCCAACATAGTGAAACCCCATCTCTACTAAAAATACAAAAAAAATTAACCAGACATGGTGGCGGGAACCTGTAATTCCAGCTACTCGGGAGGCTGAGGCAGGAGACTCGCTTGAACTCAGGAGGTGGAGGTTGTAGTGAGCCAAGATGGCGCCACTGCCCTCCAGCCCAGTGACAGTGCGAGACTCGGTCTCCAAAAAAAAAAAAAGAAAAAGAAAATAGAGGTCAAATATGAAGACAGAATAAAAACAGTGGTTACCAAGGTTGGGGCTGGAAAGGAAATAGGGAGCTGTAGATCAACGGATACAAAGTAGCAGGTATGTAGGATGAACAAGTCTGCAGATCTAATGTTCTGCAGAACAGCATGAGGACTTTCTTCTTCTTTTTTTTTTTTTTGCAACAGGGTCTCCCTCTAATTGCCCAGGCTAGAGCACAGTGGCTCAATCAAAGCTCACTGCAGCTTCGTCCACCTGGACTCAAGCAATCCTCCCACCTTAGCCTCCCAAGTAGCTGGGACTATAGGCGCATGCCAACATGCGAAGTAATTTTTGTATTTTTTGTAGAGAGGGAGTTTTGCCATGTTGCCCAGGCTGGTCTCGAACTCCTGGGCTCAAATGATCGGCCCGCCTCAGCCTCCCAAAGTGCTAGGATTACAGATATGAGCCCGCACCCAGGCATGAGGATTTTTAATAAGAGTTTGCTATGGTCAGGATTTTTGCTCTTGCCACAGGAAGGAAAAACAGGTAACTGTAAGATGATGGATATGTTAATTTGATTCACTACAGTAACCATTTTACTATATGTCTCATAACATGATATATATACCTTAAACACACACAGTAAACTTTATTTTAAAAAAACAAGAAATGAGCCAGGTGTGGTGGTTCATGCCTATAGTCCCAGCACTTTGGGAGGTAAAGGCAGGAGGATCACTTGAGTCCAGGAGCTCGAGACCAGTCTGGCCAACATGGTGAAACCCCATCTCTACTAAAAATACAAAAATTAGCCAGCGTGGTGGTGAAAGCCTATAATCCCAGTTACTCAGGTGGCAGAGGCAGGAGAATCGCTTGAATCCGGGAGGCAGAGGTTGCAATGAGCTGACATCGTACCACTGCACTCCAGCCTGGGCAACAGAGACACTGTCTCAGGAAAAAAAAGAAAAGAAAAAGAAAAAAAAAATCAGAGTATTTTTGCCTTGTAAAGTTGTTAGAATATTTGAAGACACTAAGAAAAGTCAAGTCTTTTCAAGCAAATGAGTCCTTCATGTGATAACTTTATTCTGCCTTGTGCTCTGGATGGTATGTCCCTGCTCCTTCCAAGGCATCCTCGGTGGAATTCCTTGCTGAGTGGGTCTGCCATCCTATCTGCTTTTAACATTCATCCAGCAGAGTAATGAGTGTGAATCATAAGCCTCATCACAGTTCTGCACTCAGGAAAAGTGTTCCAGAATCCTAACTGGGCCCATAACCCCACTGGCTGTTTCAAAAACATCAGTTACAACCCCACTGTCAAGAACACTATTTGTTGACATTAATAATGTCAATAATACACAATTATTGACATCAAAGCATATGCTGGGGTGTGTGTGCATGTGTGTCTGTGTGTTTGTTTTGAGACATGGACTCTGTCGCCATGGCTAAAGTGCAGTGGTGCAATCATGGCTCACTACAGCCTCAAACTCCTAGGCCTTCCATGTCAGCCTCCGGAGTAGCTGGGACTGCAGGCATGCACCGCCACACCCAGCTAATTTTTAAAATATTTTTAGTAGCGACAAGGTCTTGCTAGGTTGCCCAGGGTGGTCGCAAACTCCCAGGCTCAAGGGGTCCTCCTGCCTGAGCCTCCCAAAGTGCTGAGACTATAGGTGTGAGCCCCATGCCCAGCTACATTTTTTCTGAACTTTAAAATTGAAATACATCCATCATTCAGACACTGTGAATTTACACAAATAGATTTAATATTAAAAACTATATTTACATAATTCACCAAAAAACATCAGAAGGTAATATTCTTTTGCTGAAGTGAAGGTTTACCAGATAAACCAATTTTCAACTTTAGCCTCCAAAATATTTCAAAAAATTGTATGAGATTAAAAACATATTTCAATAGAACACATTTAAGTTTAAATTGATCACAACTGTTTAGTATTCAGTTAATAAATGAGAACACATGTCAGTATGTTTGTAGAATTCAGTATTTGAAATCTATTATATATTCACCTCAATGTGGGCATCTTAACAGTTTTTTTAAATACTGTCTTTCATCAAATCTAAGATGGCATAACCAATTACATGACACGATAATTTTAAAAAATTTAAAAACTCTACCAATTAAACTATAACACATATATCCATTTTGGATATTTAAATGTTTCAGAATTGATGAAATACAGTAGATAAAAATGTAATTTATAAAAACAAAATTTACTCACACCTGTAATCCCAGCACTTTGGGAGACCAAGGCGGGTGGATCACAAGATCAGGAGACTGAGACCATCCTGGCTAACATGGTAAAACCCTGTCTCTACTAAAAATACAAAAAATTTGCCGGGAGTGGTGGCATGCATCTCTACTCGGGAGGCTGAGGCAGAAGAATCACTTGCACTTGGGAGTTGGAGGTTGCAGTGAGCCAAGATCACATCACTGCACTCCAGCCTGGGTGACAGAGCGAGACTCCATCTCAAAAAAAAAAAAAAAAAAAAAAAATTCAAGTCAAACTTTGTACATCTGAAGCATCTGTACTACACTTTCAAACACAAGTGGGAAAACCTCTGGATTAGAGGATTTCCAAAGTATTTCAATGCTGTGGTGTGGAGAATACATTATATACAGGAGAAATTAATCATACTACTGTTATTCTTTAGGTTGTAACCAAAACCACCCTGCCCCCAGCCACTGCCAAAAAATCACCACCTATATGGAGAGTTCATTTAGAATCTATTTGTTAGATATTAACTCAGCTAGATAAGGGGAAAATAAGCAGCTTCATGATTTTAGATTTAATGAATATATATGACTAAAATATTATTTTAGTAGTTTTACTTCAGAAAAGCAAACTAAAAATAAGACAGTGAAATATTACAATCTACAAAAAGGAAAGGCTGTTTTTTTTGGTGGGGGGAGGGGATTGTTTCTTTGTTTTAAGAGTCTTGCTCTGTCACCCAGGCTGGAGTGCAGTGGCACCATCTCGGCTCACTGAAACCTCTGCCTCCTGGATTCAAGGGCTTCTCCTGGCTCAGCCTCCCAAGTAGGTGGGATTACAGGTGCCTGCCACCACACCTGGCTAATTTTTGTTTTTGTGTTTTTGGGTTTTTTTCATTTTTTGTTTTTTTTTTTTCGTGACAGAGTCTTGCTCTGTGGCCCAGGACAATGGTGCAATCTCGGCTCACTGCAACCTCCACTCCCCAGGTTCAAGTGATTCTTCCGCCTCAGCCTGCCAAACAGCTGGGACTACAGGCATGTACCACCACTCCTGGCTAATTTTTGTATTTTTAGTAGAGACGGGGTTTCACCATTTTGGCCAGGCTGGTCTCAAACTCCTGACTTCAAATGATCCGCCCCCATCAGCCTCCCAAAGTGCTGGGATTTCAGGAGTGAGCCACCATGCCCAGCCAGTTTTTGTTTTGTTTTTTGTTTTTGAGACAGGGTCTCACTCTGTCGCCCAGGCTGGAGTGCGCGATCTCAGCTCACTGCAACCTCCACCTCCCAGGCTTAAGCAATTCTCCAACCTCAGCCCCGCCAAGTAGCTGGGACCATAGGCGCATGCCACCACATCCAGCTAATTTAATTTTTGTATTTTTAGTAGAGACGGGGTTTCGTCATGTTGCCCAGGCTGGTCTCGAACTCCTGGGCTCAAGTGATCTGCCCGCCTAGGCCTCCCAACGTGCTGGGATTAGAAGCATGAGCCACTGCGCCCAGCCTGAAAAGCTAGGTTTTACTTGAGCCATTTATTTTCTCATTATTAAATCCCTGACACAGAAAGAAACTGTACCACAGAAAATGATGACACAACAGGCACTCGATAAACACCTGGTGAATTTATGGCAAATGCTTGCTTTTAATCTTTCTCTCAATATATACAAACTGACAGCAGATGTTGCTGATACTGAACACAGAATCCTTTCTCCAGGACATTACTATCTAGTGGGGAAGACAACCATGTAAGCGAATACATTCAAATATAATGCAGTAAGTTATTGCAGAAGATTTCACCTGGATACACTACAGATATCCCGATGAATGTAGTAGTTACTTCACATTCTCCAGTAAGGTAGCTAAGAATGTTTACTGCAGAACTATGAAGGGAGACTTCCCTTAGAATACACTAGAGAGTGGAAGAAAGTTAAATAAGCTAATATATTCTGGTTCCTCTCTCGTTTTAATTTCTAAGTAAAATTAGGATGGCATGCACTTTAAAAGATGTGGGGTCTTCTGACAGAGACTATTAAATGGGCATAACTGCTCACCTGTGAGTCCAGGAAGCTGTAGCTGGCTTCTAGTCAGAAAGCCATATTACGCAAAATAAACAGATTCTCTCTCCATATCACTGTTTATGAGGTAAAAACTTGAGAAAACTAAAGACTCTCAATAACATAAGTATTTCCTCTGAGGACATAACAATTTACATCAGTACTGTTTTGTAAAAAACAATCAATAATTTAGGTAGCAGATGACACTGGCATGAAAAGCAGTACACCAAGCAATGCATTGTCTGTACTTTTCGAGAACATTCCAATCCATAAATTGAAAAACCTCTGGCATAATTATACTACTTCCAAAGAAAAAACTGTTTACAGTATGCGTGGTATCTGGCTATTGAACTTTTTTTAGTGAGATTAAACTTCACCTGGCAAGGTTAAGCTCAGACTCCTGTGCCCTTCTGTCATACAGTAATCATAACCAGAGCATCAACTAGAACTCACAGTATTTCATCAAGTTGTTTTTATTCATTTATATTTTAGTTTCTGACCATATTCTGCATGAAACATGGTTCTCTGATGTTTGTGTGTTCATTTTAGAGACAGGGTCTTACTCTGTTGCCCAGGCTGGAAGGCAGTGGTACAAACACGTCTCACCGCAGCCTCGAACTCCTGGGCACAAGTGATCCTCCTGCCTTAGCCTCCTGAGGAGCTGGAACTACAGGCACACACCACTGTGCCCAGCTAACTTTTTTCTTTTTTTGTAGAGACAGGGTCTCAGTATGTTGCCCAGGCTGCTCTCGAACTCCTGACCTCAAGTGATCTGCCTACCTTGGCCTCCTACTGCATCCGGACTGAAACATTATTGTTTTTAAAACAAATAACCAGTTAGGTGATGAGCTACATACAATAAGCCAGAATCTGCATTTCAATGAAGTAGAAAAAAATAAATTGGTCTTCATCAAAATTTTAAACTTTTGGGTTTCAAAGGACAACATCAAGAAAGTGAAGACAATCTACAGAATGAAAGAAAATACTTGCAAACCATATATCTGATCAAGGACTTGTATCCAGAATATATAAAGGACTCCAATAACTCAACAATAAAAAGACAAACAGCCCAATTTAAGAATGGGTAAACGGGTCCGGTGCAGTGGCTCACACCTATAATCTCAACACTTTGGGAGGCCAAGGTAGGCAGATCACTTGAGGTCAGGAGTTTGAGACAAGCCTGGCCAACATGGTGAAATTTCGTCTCTACTAAAAACTACAAAAAAATTAGTTGTATTGGTCTGGGCGCAGTGGCTCACATCTGTAATTCCAGCACTTTGGGAGGCCGAGGTGGACGGATCACTTGAGTTCAGGCTGAGACCATCCTGACCAACTTGGCAAAACCCAGTCTCTACTGAAAATATAAAAATTAGACAGGCATGGTAGTGCAGGCTTGTCATCCAAGTTACTTGAGAGACTGAGGCAGGAGGATCACTTGAACCCAAAATGCTGAGGTTGCAGTGGACTGAGATTGCACCACTGCACTCCAGCCTGGGCGATAGAGCGAGACTCCATCCCAAAAAAAAAAGAAAAAAAAGAAGTCTCCCTTTGGAAAACAGCTTAGCAGTTCCTCAAACAGCTAAACATAGTTAACACATGACCCAGCAATTCCACTCCTAGGTATCTACTCAAACAAAAAAAAAACCTTGTACATAAATGTTTACAGCAGCCTTATTCCCAATAGCCAAATGGTGGAAAACACCACCAAAATGATGAATGAACAAACAAAATGTGGTGTATCCAATGCAGTGGAATATTCTTCACCCATAAAGACATGTAAATACTGATACATGCTATATAACATGGATGACCCTTAAAAACATTATGCTACGTGAAAGAAGCCAGTCACAAAAAACCACATAATATATGACTCTACACATATGAAAGTACAGAATGGGTAAATCTATTGAGACAGATTATAGTAGCCAGGGGCTGAGGTTTGGGGGTATAGGACAGTGACAGTTAAAGGGTACAAGGTTTCTTTCTGAGGTGATAAAAATATTCTAAAATGACCACAGTTGCATATATGTGTGAACATGCCAGAAATCAGTGAAGTGTATACTTTAAGTAGACAACTATATGGTATGTGAATTGTATCTCAGTAAAGTTGTTTTGAAAAAACAGCTCCCTGAAGCCAAATTCAATATTCATCTACAACTCCATCTACCAAAAGTTCAGCTTTCTTAGGAAGCATCCCTCAAAGGTGTGGTCAAATCCTAGAGGAAACTGGCCCTTTTCTATAGAACTTCAGATTTTAGTAACCACTTCATAAGCCCTAGAGAGAATAAGCAGCCCAGGTTACATAGCTATTATCCAGTCTTCCCAGTCCCAAAACTCCTGGAACCAAGTTCTTCCTACCTGATAATATACAGTCTTATCTAGAGGCAGCCTACTTGGGGAAGAAGGAAGGAAGAAAGGAAGGAAGGAAGGGAGGAAGGGAGGAAGGAAGAGAAAGAAAAGAAAGAGAAAGAAAGAAAGAAAGAAAGAAAGAAAGAAAGAAAGAAAGAAAGAAAGGAAGGAAGGAAGGAAGGAAGGAAGGAAGGAAGGAAGGAAGAAAGAAAGAAAGAAAGAAAGAAAGAAAGAAAGAAAGAAAGAAAGAAAGAGAAAGAAAGAAAGAAAGAAAGAAAGAGGAAGGAAGGAAGGAAAAGAAAGAAAAGAAAGAAAAAAGAAAGGAACAGTACTAAATGTTCTAAAGGGTCACTTTAGGAATAACAGATGCAATACTAAAATGTTTAGGACACTTCATCAGGCTGTAAATTCTACCTCTGATACAGAGATAAGTTTCTATCAAACACTTACAACACTCCCAGTAACCTCCCTTTCCCTCCCCTCCCTTAGATAAACCTCAGATAGAAAATCCAGAGCTGGGTGCAGTGGCTCATGCCTGTAATCCCAGCACTTCGGGAGGCAGAGGTGGGCGGATCACGAGGTCAGGAGATCGAGATCATCCTGGCTAACACGGTGAAACCCCATCTCTACTAAAAATACAAAACAATTAGCTGGGCCTGCTGGCGATCGCCTGTAGTCCCAGCTACTCGGGACGCTGAGGCAGGAAAATGGCGTGCACCTGGGAGGCGGAGCTTGCAGTGAGCGGAGATGGCACTACTGCACTCCAGCCCGGGCGACACAGCAAGACTCGTCTCAAAAAAAAAAAAAAAAAAGAAAATCCAGATTTAGGCCAGGCACGGTGGCTCACGCCTATAATCCCAACACTTTGAGAGGCCAAGGCAGGCGGATCACTTGAGGTCAGGAGTTCAAGACCAGTCTGGTCAACATAGTGAAACCCTGTCTCTACTAAAATACAAAAAAAATCAGCTAGGCGTGGTGGCGCACACTTGTAATCCCAGCTACTCAGGAGGCTGAGGCAGGAAAATTGCTTGAACCCTGGACAAGTTGCAGTGAGCCGAGATCATGCCACTGCACTCCAGCCTGGATGACAGAGTGAGACTCCATCTCAAAAAAAAAAAAAAAAAAAATCACAGATTTATAACCACCACTGACTGGCCGGGCACGGTGGCTCACGCCTATAATCCCAGCACTTTGGGAGGCCAAGGCAGGTGGATCATGAGGTTAGGAGATCAAGACCATCTCCTGGCTAACATGGTGAAACTCCATCTCCACTAAAAATACAAGAAGTTAGCCGGGCATGGTGGCACACGCCTGTAGTCCCAGCAACTCAGGAGGCTGAAGCTGGAGAATCGCTTGAACCCAGGAGGCAGAGGTTGCAGGGAGCTGAGATTGCACCACTGCATTCCAGCCCGGCAACAGAGCAAGACCCGTTCTAAAAAAAAAAAAAAAAAAAAAAAATCACTAAGGGAATAATTAATATATATGTATTTACCCGCAATACTAAATATTTGCTTACAAAAAAGATTGACGTGAATATTGACCAGCATTTAGCCACTAAAATCGCTTTTTCTAAATTTTTGTTACTTATTTCAATACAATCCTTCACACCTTAAAAGAACACAGAGTTTTAATAATCTATTAATGCCTTCAGACTCGATTATCAAGTATTTTGTCTTGATCCTTAACGGCATTTATCTGTAAAATAACATCTCTGGGTTTCCAGGAAATAAAAGCAACCAAGCCATACATAGGACACAGTCTGATACAGAAGCAGTATTTAAGATTTTTTTTTTTTTTTTGAGACAGAGTTTAGCTCTTGTTGCCCAGGCTGATGTGCAATGGCACAATCTCGGCTCACCACAACCTCCGCCTCCCGGGTTCAAGCAATTCTCCCAAGTAGCTGGGATTACAGGCATGTGCCACTATGCCTGGCTAATTTTGTATTTTCAGTAGAGACAGGGTTTCTCCATGTTGGTCAGGCTGGTCTCCAACTCCTAACCTCAGGTGATCTGCCTGCCCTGGCCTCCCAAAGTACTGGGATTACAGGTGTGAGCTACCATACGCGGCCAAGAATCTTAAATCAAGACACCAGCTCTGGACTCAACATCTAGCTAAAAAATCCTGCAAAAGCCATTTCATATCTGTATTTCTACTGCTTATCTATAAAATGAACTTGGTCTAGAGTCCAGGCAATCCATAACGTATGTTCTATTAATCTGTTTTTTCTATTTCTATTTAAGTACCTATACATGGCCACAAGGATTTAGCTCCTTCTAAGGTTTGAAACAGCTGCTGAGTTCCAGCTTACTGAAAATACCATCCGCTCTCACACAAATCAGCTAAGACTTTATAAACAAGAATAAAGCACTCCCAAATACAGTCCCAAAGTCCCATCTTACATATGTCAAAGACTTATTTTATTTTATTTTATTTTATTTTTTGAGATGGAGTCTCGCTCTGTCACCCGGGCTGGAGAGCAGTGGCCGGATCTCAGCTCACTGCAAGCTCCGCCTCCCGGGTTAACGCCATTCTCCTGCCTCAGCCTCCCAAGTAGCTGGGACTACAGGCGCCCGCCACCTCGCCCGGCTAGTTTTTTTGTATTTTTTAGTAGAGACGGTGTTTCACCGTGTTAGCCAGATGGTCTCGATCTCCTGATCTCGTGATTCGCCCGTCTCGGCCTCCCAAAGTACTGGGATTACAGGCTTGTGCCACCGCACCCAGCCCTAAAGACATTGTAATCAGCTCTTTGAAAAAGAGCCTTTGAAAAAGTGAACTACTTTTGAAACAAACTTTCAAACATTGATTTTTTTGTTTTTTTGAGACAGGGTCTCACTCTGTCACCCAAGTTGGAGTACAGTGGCGCAATCTTGGCTCAATGCAACCTCTGCCTCCTGGGTTCAAGTGATTCTCCCACCTCAGCCTCCCAAGTAGCTGGAACTATAAGCAAGCACCATCACGCCTGGCTAATTTTTTTTTTTATTTTTAATAGAGATGGAGTATCACCATGTTGGCCAGGCTGGTCTTGAACTCCTGACCTCAAGTAATTCTCCTGCCTTGGCCTCCCAAAGTGCTGGAATCACAGGCATAAGCTACTGAGCCCAGCCTGAACACTTAATGTTATTCTAGTTTGCATGCTGCATATCCACTTCTATCAAGTTTTATGTTAGGCTGGGCATGGTGGCTCACACCTGTAATCCCAGTACTTTGGAAGGCCGAGGCAGGCGGATCACCTGATGTCAGGAGTCCAAGACCAGCCTGGCCAACATGGTGAAACCCTGTCTCTCTACTAAAAATACAAAAATTAGCTGAGCATGGTGGCGCATGCCTGTAGTCACAGCTACTTAGGAGGCTGAGGCAGGAGAATCACTTGAACCCAGGAGGCGGAGGTTGCAGTGAGCCAAGATCGCACCACTGCACTCCAGCCTGGCAATAGAGCAAGACTCTGTCTCAAAAAAAAAAAAAAGTATATCTAAAG
Source organism: Piliocolobus tephrosceles (assembly GCF_002776525.5). Lineage (NCBI taxonomy): Eukaryota > Metazoa > Chordata > Mammalia > Primates > Cercopithecidae > Piliocolobus > Piliocolobus tephrosceles. The sequence goes on from NC_045440.1 coordinate 47,689,794, forward strand.
AAAAAGTAGCAAAAAAACTGTACAAATATGGAGAAAGTCATAAGTATACGGCTACAGGTTGAAGGGTCTCCAATCAGACTCAGTCCAAATAAGACTACCCCAAGACATGTTATAACCAAACTGTCAAAGATGAAAGACAAAGAGAGAATCCTCAAGGCAGCAAGAAGAAAGAAGCAAATAACATATAAGGGACTTCCAATATACCTAGCAGCAGACTTCTCAACAGAAACCTTAGAGGCCAGGGGAGAGTGAGATGATACATTTAAAGTGCTCGCAGGGACTGGGCTCACACCTGTAATCCCACCACTCTGGGAGGCTGAGGCGGGCAGATCACTTAAGCCCAAGAGTTCAAGACCAGTCTGGGCAACAGACCTTGTCTCTCTTTAAAAAAAAAAAAAAAAAAAAAAAGTGACCAGGAAAAAAACTGTCCTTTAGACAAAGATGTCTGTCCCAGGACAAAGCTGTTCTTCAGAAACAAAGAATAAAGACTTTCTCAGGCAAACAAAAGCTGAAGGAGTTTATCACCACAAGACCTGCCTTACAAGAAATACTATGGGAAGTTCTTCAAGCCGAAAGAAAAGGATACTAATGAGTAACACAAAAACATCTGAAAGTATAAAACTCACTGGGAAAAGTAAACACAAGGTCAACTTCAGAATACACTAATACTGTAATGGTGGAGTGTAAATTACTTGTATCTTTAGCAGGAAGGTTAAAAGACAAAACTATTCAAAGTAACTACAATAATTTGTAAAGGGATATGCAATATAAAAAGATGCAGGCTTGGTGCGGTAGTTCATGCCTGTAATCCCAGCACTTTGGGAGGCCAAGGCAGGTGGATTACCTGAGGTCAGGAGTTCGACAGCAGCCTAGCCAACATGGTGAAACCCTATCTTCACTAAAAATACAAAAATTAGCGGGGCGTGGTGGCAGCTGCCTGTAATCCCAGCTACTCAGGAGTCTGAGGCAGGAGAATCACATGAACCCAGGAGGCGAAGGTTGCAGTAAACCAAGATCAGACCACTGCACTCCAGCCTAGGTGACAAGAACGACACTGTCTCAAAAAAAAAAAAAAAAAAGATCCAAACTGTGACACCAAAAATTCAAAATGGGAGAGTAGGGTAAAAATATAAAGGATTTTTTAGGCAATCAAGGCTAAGTTGTTATTAGCTTAAAATAACCTTTTGTAATGGTAAGACGTTTTTTGTAAGCCTCATGGTAACCACAAAGCAAAAACCTATATGCCAGGTGTGGTGGCTCACCCCTGTAACCCAGCACTTTGGGAGGCTGAGGCAGGTGGGTCATCTGAGGTCAGGAGTTCCGGACCAGCCTGGCCAACATGGTGAAACCCCGTCTCTACTAAAAATTAGCCAGACGTGGTGGTGCATGCCTGTAATGGCAGCTACTTAGGAGGCTGAGGCAGGAGAATTGCTTGAACCCAGGAGGCAGAGCTTGCAGCAAGCTGAGATCGTGCCACTGCACTCCAGCCTGGGCAACAAAGTGAGACTCCATCTCAAAAAAAAAAAAACAAAAACAAAAAAACGAGTTCAAGACCAGCCTGGCCAAAATAGTGAAACCCCGTCTCTACTAAAAATACAAAAAATAAGCTGGGCATGGTGGCAGCGCCTGTAAGCCCAACTACTAGGAAGGCTGAGACACAAGAATCGCTTGAACCCGGGAGGAGGCAGAGGTTGCAGTGAGCCGATATCACGCCATTGCACTCCAGCCTCGGCAAGAGGAGTGAAACTCCATCTTAAAAAAAAAAAAAAAACTCTAATAGATAAAAAATAAAAAGCAAAGAACAGGCCAGCGGAGTGGATCATGCCTGAAACCCCAGTGCTCTGGAGCCCAAGGTGGGAGGAGCACTTGAGGCCAGGAGTTCAAAGCTGGTCTGGGCAATATAGCAAGACTCTTTCTCTACAAAAAATTAATAAAAAAAAAAAAAATAGCTGGGCATGGTGGCACATGCCTGCATTCCTAGCTACTCAGGAGGCTGAGGCAGGAGGATCGCTCCAGCCCAGGACTTCAAAACCAGCTTGCGCAACATGGCAAGACCCCGTATCTACAGGAAAAAAAAAAATAGCCAGGTTTGGTGGCACACACCTATAGTCCTAGCTACTCCCAAGGCTAAGGTAAGAAGATTGCTTGAGCCCAGGAGTTGGAGGTTACAGTAGCTATGATCATGTCAGAGCAACACACTGTCTCAAAAAAAAAAAAAAAAAGGTGAGGAAAAAAACATACTACCAGAGAAAACCACCAAATAAGACCGTAAGAGAGGAAGAAAGAGTGAATGAATGGTTAAAAAAAACAAGACCCAACCATATGCTGCAACAAGAGACTCACCTCACCTGTGCAGACACATGTAGACTGAAGGTGAAGGAATGGAAAAAGATATGCCATGCAAATGGAAATCAAAAGAGAACAAGACCCTGTAATCCCAGCACTCTGAAAGGTCAAGGAGGGAGAATTGTTTGAGCCCAGGAGTTTGAAAGCATCCTGAGCAACATTTTGAGACCCCATCTCTACAAAAAATATAAAAAATTAGCAAGGCATAGTGGCATGCACCTGTGGTCAGCTACACAGGAGGCTGAGGTAGGAAAATCACTGATCTCAATAGTTCAAGGCTGCAGTGAGCCATGTTCACACCATTGCACTCTAGCCTAGATAGGGAGACCCTGTCTCAAAAAAAAAAAAAAACAAAAAGAGAGAGAGAGAAAGCCCAAGAATTGCTTCACTTATATCAGATAAAATCATTTTTGTTTTTGTTTTTAGATGAAGAGTCTCACTAACTCTGCCTCGGTTGGAGTACAGTCACAGCATCTTGGCTCACTGCAGCCTCCACCTCCTGAGTTCAAGCAATTATCCTGCCTTAGCCTACCAAGTGGAATTATAGGCATATGCCACCATGCCTGGCTAATTTTATTTGTATTTATTTATTTTTTTTTGAGATGGAGTCTAGTTCTGTCACCCAGGCTGGAGTGCAGTGGCGCAGTCTCAGCTCACTGCAACTTCTGCCTCCCAGGTCACGTGATTCTTCTGCCTCAGCCTCCTGAGTAGCTGGGATTACAGGCGGGCGCCACCATGCCCGGCCAATTTTTGTATTTTTAGTACAGACGGGGTTTCACCATGTTGCTCAGGCTGGTCTCGAACTCCTGACCTTGTGATCTGCCAGCCTCAGCCTCCCAAAGTGCTGGGATTACAAGCATGAGCCACTGCGCCCTGCTGGGTTTTTTTTTTTTTTTTGGAGACAGAGTCTCGCTCTGTTGCCCAGGCTGGAGTGCAGTGGCGCAATCAAGGCTCACGGCAATCTCCAGCTCCCAGATTCAAGCGATTCTCCTGCCTCAGCCTCCTGAGTAGCTGGGACTACAGGTGCCCGACACCACGCCCAATTTTTGTGTGTTTTGTTTCGTTTCGTTTTGAGCAGGAGTCGTGCTCTGTCACCCAGGCTGGAGTGCAGTGGCATGATCTTGGCTCACGGCAACCTCTGCCTTCCGGGTTCAAGTAATTCTCTGCCTCAGTCTCCCAAGTAGCTGGGGTCACAGGCACCCGCCACCACACCTGGCTAATTTTTGGACTTTTAGTAGAGATGGGGTTTCACCATTTTGCCAGGCTGGTCTTGAACTCTCAACCTTGTGATCCACCTGTCTCGGCCTCCCAAAGTGCTGGAATTATCGGTGTGAGCCACCGCTCCCGGTCCAATTTTTGTATTTTTAATAGAGATGGGATTTCGCCATGTTGGCCAGGTTGATCTTAAACTCCTGATCTCAAGTTATCCACCCGCCTCAGCCTCCCAAAGTGCTGGGATTGCAGGCATGAGCCACCACACCTGGCCCTCAATAAAATAGATTTTTAAATCAAAAACTGTAAAAAGAGATAAAGAAGGTCATCATATAATAATAAAGGGGCCAATTTAGCAAGAGAACAATTGTAAATATATATGCACCCAACATCAAAGCATCTAAATATATAAAGCAAATATTAATAGATATGAAAGGTAAGATAGGCTATAATACAGTAAAAGTAGGAGACTTTCACACCTCACAATTAGCAATGCACAGATCATGCAGAAAGTCAACAAGGAAATATGAGACTTAAGCTCCACTATAGAACAAATGGACCTAACAGAAATATACAGAACATACCATCCAACAGTGGCATAATACATTATTTTAAGCTGCACATGGAACATTCTCAAGGACAGATCATATGTGAAGCCACAAAATAAGTCTTAACAAATTTAAGAAGATGGAAATCATATCAAATATCTTTTCTGACCACAATGGTACAAAACTAGAATCATTAATAGGAAGATCTTCAGAAAATCACAAAAACATGGAAGTTAAACACATGCTCTTAAACAACCAATACGTCAATGAAGATATTAAAAAACAAATTACGAAGTTTATTGAAACAAATGAAAACTGAAACACAGCATACAAAACCTATGGAATACAGCAAAAGCAGTTTTAAGACAGAAGTTTGTAACAATAAACACTGACATCATATGTCTTCTGCAAACAGGAACAGTTTAACTTGTTCTCCAATTAAGATGCCTTGTATTTCTTTGTCTTACTGCTCTTTCTAGGACTTCCAGTACTATGTTGAACAGAAGTGGCAAAATTGGGCATCATGCAGCTGGGCATGGTGGTGGCTCACGCCTATAATCCCAGCACTTTGGGAGGCCGAGGCATGTGGATCACCTGAGGTCAGGAGTTCAAGACCAGCCTGGCCAACATGGCGAAACCCCACCTCTACTAAAACTACAAAACATTAGCCAAGTGTGGTGGCGTGCACCTGTACTCCCAGCTACTCAGGAGGCTGAAGTGACAGCCTGGGAAGTTGAGGCTGCAGCAAGCCGTGGCTATACCACTGCACTCCAGCCTAGGTGACAGGTTGAGACCGTCTCAGAAAAAAGAAAGAAAAAAGGCAATCTATGAAACTACTAGAAAACAGGAAGAAAAGTCAATGGCATTGGTCTCGGCAATGATTTTTGGAGGATATGACCTCAAAAGCACGCTCAAAAGCAAAAACAGACAATTTGGGTCACATAAAACTAAAAATCTCCTGCACAGCAAAGGAAACAATAAAGAAAGAACTAGCAGGGGGCGGTGGTTCTCGCCTGTAATCCAAGCACTTTGGGAGGCCAAGGCAGGCGGATCAGCTAAGGTCAGGAGTTTACAACCAGCCTGACCAACATGGAGAAATTCCGTCTCTACTAAAAACACAAAATTAGCAGGGCATGGTGGCATATGCCTGTAATCCCAGCTACTCAGGAGGCTGAGGCAGGATAATCCCTTGAACCCAGGAGGCAGAGCTTGCGGTGAGCTGAGATAGTGCCACTGCACTCCAGCCTGGGCAACAAGAGCAAAACTCCACCAAAAAAAAAAAAAGAGAGAGAGAGAGAGAGAGAACATAAAGAATGGTTCACTCTACTTGCAAACCATATATCTGATAAGGGGTTAATAACCAAAATATATAAGGAACTCAGTTCAATACCAAGAAAATAACCCCATGTAAAAATGGGTAAAATATCTGAATAGACATTTCTCAAAAGACATACAAATGGCCAAGAGATACATGAAAAAAATTCTCAACATCTCTAATCATCAAGGAAATGCAAAAAAAAAACCACATGAGATATCACCTCACTCCCATTAAGATGGCTATGATCAAAAGGATGAAAGATGAGGCCAAGCGCAGTGGCTCATGCCTGTAATCCTAGCACTTTGGGAGGCTAAGGTGGGTGGATCACCTGAGGTCAGGAGTTCGAGATCAGCCGAGCCTGGCCAACATGGTGAAACCATGTCTCTCCTAACAATATGAAAATTAGCCAGGCATGGTGGCCGGTGCCTGTAATCCCAGCTACTCGGGAGGCTAAGACAGGAGAATCGCTTGAACCTGGAGGTGGACGTTGCAGTGAGCCAACATCTCGCCACTGCACTCCAGCCTAGGCGACAGAGCGAGACTCTGTCTCAATTTAAAAAAAAAAAAAAAAGGCTAGGCACAGCGGCTCATGCCTGTAATTCCAGCACTTTGGGAGGCCAAGGCAGGCGGATCACCTGAGGTTGGGAGCTCGAGAGCAGCCTGACCAACATGGAGAAACCCCATCTCTACTAAAAATACAAAATTAGCTGGGCATGGTGGCGCATGGCTGTAATCCCAGCTACTCGGGAGGCTGAGGCAGGAGAACTGCTTGAACCAGGAGGCGGAAATGAGCCGAGATCACGTCATTGCACTCCTGCCTGGGCAACAAGAGCCAAACTCCATCTCAAAAAAAAAAAAAAGATGAAAGATAACAAGTGTTGGTGAGTATGTGGTGATAAAGGATAATCTAAGCACGCCATTGGTGGGAATGTGAATTAGTACAGTCATATGGAGAAAGAACAGTATGGAGGTTCCTCAAAAACTTAAAAATAGAGCTACCATATGATCCAGCAATCCTGCTACTGCATATATAGCCAAAGAAAATAAAATCAGTATGTCAAAGAGAGGTCTGCACTCCCATTTTATTGCAGCATTACTCAAAATATGCAAGATATAGAATCAACCTAAGTATCCACCAACCAGCAAATGAATAGGCTGAGCGTGGTGGCTCACGCCTGTAATCCCTGCACTTTGGGAGGCCAAGGCGGGTGCATTGCTTGAGGTCAGGAGTTTGAGACCAACCTGGCCAACATGGTGAAACCCCATCTCTACTAAAACACAAAATAGCCAGGCGTGGTGGTGGGTACCTGTAATCCCAGCTAGTAGGGAGCCTGAGGCAGGAGAATTACTTGAACCCAGGAGATGGAGGCTGCAGTGAGCTGAGAATGTGCCACTGCACTCCAGCCTGGGTGACAGAGTCAGACTCCGTCTCAAAAAAATAAAACACACACACACACAGACGAATGGATAAAGAACATATGCTATATGTACATAGTGGGATACTATTCCAATCATAAAAAAGAAGGAAATTCTCTCATCTGCAACAACATGGATGAACCTGGAGAACATTATGTTAAGTGAAATAACATAGGCACAGAAAAACAAATACATATTATCTCACTCATATATGGAGTCAAAGTTGATCTCACAGAAGTAGACAGGAGATGGCATACCAGAGGTTAGGATGGTTGGGGTTATGGGGGTGGGGACTGGGAAGATGTCAGACAAAGGATACATAATTACAGTCAGGAGGAACAAGTTCAAGAGCACTACTGTATAGCATGGTGACTAGTTAAGGACATACTGTATTATTGAAAAATACTGAGTAGATATTAAGTATTCTCACCACAAAAATGATAACTACGTGAGATAATGTATTTGGTACTTAGCTAGATTTAACCATTCTACAATGTACATATAGTGTCCTTTAAAACATTAGCAAGCATTGTTCAAATTACTTTTAATTTTTTTTTTTTTTTTTTTTGAGACAGAGTCTCTCTCTGTCGCCCAGGCTAGAGTGCAGTGGCCAGATCTCGGCTCACTGCAAGCTCCGCCTCCCGGGTTTACGCCATTCTCCTGCCTCAGCCTCCCGAGTAGCTGGGACTACAGGCGCCCGCCACCCCGCCCGGCTATTTTTTTTGCATTTTTTAGTAGAGACGGGGTTTCACCGTGCTAGCCAGGATGGTCTTGATCTCCTGACCTGTGATCCGCCTGTCTCGGCCTCCCAAAGTGCTGGGATTACAGGCTTGAGCCACCGCGCCCGGCCTAAGTTTTTTTTTTTGACACAGTGTCTTGCTCTGTTGCCCAGGCAGGAATGCAGTGACACGATCACAGCTCACTGCAGCCTCAACCTCCTAGGCTCAAGCCATACCCTACCTCAGCCTCCCAAGTAGCTGGGACTGCAGGTGCACATCACCACACCCAGCTAATTTTTGTATTTTCTGTAAAGATGGGATTTTGTTATCTTGCCCAGGCTGGTCTTAAACTCCTAGGCTCAAGTTTAAGCCTTTAATGGGCTCACGCCATTCTACTGCCTCAGCCTCCTGAGTAGCTAGGACTACAGGCGCCTACCACCACGCCCGGCTAATTTTTTGTATTTTTGGTAGAGACGGGATTTCACCGTGTTAGCCAGGATGGTCTCGATCTCCTGACCTTGTGAACCACCCGTCTTGGCCTCCCAAAGTGCTGGGATTACAGGCATGAGCCACTGCGCCCAGCCAACAAGCTTTTTTTAACAAAATAAAACATTTTAATTCTTAATATCTGATACTTTAAATTACGACATACTAAATATTATTGTTTTCATTTTCCTACACATTTCTAAACAGGGAGCGTTCTTAATGTTTGAAGGTCTCAAAACAACCATAATTTTCCCAATTATTAAGACTGCTTTGAGTTTTTTGCATGGCCATTTTTACCTCTGCAAACTGCTGTTCAAACGACTGTACAGTGGGGTTGTACCATATTATCAAAAGCATGTTTATCAAGAGAATTCAGGCTCCCAAATGACCTAGAAAAATCAACCAGGCCAGTTATGGAAGCCTCGAGAGGGAAATACACTAGATTACCATAGTTCAGCTCTTCTGTTGTTTAGTTACCAAGTTCTAGGTTATGATTTAAACTATGTAATTCTCTTCTATTACCACACCCAAGTTCTGTCCATATCCAAGCATCTTCATCTAAAGAAGAGGAAAACAAGATCATGTTGTCCAATCTTTTCACAGATGGGATGAGAAAAGCAATGTTTAGTGATTAACTGACATGCCCATGGTGGCACGGTAGTCTGTCAGGGGCAGCAGGGAACTCAGACCACTGCTAAACTAGTTCTTCCAGTATATACAATGCTACCCACTTCTGAAGAAGGCAATTAGTAGGTTACATTCTGGTTTTGTTTTCTGCCCATGTAGCAGAAAACATATTTTTTAATCAATTTTTTCTGAGTTTCTCATTACTCAAAGACATTTTCCAGGCATCTATAGTCAAAGAGACTAGAGCTTCACTGTACCACTAATATTACCTAAGTGATAAATATAAAACATTTCACGATACAATGTAATGTGGTATCCTGGATGAAGTCCTGGGACAGCAAAAGTATATTAAAGAAAAACCAAGGAAATCTGAACCTGTTAATAATAAATGTGTCAATATTGGTTCCTTAATTGTGACAAGTGTACCATACCAATATAAGAAATTAACAGGGAATACGGACGGACGCGGTGGCTCATGCCTGTGATCCCAGTACTTTGGGAGGCCGAGGCGGGCGGATCACGAGGCCAGGAGTTTGAGACCAGCCTGGCCAACATGGTGAAACCCTGTCTCTACTAAAGACACAAAAAATTATCCAGGCATGATGGTGCATGCCTGTAATCCCAGCTACTCAGCAGGCTGAGGCAGGAGAACCGTTTGCACCCAGGAGGAGGAGGTTGCAGTGAGCCCAGATCGCGCCATTGCACTCCAGCCTGGGCAACAGAGGAAGACTCTGTCTCAAGAGAAAAAAAAAAGAAAATTAACAGGGAAAACTGAATGTGAGGTGCATGGAAACTTTCTGTATCTTCACAACTTTTCTGTAAAACTAAAACTACTGGGTTTTTCTCAAACTACTGCATATACTTTTTTTTCTTTTTTTTTTTTTTTGAGATGGAGTGTCACTCTTCTTACCCAGGCTGGAACACAACGGCATGATCTCGGCCCACCACAACGTCCGCCTCCCAGGTTCAAACGATTCTCCTGCCTCAGCCTTCTGAGTCGCTGGAATTACAGGTATGTGCCACCACGCCCAGATAATTTTGTATTTTTAGTAGAGACAGGGCTTCTCCATGTTGGTCAGGCTGGTCTCGGGTGATCTGCCCACCTTGAACTCCCAAAGTGCTGGGATTATAGGTGTGAGCCACCCCACCCAGCCTGCACACTTTTCTATCTAAACTAATTGTTATTATTAATGTTGGAATCTAATAAAATTTTGACTCATGAGTACAAAACAGTATCAGATTTCTATTTCCAAAAGTAGCTTCTTAATCTTTGTCCTGTGAAATACTCTTGAATTCCATGGGTGACTCTGTCTCTTGGAAAGGGATAACCTAGCTGGTGAGGGCTATGTTCCCCTTTCATCCATAAGAAGCATATGAGTCTGAAACAAGGATTGTGCTACAAAGGGAAGTGTGAAAGGGAGTAATTAAGATTCATGTTCTGACAAATATTCCAAATTCAGAGTTCTTCATAATGGAGAGCGCATCAGACTGAGGGTAAAAGACCTGGATTCTAATCTTGCCTGTACTAATAACCACCTATACATAGCCTTTTACTTGTTTGAGCCTCAGTTTTCTCATTTGTAAAATAAGAAGACCAGATGGTATGGCAAAAAATGTTTCTGCTTAAAAGTCTCCATCTGGCCATGCACAGTGGCTCAAACCTGTAATCCTAACCTCAGGCCAGGGGAGGAGGATCACTTGAGTCCCACAGTTCGGACTAGTCTGGATAACATATGGAGACCCTGTCTCTAGAAATAATTTAAAAAATTAGCCAGGTGTGGCAATGCGTGCCTGTGTTCCCAGCTACTTGGGAGGCTGAGGTAGGAGGATAACCTGACTCCAGCAGGTCAAGGCTGCAGTGAGCCATGATCACATGCCACTGCATTCCAGCCTGGGCAACAGAGCGAGACTCCATCTCAAAAAGTCTTAAATTAAAAGTTTTTTCCTTCCAAAATTCTCTTCCAGTAAAAGGAAGGGTTAAAGGAGCTAAGGTATATGATGCACACTGAACTCAAGATCAAAACATATTTGTCAGGACTTTTTCTTTTTGGCCTCTTAAACAACTGTTATCGAGATACTCTGGCTTAAATAAAAAACACGTGTATTAGACCAGGCTCAGTGGTTCGTGCCTGCAATCCCAGCCCTTTGGGAGGCCAGGGCAGATGGATCACCTGAGGTTAACAGTTTCAGACCAGCCTGACCAATATGGCGAAACCCCATATCTACTAAAAAAAAATATATACAATAAATTAGCTGGGCATGGTGGTGCATGCCTGTAATCCCAGCTACTCAGAATGCTGAGGCAGGAGAATTGCTTAAACCTAGGAGGAAGAGGTTGCAGTCAGCCGAGATCGCACCATTGCACTCCAGCCTGAGCAACAAGGCGAGACTCCATCTCAAACAAACACAAGCATCACATCCATGCAGCTCATCTAATTTTAAATTTTAAGCTGTATCATGCTGCTTTCACAAATACACAGGTACTATTTACTTCCCATGTTACCAAAAAGCAAACAAAAGTACAGCTAATAGTAAAATTAAAACTAATTAGTAGGCTGGGCATGATGGCTCACACCTTATAATCCCAGCACTTTGGGAGGCCGAGGTGGGCGGATCACCTGAGGTCAGGAGTTTGAGACGAGTCTGGCCAACATGATGAAACCCCATCTCTACTAAAAAAATAATAATAATAATACAAAGAAATTTGCTGGGCATGGAAGCGTGCGCCTGTAATCCCAGCTACTCGGAAGGCTGAGGCAGGGGAATTGCTTGAACCAGGGAGGTGGAGGTTGCAGTGAGCCAAGATCACACCATTGCACTATAGCCTAGGCGAAGAAGCGAGACTCTGTCTCAAAAAAAACAACAAAAACAAAACAAAACAAAACAAAAAAACAAACCCAGGCATGGTGGCTCACACCTGTAATCCCAGCACTTTGAGAGGCCGGATCACAAGGTCAAGAGATCAAGACCATCCTGGCCAACATGGTGAAACCCCGTCTCTACTAAACATACAAAAAATTAGCTGGGCATGGTGGCACATGCCTGTAGTCCCAGCTACTTGGGAGGCTGAGGCAGGAAAATCACTTGAGCCCATGAGGCGGAGGTTGCAGTGAGTCGAGATCCCACCACTGCACTCCAGCCTGGGTGACAGAGCAAGACTCTGCCTCAAAAAAAAAAAAAAAACCTAGTAGACGGGAACAGTGGCTCACCCCTGTAATCCAGCACTTTGGGAAGCTGAGGCGGGCAGATCACCTGAAGTGAGGAGGGTGCAGTGAACCAAGATCATGCCACTGCACTCCAGCCTGGGCAACAGCAAGACTCCATTTCAAAAAAATAAAAATAAAAATAAAAAGACTCCCTATGTACAATATGCTAACAATTTATCAGTAATCTTTATAATTTATATTCAATTTCCAAAACAACTAAAAGTGATTAACAAAAAATATTTGCCATTAATATCATCTAACCTTTGATCTTTTCAAAATATTAACATTCACTCATATGTACAGTGTTATGAAAAAATTGTGTTTAATAATGCAATCCACAAAATGAAAAGTATTAAATTAAAATGTATTATTTTATTACTACATTTTCAAAAATCTATAAGAGGTTCTAAGCACAACTGTTAAAAAGATATGGCCCCGTTAACGAGCACATAGATTAGATTTCAGCAAGCACAGTAAAGTCGTAACACTAAAATTCCACTTTAAAAAAATCCTTGCCTTACTAGTTAGCTCTGACCCAAGTATATATACTATCCCAACACTAGAACTGCTAAAGATCTTAAAACCTATGACACCTATATGTAATAAAGATGTAAAAGACACTACCTAATTAAAATGTATGCAGAATGTATCCTGAGCTATTAAGGTAACAATTACAACATATATTCGAAGCCTTCCATTTCAGTAGATACAGATTTGAAAACTCATTTTATTATGCAATGATGACATGAACTATTAAATCACACTGTTCTATAATCCAGTTTCAATGAAGTCTAGAAAAAGGCAGATCAGGAGGAGCGCAGTGGCTTACGCCTGTAATTCCAGCACTCTGAGAGGCCGAGGTGGGC
>NC_045440.1:47702637-47704647 GCF_002776525.5 Piliocolobus tephrosceles
GAGGCGGAGCTTGCAGTGAGCTGAGATCTGGCCACTGCACTCCAGCCTGGGCGACAGAGCGAGACTCCGTCTCAAAAAAAAAAAATACAAAAATTAGCCTGGCGTGGTGGCACGCGCCTGTAATCCCAGCTACTTGGGAGGCTGAGGCAGAAGAATCGCTTGAACCTGGGAGGTGGAGCTCGCAGTGAGCCCAGATCACACCACTGCATTTGAGCCTGGGCAACAGGGTGAGAATCTGACTCAAAAAAAAAAAAAAAAAGAAGAAGAAGAAAAAGGCAGATCATACATGTTAACATTTTTAAATGTAAAGTAAAACTTAACATTTTCAACATTTTTGAAATGGTCTAATGTCTAAAACCCCAACGTTAATACTTGTGTGCTCACAGGAAACCAAACATTGTATTCAGTAGGAAAGAGGAGTTGAACAGCTTATCTAAGAAACCACTTGTTCTTCAATTAGCTTTCATCTTGCTCTGGTCTTTTATTTTGTTTGCACTGCAGTTTCCTCATACATAATAAAAAGATAACACGTATTCAGTCAGGTAAGAACGATCCTCTCTCTCTTAAGGAGCAACCGTCCTCTCCTCCCCAACCCATGTCAAGGAGAGTCCAAGGGAATGGGACCCCTACTCTGATCCAGGTCACCTCTTGGCCTGACCCATCTTCGGTGCCGGAGGTTGACACCCGCCCACCTTGGGCCTCCTCGCCTCCCTCCCGTAGAGCCTTCAGCCTACAACTCGGACCTGCGCCCGCCGCACCCTACGGGTGCGCCCGCGTGGGAGCCACCCCGCCCCCAGCCCGCCGGCGCGCGGCCGACGCGCGAGCACGACCCGCCAACCCGACGGCCGCCTGGGGCCTCGGCGCCGGTCCCACCCGGTCCCAGGCTACGCTCCGCGGAGAGCGCGGCATTCGAGACAGCGCACTCGGACTTCTCCCGCACGGTCAGCGCTCGGCCGCCAGCAGCAGGCTGAGGGGCAGAGCCGGGTAGGAGCAGAAAATCAGGCAGCCCGGCCCGGGAACCGACCTGTGGAGACCGCCATCTTCTCCTGCAGCCCGACGCAGCCGCCCGCACGCACGCACGAACCGTCGCGCGTCACTTCCGGGAGCGCGCTGCCCTACACGCGTCATAGCGGACTCCGCCCCTGGCTGGCGCCGGGCTAGCCAAGCCCTGACTGTGAGCACGTGGGCCGAGGGGTCGCGGGGCCTCGCTGCTGTCTCCGCAATTCCCTTTGACTCCGCTCTCAAAATGAAACGCTAAAGAATAAGTTCATGAGGGCCGGCACGGTGACTCACGCCTGTAATCCCAGCACTTTGGGAGGCCGAGGCGATCGGATCACCTGAGGTCAGGAGTGTGAAACCAGCCTGGCCAACATGGCGAAAGCTCGTCTCTACCAAAAATACAAAAATTAACCGGGCGTGGTGGCGCGCGCCTGTAATCTCAGCTATTCGGGAGGCTGAGGCACGAGAATCGCTTGAACCAGGGAGGCGGAGGTTGCAATGAGCCGCGATTGCACCACTGCACTCCAGCCTGGGCGACAGAGCGAGACTCTGCCTCAAAAAAATAAAAATAAAAATAAGTGGGCATTGACAGATTTGCGTTGATAAATGATTCAAAAGAGTTGGACGATAAATTTGAACAGCTAGGGATGCTGAGGTGGGAGGGTCACTTGAGCCCTAGAGGTGAGGCTGCAGTGAGCAGAAATCGCTGCACTCTGGCCTGGGCAACAGAGGGAGACTCTGTTTAAAAAAAAGAAAGAAATGGCCGGGCGCGGTGGCTCAAGCCTGTAATCCCAGCACTTTGGGAGGCCGAGACGGGCGGATCACAAGGTCAGGAGATCGAGACCATCCTGGCTAACACGGTGAAACCCCGTCTCTACTAAAATACAAAAAAAAATTAGCTGGGCGTGTTGGCGGGCGCCTGTAGTCCCAGCTACTGGGGAGGCTGAGGCAGGAGAATGGCGTGAACCCAGGAGGCGGAGCTTGCAGTGAGCTGAGATCCGGCCACTGCAC
>NC_045440.1:47704747-47738525 GCF_002776525.5 Piliocolobus tephrosceles
AAAAAAAAAAAAAAAAAAAAAAAAAAAAAAAAGAAAGAAAGAAATAGGAAAGTAATACAGGCTGGGGGCTGAAGCTCACTTCTGTAATCCTAACACTTTGGGAGGTCAAGGCAGGAGGATCACTTGAGCCCAAGACTTTGAGACCAGCCGGGACAACATAGTGATACCTAGTCTCTACATAAAACTGAAAAAAAAAAGGGTTTTCACATCCGTTGTAAGTTGTATTCCTAGGTATTTTATTCTCTTTGTAGCAATTGTGAATGGGTATTCACTCATGATTTGGCTCTCTGTCTGTTATTGGTGTATAGGAATGCTTGTGATTTTTGCACATTGATTTTGTATCCTGAGACTTTGCTGAAGTTGCTTATCAGCTTAAGGAGATTTGGTGCTGAGACGATGGGGTTTTCTAAATATACAATCATGTCATCTGCAAACAGAGACAATTTGACTTCTTCTTTTCCTAATTCAATACCCTTCATTTCTTTCTCTTGCCTGATTGCCCTGTCCAGAACTTCCAACACTACATAGGAGTGGTGAGAGAGGGTATCTTTGTCTTGTGCCCGCTTTCAAAGGGAATGCTGGCTGGGCGCGGTGGCTCACGCCTGTAATCCCAGCACTTTGGGAGGCAGAGGTGGGTGGATCATGAGGTCAGGAGATCGAGACCTTCCTGGCTAACACGGTAAAACCCCGTCTCTACTTAAAAAAACAAAAATACAAAAAATTAGCCGGGCGTGGTGGCAGGCCCCTGTAGTCCCAACTACTCAGGAGGCTGAGGCAGGAGAATGGCATGAACCCAGGAGGCAGAGCTTGCAGTGAGACGAGATTGAGACACTGCACTCCACCCCAGCCTAGGGGACAGAGCGAGACTCTGACTCAAAAAAAAAAAAAAAAAAGGAATCCTTCCTTCCAGTTTTTGCCCATTCAGTATGATATTGGCTGTGGGTTTGTCATAAATAGCTCTCATTATTTTCAGATACGTTCCATCAATGCCTAGTTTATTGAGAGATTTGGCATGAAGGGCTGTTGAATTTTGTCGAGGCTTTTTCTGCATCTATTGAGATAATCGTGGTTTTTGTCATTGGTTCTGTTTATGTGATGGATTACGTTTATTGACTTGCATATGTTAAAGCAGCCTTGCATCCCAGGGATGAAGCTGACTTGATCGTGGTGGATAAGCTTTTTGATGGGCTGCTGGATTCAGTTTGCCAGAATTTTATTGAGTATTTTTGCATCAGTGTTCATCAGGGATATTGAGCCCACGTAGCCAAGACAATCCTAAGCAAAAGGAACAAAGCTGGAGGCATCACACTACCTACCTGACTTCAAACTATGGCTACAAGGCTACAGTAACAAAAATAGCATGGTACTGGTACCAAAACAGATATATAGATCAATGGAACAGAATAGAGGCCTCAGAAATAACGCCACATATCTACAACCATCTGATCTTTGACAAACCTGACAAAACTAAGCAATGGAGAAAGGACTCCTTATTTAATAAATGGTGTTGGGAAAATTGGCTAGCCCTATGCAGAAAGCTGGAACTGGATCCCTTCCTTACACCTTATATAAAAATTAACTCAAGATGGATTAAAGACTTAAACGTAAGACCTAAAACCATAAAAACACTAGAAGAAAACCTAGGCAATACCATTCAGGACGCAGGCATGGGCAAAGACTTCATGACTAAAACACCAAAAGCAATGGCAACAAAAGCCAAAATTGACAAATAGAATCTGATTAAACTACAGAGCTTCTGCACAGCAAAAGAAACTATCATCAGAGTGAACAGGCAATCTATAGAATGGGAGAAAATTTTTGTAATCTGTCCATCTGACAAAGGGCTAATATACAGAATCTACAAAGAACTTAAACAGATTTACAAGAAAAACATAAGCCCATGAAAAAGTGGGCAAAGGATATGAACACACACTTCTCAAAAGAGGACATTTATGCAACCAAACAAACATGAAAAAAAGCTCATCATCACTGGTCATTAGAGAAATGCAAATCAAAACCACAGTGAGCTACCATCTCACATCAGTTAGAATGGTGATCATTAAAAAAGTCGGGAAACAACAGATGCTGGAGAGGATGTGGAGAAATAGGAATGCTTTTACACGTTGGTGGGAGTGTAAATTAGTTCAACCATTGTGGAAGACAATGTGGCAATTCCTCAAGGATCTAGAACTAGAAATACTATTTGCACGGCCCGGCACAGTGGCTCATGTCTGTAATCCCAGCACTCTGGGAGGCCGAGGTGGGTGGATCACGAGGTCAGGAGATTGAGACCATCCTGGCTAACATGGTGAAACCCTGTTTCTACTAAAAAATACAAAAACTTGGCCGGGCGTGGTGGCGGGCACCTGTAGTCCCAGCTACTCGGGAGGCTGAGGCAGGAGAATGGTGTGAACCCAGGAGGTGGAGCTTGCAGTGAGCCGAGATCGCTCCGCTGCACTCCAGCCTGGGCCACAGAGCGAGACTCCGTCTCAAAAAAAAAAAAAAAAAGAAATACTATTTGACCCAGCAATCCCATTACTGGGTATATACTCAAAGCATTGTAAATCATTCTATTATAAAGACACATGCGCATGTATATTTATTATGGCACTATTTACAGTAGCAAAGACTTGGAACCAACCCAAATGCCCATCAATGATAGATTGCATAAAGAAAATGTGGCAAATATACACCATGGAATACTATGCAGCCATAAATAAGGATGAGTTCACGTCCTTTGCAGGGACATGGATGATGCTGGAAACCGTCATTCTCAGCAAACTATCACAAGAACAGAAAACCAAACACCTCATGTTCTCACTCATAAGTGGGAGTTGAACAATGAGAACACATGGACACAGGGAGGGGAACATCACACACCAGGGCCTGTCAGGGGTTGGGGGCTAGGAGAGGAATAGCATTAGGAGAAATAGCTAATGTAGATGACAGGTTGATGGGTGTAGCAAACCACCATGGCACATGTATACCTATGTAACAAACCTGCACGTTCTGCCCCTGTTGCCCAGAACTTAAATTTAAAAAAAAAAAAAAAAAAAAAAATGGGGGAAAAAATAGTTAAAAAAAAAAAAAAAAAGCTGGCATTCTGGTTTGTGCCTGTAGCCTCAGCTACTTAGAAGGATGAGATGGGAGGATTACTTGAGCTAGGAGGTTAAGGCTTCAGTGAGCTATGATGGCACCACTGTAATACAGCCTGGGCAACAGAATGAGACACTGTCTTAAGAAAAAAAAATAGCGGGGGTCCAGGTGTGGTGGCTCACTCCTGTAGTCCCAGCACTTTGGGAGGCCAAGGCAGGTAGATCACGAGGTCAGGAGTTCAAGACCAGCCTGGCCAAAATGGTGAAACCCTGTATCTACTAAAAATACAAAAATTAGCCAGGTGTGGTGGCGGCCACCTGTAATCCCAGCTACTTGGGAGGCTGAGGCAGAGAATTGTTTGAACCCAAGAGGTGGAGGTTGCAGCAAGCTGAGATCTTGCCACTATACTGTAGCCTGTATGACAAGAGGAAACTCAAAAAAAAAAAAAAAAAAAAAAAAAAACAGAAAATAAAGAAGAATCATATTCTTATCTACTGTCAAGCCACTGTAACTTGACAAGCCAAAATGAGACTGTTTTTCTCACAAAGGAACCTGACATAATAACCTAACTGAAATTTCTTACCAGTGCAGAGAAAAACTCTAATATTATCATCAAATTATTAAACTTTTCCCAAGCTTGTCTGCTGAGTTCTAGTGACCTCAGCATTACATACTTAGCAACAGTCTCTAGCTGACCTATCCTGAATATCAATACTTCTTAAACACCACATTTATTACGTCCTTACTGATTGAGAAAACCTGCATTTGCTTCCTTTTGTGTACCACCAGATTGGTAGTAAGTTTCATATTGATTGCCAGTAATGATTATCTGAAGAGCCATTTCTAAGATCATATTCAAGCTCAGCAGAAAAATGTTGATGTAACTACCATAGGGAGTTATAGCAGAAAATGGTCCATTTACCAACCTGGCCAAGGATGCCAAGCCCAAACACCATGGCCTGATTTTCACAACCTACCAGAACCCAGCCTCCACTGACGTCTCCTGAATGATTTCCCATCTCTCTGCAGTGCATGCCCACACTCAGCCAAGCCGCCTCTCAGGTACACTATTGCCACTGCCCTGGTTGTTTCTCCACCTGAGATACCGCATTTCTCCTCCACCTTTCAATATCCTGTCCTTCCTTAAGGCCCAGTTGAAATCTCACTTCTCAGGCCGGGCGCGGTGGCTCAAGCCTGTAATCCCAGCACTTTGGGAGGCCGAGACGGGCGGATCACGAGGTCAGGAGATCGAGACCATCCTGGCTAACACGGTGAAACCCCGTCTCTACTAAAAATACAAAAAATTAGCCGGGCGAGGTGGCTGGTGCCTGTGGTCCCAGCTACTCGGGAGGCTGAGGCAGGAGAATGGCGTGAACCCGGGAGGCGGAGGTTGCAGTGAGCTGAGATCCGGCCACTGCACTCCAGCCTGGGAGACAGAGCAAGACTCCGTCTCAAAAAAAAAAAAAAAAAAAGAAATCTCACTTCTCTGAATCCTTTCCTGATTCCTTTTTCTTGTCTTTTCGTTAAACTGATCTGCTCTTTTAGTCTGTACTAAGAAGTTAGTACAGCAAAAAAACTGATATGTTATCTCTGTAACATGAAAATCAGATCCATTTTAATCCACTTGACTTTTTGACCCTCAGAGTTGTGGGGCCTCAATAGCCAAGACTAACTAACAGGAAACTCTCCCACTAACAGGAAACTCAGTACCTGTGATCAAAGCACACTCACACACATGCACGCCCAAAAAAACTCATTATGTGCCCTGGGAACATTGTTGCTTTCTTGACATTTTCATTCTGTCTCCCCTTTAATTTCAATTTGGAACTGGGCTTCTTTCTCCTGCTGGGGACAAAGTTCAACCACTTAAAGTACTTGGTCTAAAGCTTACTCTTCTCCACTTTCATTATGTTTTCCCTGTTTACTGTGCCATCCAATTATGGAATCTGATGATTAATTCCCAGTGCTCATCCCACTTGACCTGCCAGCAGCAGCTTCTAGAGCAATCAACCATTCTGTTATCTGAGAACTAAATTCTCTCTCTCCCTTTTTTTCTTTTCCTTTTTTTTTTTTTTTTTTTAGACAGAGTCTTGCTCTGTCGCCCAGGTTGGAGTGCAGTGGCGCGATCTCAGCTCACTGCAACCTCCGCCTCCCAAGTTCAAGCAATTCTTCTGCCTCAGCCTCCCAAGTAGCTGGGACTACAGGTGTGCGTCAGCATGCTCAGCTAATTTTTATATTTTTATCAGAGACGGGGTTTCACCATGTTGGCCAGGATAGTCTCAATCTCTTGTCCTCATGATTCGCCTTCCTCGGCCTCCCAAAATGCTGGGATTATAGGCGTGAGCCACTGGACCTGGCCAATTCTCTCTTTTTTTAAACAACATGATACTTTGAAATATGTATACATTACAGAATGACTAAATGTTACCATACAAATCATATTCTAGTAAGAACATTTAAAATCTATTCTCAGCCATTTGCAAGAATATAGTATGTTGTTATTAACTATAGATCTCCTCAGTTTATTCCTCCTGTCTAACTGAAATTTTGAATCCTTTGACCAACATCTCCCCAATCCCCCCACTCCTGCATACCTTGGTAACCACTGTTTTTCCCTTCCTTTCCTTTTTCCTTTCCCCTCCCCTTCGCTTCCCTCCCTTCTCCTCTCCTCTCAGTTTCACTATATTGCCCAGGCTGGTCTCTAATTCCTGAGCTCAAGCAGTCTGCCCACCTCGGCTTCCCAAAGTACTGGGATTACAGGTGTGAGCCACCATGCCTGGCCTCCATTCCTTACTTTTGAGTTGAACTGTTTTTGTATTCCACAAGTAAGTATGATAATGTAATATTTATCTTTCTGTGCCTGGCTTATTTCACTTATCATAAGGTCCTCCAGGTTCACACACATTGTCACAAATGACAGTATTTCTTTCTTTTCGAGGCTGAGTAGTATTCTACTGTGTACATATATGCCACATTATGTTTATCTATTCATCCACTGATGGACACAAGTCAATTCCTTATCTTGAGGCTATTGTGAATAATGTTTACAGTGGTTTGAATGTGTCCCCCAAAGATCGAGTGTTGGAAACTTAATCCCCAATACAACAATGTTAAGAGGTACGACCTTTAATTAATGATTAGATCATGAGCCTCTGCTTCTTTTGCGAAATGTCTTTTTGGATCTGTTGCCCTTTTTTTTCTTTTCCTGAGTTGGAGTTTCGCTCTTGTTGCCCAGGCTAGCATGCAATGGCGCAGTCTCAGCTCACTGCAACCACTTCCTGGGTTCAAGGGATTCTCCAGCCTTAGCCTTCCAACCAGCTGGGATTACAGTCATGTGCCACCATGTCCGGCTCATTTTGTATTTTTAGTAGAGATGGGGTCTCCACTAAAGACCAGCCTGTTGGTCAGGCTGGTCTCAAACTCCTGACCTCAAGTGATCCACCTACCTTGACCTCCCACAGGGATTACAGGCATAAACCACTGTGCCCAGCCTGTTGCCCAATTTTAAATCAGGTTATTTGCTTTCTTGCTTTTGAGTTGTTTGAGTTCCTTATATATTTTTGATATTAAGGTCTTTTCTGATGTATGGTTTGCAAATATCTTCTCCCATTCTGTGGGTTGTTTCTTCTGGAGGACCAATTTTTCACTTGACTTCAAAACTACCACACTTTCCTAGTGTTTTTTTGTTTTGTTTTGTTTTTGAGACAGGGTCTTACTCTGTTGCCTAGCCTGGAGTGCAGTGTGGCACCATCACAGCTCACTGCAGCCCTAACCTCCCAGGCTCAAGTCATCCTTCACTTCAGCCTCCTGAGTAGCTGGGACTACAGACATATGCCACAACACCTGGCTAATTTGTTGTAATTTTTGTAGAGATGGGGTTTCACCATGTTGCCCAGGCTCATCTCAAGATATTGGGCTCGAGTGATCTGCCTGCCTCCGAAAGTGCTAGGATTACAGGCTTGTCCTAGTGTGTTAAAGGTAGTAGGTTTGGTCAGGAGGCAGGAGCAAGAGGGAAATGTGGGTAACAGCCTTAATTGTATTTTCCATGGGAAGGAACAGGAAAGGGATGATAAGCAGGCTTAGCATTGGCTGCTAAGCAAATGCTAAACAGGCTCTGAGACATAAGGGCTGTCCCTAATTGTCAGGTTAATTTGTCCTTGAATGATTAAGGTGGGAAAACAGTGGCCAGAGTGTGAGAGCTCAATGAAGAAGGTGGTGAGGGAGCACACTCTGTTGGTTTGTATTTGAAAGGCACAATCCCCAAAGTGCTATTTACTGTCCCTGGGAATTAGCTAACACTGAGGGGCCATCCTTCAAGGGTCCACAAGGCCCCAAGTCATCAGTGCATCAAAATACAGAGAAACACCTGGTCCTTCTGCTACTTCACTGGCCATTTATTCTGAGTCTTTCTCTTCTACATGAATTAATAGTATTGAGGAGTAGTTCTTTCTTTCTTTCTTTCTTTTTTCAGGCAAAGTCTCCCTCTGTTGCCCAGGCTGGAGTGCAGTGGCCTGATCTACACTCACTGCAAGCTCTGCCTCCCGGGTTCATGCCATTCTCCTGCCTCAGCCTCCCAAGTAGCTGGGACTACAGGTGCCCGCCACCATACCCAGCTAATTTTTTTTATTTTTAGTAGAGACAGGGTTTCACCATGTTAGCCAGGATGGTCTTAATCTCCTGACCTCATGATCCACCCACGTTAGCCTCCCAAAGTGCTGGGATTACAGGCATGAGCCACTGCACCCAGCTTTTGAGGACTAGTTCTTCATGGCCTTATCAGAGCCCCAGCAGCAGAGAGTAATTGGCTTGCAGGTGGTAAAAGAATTTACCAACAACAGTGTAAGTTTGAAAAGGAAAGTTATATTAGATAACACATTGCAGCAGACTGCAACAGGGCGCTTCAGCAACAGAGGACTGAGCCACACAGTGGATTTTACGCAGGAGTGTTTATGGACCTTAAAGTGGGAGCCTAAGGATAATTTGGACCATCTTACCCACATGTGTCATGATAAATGATTACATCTGTAGACATTTTGGTGCCATGATGTCAGCAAGGGTTGCACAATGAGTTTCAACATGCATACATTCCAGAGATGTATAGAGATTCTACTTATTGGAGACCACCCCTCATATTGTCTTATGCCCAATTTCTGCCTCCAAAGAAAGAAGACGTAAAAACTAAAAGGCAGAAATGAAATCCACAGGCAGACAGCCCGGCACCATGCCCTGGGCCTGGTAGTTAAAGATCAACCCCTTACCTAACTGGTTATGTTATCTATAGATTCCAAACGTTGTGTGGAAAAGCATTGTGAAAATCCCTGTCCTGTTCTGCTCCATTCTGATTACTGGTGCATGCAAGCCCCCCTGCTTGCTCAATCAATCACAACCCTCTCATGTGGACCCCCTTAGAATTGTAAGCCCTTAAAAGGGACAGGAATTGCTCACTTGGGGAGCTTGGTTTTTGAGATGTGAGTCTGCCGACGCTCCCGACAGAATAAAGCTCTTTCCTTCTTTAACCTGGTTGGTGTCTGAGGAGTTTTGTCTGCAGCTCGTCCTGCTACATAGTTATAAGTTTTTTGTAAAGAAGCTTGGTACCAGAATCTGGCTTTAGATAATATGGCAGTCTGGGCGGGGCACGGTGGCTCATGCCTGTAATCACAGCACTTTGGGAGGCCAAGGCAGGCGGATCACGAGGTCAGGAGATCAAGACCATCCTGACTAACATGGTGAAACCCCATCTCTACTAAAAATTAAAAAAAAAAATTAGCTGGGCATGGTGGAACATGCCTGTAATCCCAGCTACTCAGGAGGCTGAGGCAGGAGAATCACTTGAACTCAGGAGGCAGAGGTTGCAGTGAGCCAATATTGCGCTACTGCACTCCAGCCTGGCAACAGAGCAAGACTCCCTCTCAAAAAAAAAAAAAAAAAAAGGAAGTCTAATTACTTATGAATTCCTCAGATAAGGAGTGTTGCCTCTGGATGGTCCGCTTGATAGCCACCAGGTGATCTTTGCTCTCTTCAGTTCTCAGTCCTTGGATATTGTTAGGGAGAAACTGCCTCAAAAAAGCTTCTTGGTGCTGCCCACCCCTCCCCGTAATGCTCTGGAACTCTTCTCTGTGCCGCCCACCCTTCTCCAAGTCTCTTTACCTTTCTAAGTCCTTATCAAAGGCCACAGTGAAGCCAGCCAACTTCACTTATCAGAACTTGCTGCAATAAGCAAACCCCAATTACAAACCATCCAGACCACACAGAGGAAGTGATTTGCTTTATGCGACCACCAGAGCTGGTGCCAGAGGAAAAGGCAAGTAGGCAAGATAAAAAGGAAACTTTATTATGTAGCCAATGTATAGAAAGAGGGGGCGAGGTTCACCAGTCTCTGGCAGCGGAGGCCGAGGAAGTCGCTCCAGCATTCTCGGGCAAGGTTCCTAGGTCCGCGTATGAGGAGGGGCCGAGGAAGTTCGCGCCGCGCGCCTGCCGGGAGCGGCTTTTATGTCTTGGGCCTGGGAGTGGGAGGGTGGTAGGTGGGATGCGGGCGGGTCGAGGGCCGTGCGGTGGGCACAGCCAGGTAGGTTTCGATTTCCTCGGTTGGACGTCATGCTGTGCCTGTGCAGTTGACCTGTGCCTTTCCTGGGCGCGGGAAAGTTGGTGAAGAACCCAGAAGTATGCCATCTTAGTCACCTTTGTTCTTGGTTTCCCTCTCCCTCTGTCCAGACAGTCCAACCTTTTATTGATTATGATGATTGGGGGTGGTGTTGTCTGTCCAGCTGCTTCCTGCTGTCAGGGGGCATTGTCATGAGGGTCTATGGTTAGCACCTGGATATAGGGATGTAGGAGCATCTGGTTGAAGGCAACACGGGTGATCTGTTGAACTTTGGCTCGGAGAAATTTGATTAAAATGGGGGCAAAACATAGGATAAGACAAGAGAATTAGTATAGGGATGAGAAATGGGAGCATCTGTTGCATTACCGGTAATAACCATATAGGTGGACCTGGGGTTAAGGGAGAGTTGTAGTTCTTTAGTTCTGTTTTAATCCAGTTTAGGGTTTGGATATTAGTGTCAACTAGACCTGATTCGTTTATGTAATAGCAACATTCTTCTCCTAAGAAAAGACATGTTCCTCCTTTTTCTGCTGTGAGAAGATCTAGTGCTCTTCTGTTTTGTGCTGCCACTTGAGCCACTGAAGCGATTTGACGTTGTAAAGAGGCTAGACTTTCAGCCGACGCCTCTATAGCTTCTTGAATTTGGGTGGTTAGAGATCAGGTAGATTGTACAGAGTAGGCAAGAGCCCCAGTTCCAAGTCCTGACGCCACTAAGGAGGAAGCTAGGGAAATCCCGATGACTAAGGGAAGGACGACGGCCCGTTTTTGGAGATAATTAGGAGGAGAGTTAAATTGTAAGGTGAGTTCAGCTACTTCTGCTTTGCTATATAGGGTTAAACTGGGTACTAAGGACACTGGGATGCAGAGGGATTGGCTGATGGATGTGTGGTTAAGGACCTTGAAGAGGGTTTTATTACACCAGAAATAACCTCCAACGGGGGCCGTCTGGGTCTTATTGGGTGGTTGGGTGTACTTACACCAGGAGGAGTTTGGGGCAGAGTAGCAGAAAGGAAGGATTGGATTTTCTGGGTTTTGGTATAGTGGGACTTGGAGCAAAAACGGTTTTTGGGAGGTGCTTGTAGAGCCAGTTGTAGCCTTGAAAGCAGTAGGTAAAGGGACTGCCACTAAGGGGGCCTCTTTAAGAGCTGCACAGAGGAAACAGTGGGAAAGGTGTGTTATGTTAGCTGCCCGTGTTAAGTTTAACCGTTGACGGACCAGCTTTAACCATGAGAAGGGGTCTTTGTTGGAGGAGTGTAGTTGATCTTGTAGGGCCTGTTCTTGTGATTGTATGGCTAAGGTTAAATTTTGTAGGTGTTTTATATTTTTAGGGAGGGAGTTTTTCTGTTGGACTAGTGTCCTTTTGATCAAGAGGGTGGCAGTCGGATATGAAGCTGACCATCTAGTGTAGAGTCCTCCTTTTACCCCCTCCGTCCATCGGGGTTCCCACGGGTCTTGGATATTTAGTTGATATTGATAGGGTACAGACTGCACGTGCTGGGTGAAGAAGTGATCACCCTCATGTACATAGTGGATTTTACAATATTGATAGGGGCATCCTAGGTTTGTTTCTTGCCAGTAGTTTTTACAATTATATTCTGTTTGGCCACACAGAAAGCAAAGAAACGGGTTAGGCCATCTATTTTTGCGAGAAGTGAGGGTGAAGTTTATGGTGAGGAGGGACTGACAGCCTTGGGGTGGGCAGTCTGCAGTGCCTTGTAGCTGTGAATGTTGTTTGTTGTTCTCTGACCAAGTTTTAACTATGGAGAATCTCCATATGAAATTTGGGTTAGTAATGGAGATCGGAGTGTATGAGGAAAATAGTAATATAAGTATAAAATAAGACTTCATTTTGAGTGTAATCGCAGAGTGTGCCTTGCCACTGGAGATGTTCTATAAAGGTAAGTAGACGAGAGAACCACTGTGATGGGCTGTGATCTGGGGGTAAGTAGGGATCATATACTGGAATTCCGTTATATTTATGTAGAGTATGGTGAGAAATCGGGATAAGCATAAGAGTTCAGGGAACATGTGGTGGTCAAGGGAGTTTGGTGAGTCTGAGGCGGGTAGGGGCAAGTCTAGTAGATGTCCACTGATTGTCTTCTGTGGGGGCTTTCTTTAGTTGTGATATGTGGACCCAGTGCGTGTGTCCTAGAAGTTTGGCTGCTGTGTATGTGGATAGGAGGACAGTATATGGGCCTTTCCACCTGGGCTGAAGATCTTTGGTTTGGATATCTTTTAAATATACTTGGTCCCCTGGGCTAAGAGAGAGATGTGGGTTATAGGTGTCTGTTGGAGGGGGGTGTGCTAGTTCAGCATGTTGTCTTAGGAGTTGTCTTAAGAGGGTTATGTATGGAAGATAATTTGCCAGCGGGGAGGAAAGGGTGGGTAACTGCTGGAGGTGAGGGGCTGGCCGTAGACTAGTTCAAACGGACTGAGGCCTGTCAGACTCCATGGGGCTGCTCGTAGCCGGGTTAGGGCCGGGGAAGGAGAGTTACCCACGATTGTCAAGTCATGAGGGAGAGTTTGGTGAGTTGTTGGTTGATGAGCCCGTTGGCCTTCTCTACTTTACTGGATGACTGAGGTCTATAAGGGATGTGGAGTTTCCAGGTAATGTGTAGGAGGGTCGCCACCTGCTGGACTACTTTGGAGATGAACGCTGGGCTGTTGTCAGACTGGAGAGTGAGTGGGAGGCCAAACCTAGGAATAATGTGTTCAGTAAGCGTGGAAGCAACTATATTGGCAGTTTCTCCTGTAGTAGGATAGGCTTCTATCCATCCTGAGAAGGTATCAATGAGGGTTAAGAGATATTTGAATTTTTTATGTTTTGGCATGTGGGTAAAGTCAATCTGCCAATCTTCACCTGGTTGGTGCCCTCTGAGTTGATGGCTTGGATGGGGGTTGTGCAATGTGCCTTGAGGGTTTGACTTGAGGCATGTGGAACACTGTTGATTGATCATAATTAGGTGTTTCATTAGTGTGGGGCAGTGGATGAGGGGGCTTAGGAGGTTATATAGAGCTTTGGGTCCTATGTGTAGGGAATTATGTATGTCTTTTAGAATGGTGTGGAGTTGTGTTTTAGGAATAACTAATTTATTATTGAGGTAAATCCAATTGTCTGTGGTTAGTTTGGCTGTTGAATCTTGTAATAGTTTAGTCTTTTCCTCTTGGGTATAATTAGGGGTATATTGAGGAGAAAGAAAACAAACAGAAGGAAGTGTGGGAGTGGAGAATCCGGCAGCCGATTTGGCAGTGGTGTCAGCAAAATCATTGCCAGCCACCACCGAGTTAGATGGAGTCTGATGACCTTTACAGTGTATGATGGCTGCTCTGGAAGGCACTGATAAAGCATCTTGAGTATTTGTTTCTTGTTGACTATAGGGGTGCCACTGGTGGTTAGGAACCCTCTTTCTTTCCAGATGACAGAATGGGTGTGTGCAATCAAGAAGGCATACTTAGAGTCTGTGTATATGTTCACTGTTTTCCCTTTGGATGGGAGGAGAGCCCTAGGTAGTGCGATAAGTTCTGCCTGCTGTGATGTTGTTCCTTGTGGTAAAGGCTTAGCTTCTAGGACAGTAGAAGATGTAACTACCGCGTATCCTGCCTGTCTGTTCCCTTGAGAATTTATAAAGGAACTGCCATCTACAAATAGAGTTAACTGTGAGCCCTCTAAGGGCTGGTCATGTAAATGTAAGTGACTAGGTGGTTGGGCCTCTAAAAGTTCTGAACAGGAGTGTTCAGTATGAGGTTGTTTGAGAGGGTCAGGAAGTAAGGTTGCTGGATGCAGAGAGGAACAGACTTCTAGAGTAATGGTGGAGTCTTCTATGAACAAGAGGTGAAAGAGTTGGAGTCTGGATGGGGTTAAATGGCTAATACTTTTGTAGGCAATAAGATCTTGAAGGTGATGAGTAGAGAAGACTGTTAGGTTACAACCTATAATGAGTTTCTTTGCTTCCTGGGCTAGGCAGGCTGCTGCTGCTAGGGCCTGAAAGCAGGGCTGCCATCCTTGTATGGTGGGATCTAGTTGTTTAGATAAATATGCCACGGGGCGGTAGGTGGTTCCTATAGGTTGGGCTAAAAGGCCAACAGCAATTTTTTGTCTTTCACCTGTGAAAACCTGGAAGGGACGTTAGAAGTCTGGGAGTGAGAGAGTAGGGTGTGAGAGAAGGCAGTTTTTTAGGTGAGTGAAATGTTTATAGATTAACTTTGGGTTAGACAAAGGTCCTTGGGGAGTCTCCTTAACAGCTGCATATAGAGGTTTAGCTAAGATTCCGAAATTAGGAATCCAGTGTCTGAAAAACCCTACTAGGCCTAGGAAGGATTGGATTTCCTTAGCGTCTTGGGGAGGAGAAAGATTTTGTATTAGAGTTAAACAGTCTGTGGTAAGTGAACGCGTCATAGGAGTGATTTCAATACCTAAATGTATGACACATTGTTGTGAGAGTTGAGCTTTGTGTTTGGATACTCGGTAACCTTTGGATCCTAGATGGTTAAGGAGGATTGCAGTGTCTAAAAGAGAGTCCTGCCATGTGGGACTACAGAGTAAAAGGTCATCTACATATTGGAGAATTTTACTATTGGTAAGAGGACAGGAGGCTAAGTCTTTTGCTAGGGCCTGCCCAAAGAAATGGGGACTGTCTTGGAACCTTTGGGGAAGCACTGTCCATGTCAGTTGGGTGGAGGTATGGGTGTCTGGGTCTTCCCATGTAAAAGCAAAGAGAAACTGACAATCTGGATGTAAGGGAATAGAGAAAAATGCATCTTTTAGCTCCAGCACAGTAAAGTGTGTCGTGTTAGGTGGGATGAGAGAAAGAAGAGTATAAGGATTGGGGACTGCTGGATGTGTGGGGCAAACAGCCTCATTGATAAGACGAAGATCTTGCACTAGCTGGAAAGTTCCATCTGCCTTCTTTACAGGTAGGATTGGGGTGTTGCAGGGAGAATGAGTGGGGATGAGGATGTGTTGCCTGAGTAACCTAGTAATGATCGGTTTTAGTCCACGTAGGTGTTGTGGAGAGAGAGAAAACTGTGGGCGAGTTGGAAACTGAGATGGGTTTCTAAGCTTTATAAGTATTGGTGGATGATGATCTGCCACGACAGGAGTGGATGTGTCCCACACTTGAGGGTCTATAGGAATGGGGAAATTAGGAAAAGGGTTAGTGAAATTGTTGGAGTCATTTGAGTTAGTCAATACTAGAAGCAGATGACAGTTGGGGGTGGGGGGCGCTAGTAGGAAGGGAGATACAGGCTTTTAGTTGACTTAAAACATCTCAGCCTAGTAAAGGAGTGGGGCATGAGGGGATGATGAGGAACGAGTGCGCAAAATAGTTGTTGGCCAGGCAGCAATTAAGAGGCGGAGTTTTCCGAGGACTGGACGGGGAGTCATTGACTCCTACGACAGAAATATTGGAGGGGAGGCTAGGCCCTTCGAAGGACGGCAAAACAGAGTAGGTAGCCCCGGTGTCAATTAAAAAATTAATTGTCTTACCCGCTACCAGGAGAGTTACCCGTGGCTCGACGAGGGTGATGGGGGTCCCCGAGTCCCGGCACCTTCAGTCGTCGTCCAGATGTAAGAGCTGGAAGGAGCTCCCAGGGTCCTGAGAAGGGACATCACATTGAGGCGCCATGTCCGTTTTCAGGGTGGGGCAGTCTGACTTCCAGTGCACTTCTTCATGGCACGCTGGGCAAGGAGTTGTTGGCAGACGAGGGTTAGGACACATTTTTGCCCAGTGTCCAGCTACTCCACACTTGTAGCACGGCTGCATTGGCCCAGGCGGTTGGGGACTCTGGGGACATTTATTAGCCCAATGCCCTGGGTCACCGCATTTATAGCAAGCCCCTTTTGTTGTCTTTGAGTCTCTGGGGGTTTTGCTCTCCGGTTTTGGGTTAAGGATAGGCTGCAGAGCAGCAACTAAGGCTTGGGTCTGGAGCTGTACCTTCTGTTTTACGCGGGCCTGTCGTTGGGCCTCAGCCGTTTCCTCCCTTGAGTTATAGACCTTGAAGGCCGACGTGACTAGGTCTTGAATAGGAGTTTGAGGTCCATCTTCGGCCTTTTGGAGTTTTTTCCGAATATCTGAGGCTGATTGTGAAATAAAATATGATGCTAGAATAGTGGCCCTGGCTGGGGAAGCTGGGTCTAACCAAGTGTATTGAGTTAAAGCCTCAGTTAGCCTGTTTAAAAATGTGGCCGGATTTTCATCAGGAACTTGAATAATTTCTTTTAGTTTATTAAAATTTACTACCTTATTTGAGGCCGCCTGCATACCAGCCGGAAGACATTGAGTCATCATATCTCGTCTTCGGCGGCCTGGCTGGCCTATTTGATAGTCCCAGTCTGGGTCTATAGAGGGGACTGCTTGTTCTCCTACTGGGAAGGCGGGGTCTGTTAAGTGTAGTTGGTTGGCATGTTGCCTGGCGGCCGCTAGGATGCACTCTTGCTCCTCAGGGTTTAGAGTAGAGGTAAGAATAACATGGAGATCATGCCAAGTTAAATCGTAGGCCTGGCAAAGGTACCTAAATTATTTGGTGTAAATTGTAGGATTGGCAGAAAAATCTCCTAAACATTTTTCAATTTTTGAAAGATCTGCTAGTGAGAAGGGAACATGAACGCTAACCACGCCCTCTGCTCCGGCCACCTCACGCAAGGGTGCTGAGACCGCAGAGGGGTTGGATAGGGTGGGAGTAGGAGTGGAGGTAGTTAGGCAATCTTTAGAGTGGGTATGGGCAGATATAGGCGAACTAAGGTGACCAGGCGGAAGTGCTGAGGGGTTGGCGGGAGGTCCAGCCTCAACAATGGTGGGAGGGACTGAGGAGGAGGGTGGAACAACAGCGGGAGTGGAAGGGGAAGGTGGGGCCGGAGCTAGAGGGGGAGGTGGAGTATACGGCAGGAGTGGAGGGGGGGAGGGGAAGTAAGGTCTTCGGGCAAGTCAGACAGGAAGGATGACTCCTCCTTTTCGGACTTTGTTAGGCCTGCATCCTTAGCCAACATGACTTGGGCCAAGGAACACTGGCTACACAAGTCCGGAAGAGAATGCAAGGCCCAAAATCCATGTATATAGTTAATTTCGGACCACTTGTCTCAGCGTCGGCAGAAATTACTGAGGTCGATTAAAATGTTATGGTCTAGAGTGCCTTCAGGCAGCCATTGAGATTGGTTGTCTAATTTATATTGTGGCCACGCCACAGTGGAGAGGAACACCAGTTGCTTTTGCCTAAGATCTTGTTCTAATTGTAAAGTTTTGAGATTCTTTAGAAGACACCCTAAAGGGGAGTCTCTAGGTATTTTGGATTGGGGGTTTCCCATTGCCTTCCTCACGCCTATAGGCGGAAATGGAAACCGAACTCTACCTAGCTACAAAGCGTCCTTTGGAGCCACTGAAGACCGGTAGGAGGCTCCTGAAACCGGAATGGAGATTACCTCCAGGCGGACGTCTCTGTCCTGGACGGGTCTCACACGGACTGGAATAGAGTTCCTTTGGGCAGATGTCTCTACCTTTGGAAACTCTCCTGTGAGTCACCTGGTGACCAAAAAATACCTTGGGCCTGCGCAGGACTTCTGGCCAAGGAATATGAGAGGGAGGAAAGAGGTAGTCACCCCTAGGAGACTTGGAGGTATGGAAAGCGATGTCTAGGTCCTGGTCCATCTGCGGCCTAGGAGGAAGGAAGGAGGAGGCTCCTGGGACCTTGGGGGGCCCTGAGGAGGGGTCTCCTCCCGGGTTTCAGCACCACCTGATTTGCTTTATGCGACCACCAGAGCCGGCGCCAGAGGAAAAGTAGGCAAGATAAAAAGGAAACTTTATTATGTAGCCAATGTATAGAAAGAGGGGGCGAGGTTCAACGGTCTCCCACGGCGGAGGCCGAGGAAGTCGCGCCGGCGTTCTCGGGAGAGGTTCCTAGGTCCGCCTATGAGGAGGGGCCGAGGAAGTTCGCACCGCGTGCCTGCCGGGAGCAGCTTTTATGTCTTGGGCCTGGGAGTGGGAGGGCAGTAGGCAGGATGCGGACGGGTCGAGGGCGGTGAGGTCGGCGCGGCCAGGTAGGTTTCGATTTCCTCGGTCGGACATCATGCTGCACCTGTGCAGTTGACCTGTGCCTTTCCCCGGCGTGGGAAAGTTGGTGATGAAGAACCCGGAAGTACACCATCTTAGTCACCTTTGTTCTTTGTTTCCCTCTCCCTCCGTCCAGACAGGAAGGTTGTGGGAAGCATAAATAAACTTTACCTACACCCTCCTGTAATAAACGTCACAAGGTGATATGTGACCAAATTAACCAGCAAACAATCCCAGGATGCAGCCATAGCAAAGAACTCTCTCAAGCTCCTCTCGCCAATTTAAACCCCTCATTCTGTAAGCTTGGTCCTGCTTCCCTTGACTGTTAAGGGGGCAGACAGCAGATTAATAAAACCTTGCTCACCTAACTGGGTCTACTTTTCCTTTCTCATGACTGACCTTACATTCTGGTGCCAAAACGTGGGAAGGGGATAGACTCTGGCTGGCTGCCGCACTCTCTCTCTCTGTCTCTCTCTGCCACACTCTCTCTCTCTCTCTCTCTCTCTTTCTCTTTCTCTCTCTCTCCCTCCCAATCACCCCTCTCTGGGCCAATCTCTCCCCTTCCCTGAACCTGCTGAAGACCCAGAGAATCTCCTAGACTCTCCCATTGCTGGCAACTTCATCCACCATCAAAGCCTCCGCCAGGGTGAGTAAAAAGAGACTGTTGCCGTTCCCCAAAACCCTTGTGTCTCCGTTTCTGAAAGATCCAGCGCTGGGTCAAGGGCTTCCCATGGCCTCCAGGCCTCTGGTTCCTCTGTTTCAGGGACACCTGACATGGCGGTTACCTTCTCTATTCCGGACAAGTTACGTGGGAAAGGGGACGCCCTATTCCACGTCCTTATCACCGGCAGTCTCTTCTTCCTCTACATGCTCCCCTACTTCCATTCATTATGGGAGCCTCTCAGTCTGTTCCTCCTAAAACTACCACTCTTGGGTGCCTCCCTTGCAATCTCAATACTCTTGGCCTCCATTCAGAAATCCACCCTAAAAGGCTTATCTTTTACTGTAATACAGCGTGGCCTCAATACAAATTAGACTGTGACTCCTAATGGTCCGAAAATGGCACTTTCGATTCCAACGTGCTCAAAGACATAGACAACCTTTGCCACAGCAATGGGAAGTGGTCTGAGATTCCTTATGTTCAGGCTTTCTTTACTCTCCGTAGTCATCCTCCCCTCTGCCAGTCTTGCTCTACTTTTCAAATTCTCCTCGCACGCTCCAAACTCCACTTGCCTCCTGCTCCCCTCACCCCAATAGCCCCAGCCGATGACTCCTCCTCCTTTGATCCCGCTGATTTTTCCCCTGCTCCACAACATCCTAATCCTCCACCAGAACAGCATGACCCCCCACCATATGCCTCCACTCCAGCTCTACCTCCCTCTCTCCAACCATACTGCCTCTGAGTCCTCCCCAGACTCTGAGTCGTCCCCGTCTTCACCCCTTACTCGTTCTTGAGCCCAACATGCCCAGCAGCCCACTCCCTTGCTTTCTCTCCAGGAAGTGGCAGGGGCCGAAGGGATCGTCCATTTCCACATCCTTTTTCCTCTTCGATCTCTCCCAAATTGAGGAACGTCTGGGGTCCTTGTCCTCTGATCCTGACACTTATATCAAAGAATTTAAATATCTCACTCAGTCTTATTGACTTACTTGGCATGATCCCTATATTATTCTGTCTTCTACCCTCCTTCCAGAAAAGAAGGAAAGAGTGTGACTTGCAGCCCAGACCCGTGCAGATGACTTCCATTGGCAAATCTTACTAGGCCAGTAGGGGCCGCTGCAGTCCCCCCCGAGAAGAGCCTACCCGGGAATATTAACCCACAGATCCCAGCTGGGCCTCCGGTAATCATACGATTACTTGCCTCATTGCAGGCCTTAACAAAACTGCCCATAAAGGCTGTACATTCCGAAAAACTCAAAGAAACCTCCCAAAAGACTGATGAAAACCCTGCCCAATTCCTTTCTCGCCTTACAGAGGCTCTCCAAAAATATACTCATGTCAATCCTGCCTCCCAGGAAGGAACTATTGTTCTTAACATCCATTTTATTTCCCAATCTGCTCCTGACATCCGGCGCATATTTCAAAAGCCTGAAGATGGCCCTCAAACCCCACAACAAGACCTCCTTAACCTGGCTTTCAAAGTCTTTAATAGCAGGGATGAGCAAAATAAATTAGATAAAGCCCAAAGAGATCATGCTAAATAACAACTTCCAGCAGCAGATATCCATCAGCCCAGTCATATTACCCAAGGGCACAAAGCAGCAACCCTCCTGGGCCTTGTTTTAAATGTGGCAAAGAAGGCCACTGGGTGCGGGCATGTCCTAGCCCTCAAGTGCCAAAGAGCCCTTGCCCAGTCTGCCAGCAGACTGGCCACTGGAAGTCCCACTGTCCTCTCAGCAAATGGACAGACAAGCCTGCTCCTGAGAGCCACCACCCCTTCAACAAGACAAAAAATGAAGAATCACTTGCACTCCTGTAGCTCCCCGGCCTAACCACTGAAGACTGATGATGCCCAGGGCCCCCCGGCCCCCATTGCCATCACTGCATGGAGCCCAGGGTAACTCTACTGGTAGCAGGTAAGCCGATCTCTTTCTCAATCAGATCGGCTTTCTCAATCAGATCGGCAGGGCCACCTACTGGGCTTTGCCTGATTTTTCAGGACCCATTCATCCCTCCCAGGTCTCAGTTGTGGGCTTGATGGACTCATCTCACGTCAGTCCACACACCACCAGATCCCTTACTTGCTCTCTGTTTGATACTGTTTTCTCACACTCTTTCCTTATCATGCCTCATTGCCCTATGCCCCCCCCTCCTAGGCCAAGACCTTTTAGCCAGATTCAAAGCTTCTATCACCTTTTTCTCCCTTCCTCAACCAGAGTCCCTCCTACTCTTCCTCACTAGTCTGGCCCCTGAGCCCTCTCCCGAGTACCCACTTCCCACCTCTCTTGTAAACCCAATAGTGTGGGATACCACCACCCCTTCCCTATCTGCTCACCATGACCCCATCAAAATCCAGTTAAAAGACCCCTCTAAATTTCTCAATGTCCCCCAATACCCCATCTCCCTAACCCACCAAAAAGGCTCACAGCCTGTCACAATCTCTGCTCATGTAGTCTTCTTAGGCCAACACATTTTCCATATAACACCCCCATCCTCTTGGTTAAAATATCAGATGGCTCATACCGACTCGTCCAAGACCTCCAAGCCATCAATCAGGCCATCCTTCCTATTCATCCCACAGTCCCTACCCCCTATACACTTCTCTCTCTCATTCCCTCCAACACCACTCACTACACTGCTATTGACCTAAAAGATGCCTTTTTAACTATTAACCTGCACCCTGACTCCCAAAACCTCTTTGCTTTCACCTGGACTGACCCTGACACTCTCCAGTCACAACTCACCTGGACTGTCCTCCCTCAAGTCTTCAGAGATAGCCCTCATTTCTTTGGACAAGTTTTAGCTTGAGATCTCACCTCCTTAAACCTTTCCCTCAGCCATCTTCTTCAATACGTGGACGATCATTCCCTTTGCAGCCCCTCTCTAGAAGACTCTCAAACCCACACAGTATCTCTCTTAAACTTTCTTGCCACCAAAGGGTATAGAGTTTCCCCCTCCAAAGCTCAACTTTCCAGCCCCATAGTAACTTACCTAAGAGTTCAACTTTCCCCTGGGGACCAGGCTATGACCCCGCCCAAGCGGCACTAATAGATAATCTGTCCCCACCCTCCACCAAAAGGAAAGTCCTTTCCTTCCTAGGACTGGCAGGCTTTTTTAGAATATGGATTCCCAACTTTGCCCTCCTAGCTTGCCCCCTCTATGAAGCAGCCAAAGGCCCTCTCAGTAAGCCCCTAAATCCCTCGCATAACATACTCCCCAGCTTCTGCAAACTTCAAACCACTCTTGTCACTGCACCAGCTCTGTCCTTACCTGACATCTCCCAACCTTTCACTCTCTATACTGCTGAAAGCTGAGGAATAGCCCTTGGTGTCTTAGGGCAACAGAAAGGAGACCCTCCTTCCTTTGCCCCTGTAGCCTACCTCTCTAAACAATTAGACAACACAGTCAGAGGATGGCCAACCTGTCTTAGAGTGCTACAGCAGCAGCCGCTTTAGCTCTAGAAAGCAGGAAACTAGCATTTAGTCAACATACCGCCATCTACAGTCCTCATAATCTACAGGATCTCCTCTCCTCTCAAGCATTAGGTTCCCTTCCTCCTTCCCGGATTCAATTACTCCATGCCCTCTTTTGTTAAGGGAAGTCAGGGACCCCGAATGGAGGGACTGGCTGGAGCCAAGGCAGAAGAACATAAATTGTGAAGATTTCATGGACAGGTATCAGTTCCCAAAATTAATACTTTTATAATTTCTTATGCCTATCTTTACTGCAATCTCTGAACATAAACTGTGAAGTTTTCATGGACATTTATCACTTCCCCAGTCAATATTCTTATAATTTCTTATGCCTGTCTGTACTTTATTCTCTTATTCCTGTTATCTTCATAAGCTGAGAATGGACGTCACCTCAAGACCACTGTTGTACAAATTGATTATAAAATATGTGTGTTTGAACAATATGAAATCAGTGCACCCTGAAAAAGAACAGAATAACAGTAATTTTCATGGAACAAGGAAAGATAACCATAAGGTCTGACTGCCTGTGGAGTCAAGCAGAACACAGCCATAGTTTTCTTCTTGCAGAGAGCCTCTAGACAGATGTGTGAGTAACAGAAATATTTCTGAATTATTTTCCCAGCAAGAAATATTAATAATTGAGACCCTGGGGAAGGAATGCATTCCTGGGGCTAAGTCTATAGATGGCTGCTCTGGGAGTGTCTGTCTTATGCAGTTGAGATAAGGACTGAAATATGCCCTGGTCTCCTGTAGTACCCTCACGCTTACTAGGATTGGGAAATTCCATTTTGGTAAATTCTAGTCAGACCGATTGTCTGCTCTCGAACCCTGTTTCCTGTTAAGATGTTTATCAAGACAATGCGTGCACAGTGGGACATAGGCCCTCATGAGTAATTCTAATTTTGCCTTGCCTTGTGACCTTTATTGCCCTTTGAAGCATGTGATCTTTGTGACTTACTCCCTGTTCGTACACCCCCTCCCCTTTTAAAATCCCTAATAAAAACTCGCTGGTTTTGTGGCTTGGGGTTGCCATCACTGTCCTACCAATATGTGATGACATCCCTGGACCCCAGCTGTAAAATTTCTCTCTTTGTACTCTTTCTCTTTATTTCTCATACCGGCCAACACTTAGAAAAACAGAAAGAACCTATGTTGAAATATTGGGGGCTAGTTCCCCTGATACTCTTTATTGAAAATCCTGAATTTAGTCTTGCCAAAAGTGTTTTCCTCACCCAGCATCCTTACTCCCTGTATCTTCTTCCCCTGCTACTCATTCTTGCACTGACATCCTAGATCACCTGCAATCATACTTTCCAAACATTTCCTCCAAGCCTCTCACCAATCCTGATGACCAGCTATTTATAGATGGCTCTTCTTCCTGGCCCACCAGCTCCCCCAAAACTGCTGGGTATGCAGTTGTTTCCCTTGACTGAGCAACTGAAGCTAAGCCCCTACCTCCAGGAACCTCCTCTCAAAAAGCTGAACTCATAGCTCTCACCAAAGCCCTAACCATTTCCAAAGGCAAACGAGTCAACATTTACACAGACTGCAAATATGCGTATCACATTCTTCATTCCCATGCCACCATCTGGATTAACCACCTCTGTTTCCTATTACCAGTCCCTCTCCAAAGACCTCACAGATAGCTTGGAAGAGATAGCCAAATCCATTACAACTCTCCAATCACAAATAGATTCTTCAGCGGGGATGGTTCTTCAAAACCGCAGAGGCTACACCTACTCACAGCTGAAAAAGGAGGACTCTGCCTTTTTCTAGATGAACAGTGTTGCTTTTATCTTAACCAATCTGGCTTAGTACAAGATGCTGTAAAAATACTAAAGGACCGAGCACAAAAAATTAAATAAAACATCCCGCAATGGCCAGCGTGGCCCTCCCAGACCTTTAGTACCTGGTTTCCATGGCTAATGCCACTCCTAAGCCCAGCCATAACCATTCTTCTTTTTGTAGCATTCAGCCCTTGTCTCCTATGCCTTCTCACCCAGCATTTACAGGACCGTATCAGCGCCTTCACCCACGAGACAATACAAGATACGATGTTGCTCCAGGAATACCAACGGCTCCAAGAACGGCGGTCCCTACCGTCCAGCCTTCCCCCACAACCGTCGCCCCTTCCCACTTAAGAAGCAGCCAGATGACAATCTCTTCTATTACCTATTAAAAAGCTAGAATGTTAGGGACAAACTGCCCCAAGAAAGCTTCTTTGTGCTGCCCACCCCTCCTCCAATGCTGTCCAGTTCTCCGTGCTACCCACCCTTCCCCAAGCCTCTTTACATTTTTAAGCCCTTATACAGTTGCCGTGGTGAAGCCAGCAGACTTCGCTTATCAGACCTTGCTGTGATAAGCAAACCCCAATTACAAACCATCCAGACCGCACAGGGGGAGGTCGTGGGAAGCATAAACAAACTTTACCTACACCCTCCTATAATAAACGTCACAAGGTGATATATGGCAAAATTAACCAGCAAACAACCCTGGGATATGGCCATACCAAAGAACTCCCTCAAACTCCCCTCCCCAACATAAACCCCTCATTCTGTAAGCTTGGTGCTGCTTCCCTTGACTGTTAAGGGGGCAACCAGCAGGTTAATAAAAACTTGCTCTCCTATAGCTTGGCGTGGTGGTGCATGCCTGTAATCCCAGCTACTCGGGAGGCTGAGGCAGGAGAATTGCTTGAAGCTGGGAGGCAGAGGTTGCAATGAGCCGAGATCATGCCATTGCCCTCCAGTCTGGGCAACAAGAGCGAAACTCTGTCTCGAAAAAAGAAAAGAAAAAAAAAAACTTACTCGCCTGACTTTGGGTCTATTTTTCCTCTCTCTCAGCTGACCTTACAGGTATCTTTTTATCTCTGTCTACATTTACTTGGTGATCACACAATGAGGCTCATCACTTTAAGTCGCATCCATATATATATATATATATATTTTTATTGTTTGTTTGGTTTGAGATGGAGTTTTGCTCTTGTCGCCTAAGCTGGAGTGCAGTGGCATGATCTCAGCTCACTGCAACCTCCGCCTCCCAGGTTCAAGCAATTCTCCGGCCTCAGCCTCCCAAGTAGCTGGCATTACAGGCATGAACCACCATGCCCAGATAATTTTTGTGTTTTTAGTACAGATGGGGTTTCACCATGTTGGCCAGGCTGGTCTCGAACTCCAAACCTCAGGTGATCTGCCTGCTGTGGCCTCCCAAAGTGCAGGGATTACAGGCGTGAGCCACTGCGCCCAGGGAAGCATCCATATATTTCCACTCCCAATTTCTTATCTGAAGCCTGAACCCCTCCCATAAGTTCTACGCTCTAATGTCTAACTGCCTACTCAAGTTAGCATCTAAAAGGCTATTAGATGTCTCAAATTTAATTCAACTCCTATATTCTCCCCCTACAGAGTTCTACTGGAAGCCTTTTCTTTTCTTTTCTTTTCTTTTTTTGAGACGGAGTCTTGCACTGTTGCCTTGGCTGAGTGCAGTGGTGCGATCTTGGCTCACTGCAACCTCCGCCTCTCGCGTTCAAGCGATTCTCCTGCCTCAGCCTCCCAAGTAGTTGGTATTACAGGCGCACACCACCACACCCAGTTAGTTTTTTGTATTTTTAGTAGAGATGGGGTTTCACTATGTTGGTCAGTCTGATCTCAAACTCCTGACCTCGTGATCCGCCTGCCTCGGCCTCCCAAAGTCTTGGGATTACAGGCGTGAGCCACCATGCCCAGCCAGAAGCCTTTTCTTTCTTAGTAAACAACAAATCCATTCTTGCTAAGGCCAAAATCCTTGGAGTCATCTGATTTTAATTGCTTTCCCATATACCAGCAATCATCAAGTAGAATCTGAAATTTAAAACAAAATACTGAAACTGCCTTAGCAAAAATCACAACTGAGAAAAATATTAGAATGAAAGAGATTCATCTTGCTTCTAACCCCCAGGCTGTCATTGTTCATTCCTGGGCTTAGGCTTAACTAACTTTGGGAGGAACTTAGTTTACAGTTTAGCTTTGAAACAAAGACAACAGCCCTTTCCCAAAACAAGCCTTCTTCCTTCCTGGAGACTAGACTGCCTTTGCAGGACTAACAAATTAGCCACAAGATTAGATTTATGGTTTAGAAGCCATACTGCTGGAGGCTGCAAGATTCTAAACCTCTTCAAATTGCTCCTGGAAATAACATCACTATTGCAAAACCTAAGATCAGTGCTTGAGATATTTTGCAGACACTGCACTTGATGCATCACCTGGCACCAGTCAGATCAATAAACTGGCTCATCTGGTCTTGTGGCCCCCACCCAGGAACTGATTTAGCAGTGACAAGAGGACAGCTTTGACTACCATCTCTGACCTGACCAATCAGAACTCCCAACTCACTGGCCCCCTACTCAGCAAAAAAATTTTTTTTTTTTGGAGACGGAGTCTCACCCTGTCCCCCAGGGTGGAGTGCAGTGGCATGATGTCGGCTCACTATAACCTCCACCTCCTGGGTTCAAGCAATTCTCCTGCCTCAGCCTCCCGAGTAGCTGGGACTACAGGTGCATGCTGCCATGCCCAGCTAATTTTTTGTATTTTAGTAGAGACAGGGTTTCACCATGTTGCCCAGGCTGTTCTCGAACTCCTGAACTCAGGCAATCTGCCCACCTCAGCCTCCCAAAGTGCTAGGATTACAGGCGTGAGCCACTGCACCAGACAGCAAATTATTCTTAAAAACGCCAATTCCCGAATTCTTGGGGAGACTG
The DNA here is from genome assembly GCF_002776525.5 of Piliocolobus tephrosceles. NCBI lineage: Eukaryota > Metazoa > Chordata > Mammalia > Primates > Cercopithecidae > Piliocolobus > Piliocolobus tephrosceles. Next base: position 47,731,350 of record NC_045440.1, read on the forward strand.
ACTGGAGTAATAATAAAACTCCGGGTCAGACACGGTGGCTCACACCTGTAGTCCCAGCACTTCGGGAGGCCGAGGCAGGAGAATCACCTGAGGTCAGGAGTTCAAGAACCAGACTGGCCAACATGGCAAAGCCCCGTCTCTACTAAAAATACAAAAATTAGCTGGTGTGGTGGCGTGTGCCTGTAATCCCAGCTACTCCGGAGGCTGATGCAGGAGAGTGGCATGAACCCGGGAGGTGGAGCTTGCAGTGAGCCGAGATGGCGCCACTGCACTCCAGCCTGGGCGACAGAGTGAGACTCTGTCTCAAAAACAACAACAACAACAACAAATTAGCCGGGTGTGGTGGCAGGCGCCTGTAGACCCAGCTACTTGGGAGGCTGAGGCAGGAGAATTGCTTGAACCCAGGAGGCGAGGTTACAGTAAGCCAAGATCATGCCACTGCACTCCAGCCTGGGTGACAAAGGGAGACTCCAGTCTCATAAAAAAAAAAAGTGGGACGTTTAAGAGGTGATGAGGTCATTAGGGTTCTGCTGTAATGAATGGATGACAGCCCTTATAAAATGGCTCAGGGGAACTAGCTAGCTTCCTTTCCATCTCTTACACCATGTGAGGACACATGTGTTCCTGCCCTCCAGAATATGCAGCATTCCGGTAGCCATCTGGGAAGCAGAGACTGAGCCCTTACCAGACATCACACCTATTGGCACTTTGCTCTTGAACTTTCCAGCCTCCAGAACTGTGAGGAATAAATTCTGTTCTTTATAAATTACCCAGTCTCAGATATTTTATTACAGCAGCACAAATAATTAATAAAAAAGTGATTAATTATTTTTTTAAATGTCTCTCCATCCTTGGAAGCCTAGCCAAGGTCCTGCTATCCTACTGGTTTCAGTGACTTCTTCTCTTCTTGTGATCCCCAAAATGTCCTGAGGTTCCTGGGCCTGTGCGAAGTGACCGTCTCTTACTCATCGCAAGGGAACCATGTGAGGGAATCTTGTGTACAAGATATACAAGGCCAGCTTTTTCCTTCAAGGGGCCATATTGGCTCCATGGAGTCAATCTTAATTCCTAAAAATTGTGTGATTATATCTGAAAGTCTGACACTTCAGTCAAAGCTTTGGTAATATGACTAATGTTTCCAATTGTGTCTTGGTACAAAGAGAACAGATTCTTACTGGACTTATGCAAATAATTATATTGCCATGAAAATAAAAATACTAATAGTTTATGAATTCTGCAGGGATCAAGTAGGAAGAAAAGATAAATGTTTACATTCTTGGTACAAAATTATAACTTACCAAATTGCTGTAAGCAACAGATAGCTTAGGAGAAAAGAAAATGATATTCATATTATAATGATACTGACAAGGAAATTTTGTTATTTCAAGACATACAATATTTTAAGATAATAACTAGAATTATGACTAATATTATGGCATCAGGACTATCAGGTTTCTAGGAACTTTATATAATTTCTTGAACACTAATACTAAATATACCCAAAAATAGATGACTTAAAGAAGGTAAAACATCACTTTTCATTTGATAATACTTCCTATACAAATTTAACATACCAAATAAGCTTAATTATTTTAATATCTTCCTTAAGGAGGGAAAAAATTCTTTTGAGATAATGTAGGAACCTTTGGAACATTCCAAACTTATTTCAAGGTCAAAAGAACTTAATTTAGAAGTTGATTTTGTGAAGCTGTAAAAAATGTCAAAAGGTTTAAAATACTCAAATAAATAGTATCACAGGTCACTGTGAAATGATATTTAGTTATATAAAGAGACTGGGTGCAGTGGCTCAAGCCTGTAATCTCAGCACTTTGGGAGGCCAAGGTGGGAGGATTGCCTGAGGTCAGGAGTTCAAGACCAGCCTGACCAACATGGTAAAACCCTGTCTCTACAAAAAATACAAAAATTAACTGGGCATGGGGGCACAAGCCTGTAATCCCAGCTACTCAGGAGGCTGAGGCAGAAGAATCACTTGAACCCGGAGGCGAAGGTTGCAGTGAGCTGAGATTGTGCCACTGAACTCCAGCCTGGGCAACAGAATGAGACCCAGTTATACAAAGAGATGAAAGATTTTAAAGCCAAAGACAGAAAGTTACAGAGTTGTAGGGAAAATATCCACTCTTTTAATAGAGAGGACTGAGTTTTCTTAAGTAATGAAAGACCTGATAAAAGACAAGATCAAGTATAGGAAATTATTTTGATAAAACACAAACTCTTTCTTTGGCAGATTACTCAAAAGGTGAAGAAAAACTTCTTACAATATTTTCCTTCCTTCCCTCCTCCTCCTCCCCCCTCTTCCTTTCCTTTCCTTTCCCTCTTTTTCTTGTTCTTCCTTCCTTCTCTCCTCCTCCTCCCCATCTTCTTTTCCTTTCCTTTCCCTCTTTCTTTTCTTTCTTTCTCTCCCTCCCTTCCTTCCTTCCTTCCTTCCTTCCTTCCTTCTCTTTCTTTCCTTTTTTTTTTTTTTGACAGAGTCTAACTCTATTGCTCAGGCTAGAGTGCAGTGGCATGATCTCAGCTGACTGCAACCTCCGCCTCCATGTTCAACTGATTCCTCTGCTCGGCCTCCCAAGTAGCTGGGACTACAGTTGCGTGCCACCGCACCCGGCTAATTTTTGTATTTTTAGTACAGATGGGGTTTCACCATATTGGCCAGGCTGGTCTCGAACTCCTGACCTCAAGTGATCTGTCCACTTGGGGAGACTAAGACTAAGACTTGGGAGACTAAGACAGGAGGATTGCTTGAAGTTACAGATTATTTGAGGTTACAGTGAACTATGATTGCACCACTGCACTCTAGCCCGGGTGACAGAGCAACACTCCATCATTCATTCATTCATTCATTCATTTATTGAGACTGTTACCCAGGTTGGAGTGCAATGATGCCACCTTGGCTCACTGTAAACTCTGCCTCCCAAATTCCAGCTGTTCTCCTGCCTCAGCCTCCAAAGTAGCTGGAATTACCAATGTGCACCACCATGTCCAGATAATTTTTATGTTTTTAGTAGAGATGGGGTTTCACCATGTTGGCCAGGCTGGTCTCAAACTCCCGACCTCGTGATCCACCTGCCTTGGCCTCCCAAAGTGCTGGGATTACAGGCGTGATCCACTGTGCCCAGTCAATATTTATTTAATTTTATTATTATTATTATTATTATTTTGAGACAGAATCTCGCTCTGTCGCCCAGGCTGGAGTGCAGTGGTGTGATCTCAGCTCACTGCAAGCTCCACCTCCCAGGTTCACGCCATTGTCCTTCCCAGCCTCCTGAGTAGCTAGGACTACAGGTGCCTGCCACCATGTCTGGCTAATTTTTTGTATTTTTAGTAGAGATGGGGGTTTCACCATGTTAGCCAGGGTGGTCTCGATTTCCTGACCTCATGATCTGCCCACCTCGGCCTCCCAAAGTGCTGGGATTAGAGGCGTGAGCCACCGTGCCTGGCCAATATTTTTTTAAAGATAGGGTGTTGGCTGGGTGCGGTGGCTCAAGCCTCTAATCCCAGTACTTTGGAAAGCTGAGGTGGTGTATCACCTGAGGTCAGGAGTTCGAGACCAGCCTGACCAACATGGTGAAACCCCATCTCTACTAAAGATACAAAAAATTAGCCTGGTGTGGTGGCGCATGCCTGTAATCCCAGCTACTCGGGAGGCTGAGGCAGGAGAATCGCTTGAACCTGGGAGGCGAAGCTTGCAGTGAGCCGAGACTCATGCCTGTAATCCCAGGACTTTGGGAGGCCAAGGTAGGAGGATGGCTTGAGGCCAGGAGTTTGAGACCAGGCAAAACCCCTGGTCTCTACAAAAAATTAGCTGGGGTGCTGGGCATGGTGGCTCACGCCTGTAATCCCAGCACTTTGGGAGGCTGAGGTGGGTGGATCACCTGAGGTCAGAAGTTTGAGACCAGCCTGGCCAGGCTGGCGGCAGGCACCTGTAATCCCACCTACTCGGGAGACTGAGGCAGGAGAATTGCTTGAACCCAGGATGTGGAGGTTGCAGTGAGCCGAGATCATGCCACTGCACTCCAGCCTGAGCAACAGAATGAGACTCTGTCTCAAAAAAAAAAAAAAAAAATTAGCTTGGTATAGTGGCACATGCCTGTAGTCCCAGCCAGCTAGCCCAGAGACTGAAGTGGAAGGATCAGTTGGGTCCTGGAGATCGAGGCTGTAGTGAGCTGTGATCACACCACTGCACTCGTCTGGGTGACAGAGTAAGATCCTATCTCAAACAAAACAAAACACCTCCCCAAAACCCACAAACTTTCCAACTGTGGCCACCATAATTCTAATTTTTTTTTTTTTTTTTGAGACGGAGTGTCACTCTTGTTGCCCAGGCTGGAGTACAACAGCACGATCTTGGCTCACTGCAACCTCTGCCTCCTGGGTTCAAGCGATTCTCCTGCCTGAGCCTCCTGAGTAGCTGAGATCACAGGCATGTACCACCATGCCCAGCTAATTTTGTATTTTTAGTAGAGATGGAGTTTCAACATTTTAGTCAGGCTGGTGATCTCCTGACCTCAGGTGATCCAACTACCTCAGCCTCCCAAAGTGCTGGGATTACAGGTGTGAACCATCACACCTAGGCATTATTTTTTATCTTATGTACCTGTATCTCTAGAAATGCACAGGTTCTCAGAAGGAGTCCCAGACTCCTTGCATTCAGATGAACCTATTATTTTCTGACTTCTTGAAACATTACCTACCCGAGACTTCCTGCAGAACCCAGGTTGAATCCAGTCTGACATCTGGCCTAGTTTGAATGAAAAAGGCTCACATAAACTCAGATAAGTTGCCACAAGTTGTGAAAACTTGTATGTGTCAAGGGGGGCTTATCGATGCAGGTAGAAAAACAAGCACAATGGCTTCATCAGTGCCCCCACAGGTGGCTCATTGCTGTAGGGGCCACCCTCAGTGCCCTCTTTCAGATCCTCACTTCTGATAGGGCTGTTATGAGATAAACTTAGGCATATATATTCAAATTTTAAAGTTTATTTGAGCAGACAAGGCAGCACCAGGCCATAAGAAAACCTTCGTGAGGTGTTCATAGAAGCAAGACAAGTTAACAAAAATATATATATATATATTTATATTTAATCCCTGAGTAGCTGGGGTTACAGGCATAAACCACTGAGCCTGGCTATAAAATATATTGACTGCAGGGGCTGGGCGTGGTGGCTCACAACTATAATCCCAGCACTTGGGGAGGATGAGGTGGGTGGATCACTTGGAGTTCGAGACCAGCCTGGCCAACATGGTGAAACCCTGTCTCTACTAAAAATACAAAACTCAGCCTGGAGTGGTGGCACACGCCTGTAGTACCAGCTACTCAGGAGGCTGAGGCAGGAGAATTGCTTGAACCTGGGAGTTGGAGGTTGCAGGGAGCTGACACCTCACCATTTCACTCCAGCCTGGGTAAAAGAGTGAGACTCCGTCTCACAAACAACAAGAACAGCAACAACAACTACAAAAAAAAAAAAAAAAAAAAAAAAAAAAAGGAAATCGAGGGAACATATGAACAAAATGAGAATATCAACAAAGAGAAATTACTAAAACGAGGCCAGGAACAGTGGCTCATGCCTGTAATCCCAGTGCTTTGAGAGGCTGAGGCAGGAGGACTGCTTGAGGCCAGGAGTTTGAGACCAGTCTGGGCAACATGGTGAGACCCCATCTCTAAAATAAATAATAAAGGCTGGGCGTAGTGGCCCACACCTGTAATCCCAGCACTTTGAGAGGCCGAGGTGGGCAGATCATCTGAGGTTAGGAGTTCGTGACCAGCCTGGCCAACGTGGTAAAACCCTGTCTCTACTAAAAATACAAAAAAAAAAAAAAAAGAAAAAAAAATTAGCCAGGCATGGTGGCATACATCTGTAATCCCAGCTACTCAGGAGGCTGAGGCAGGAGAATCACTTGAAACTGTGGGGTGGAGGTTGCAGTCAGCCAAGATTGCTTCTGTTCAGCCTGGGCAACAGGGAAAAAAAAAAGAAAAAAAAAAGAATCCATTATAGGCTGGGTGCAGTGGCTTACACTTGTAATCTTAGTATTTTAGGAGGCAGAAGCAGGATGATTGCTGAGGCCAGGAGTTTGAGAGCAACCTGGGCAAGGTAGCAAGACTCTGTCTCTAAAAATAAAAATAAAAATAATTAGCTAGGCATGGTGGTGTGTGCCTGTAGTCCCAGCCATTCAGGAGGCTGAGGTAGGAGGATCACTTGAGTCCAGGAGTTTGAGGCTGCAGTGAGCTATGATCACACCACTGCACTCCAGCCTGGGTGACAGAGGGGGACCCTCTGTCTTTAGAAAAAAAAAAAAAAAAAGGGCCGGGCACGGTGGCTCACACCTGTAATCCCAGCACTTTGGGAGGCCAGGCCAGGCAGATCACCTGAGGTCAGGAGTTCAAGACCAGCCTGGCCAACATGGTGCAACCCCATCTCTACTATGACATCAGTTAGGAAATAAATTTTTTTTTTTTGAGACAGAGTCTCGCTCTGTTGCCCAGGCTGGAGTGCAGTGGCGTGATCTCAGCTCACTGTAAGCTCCGCCTCCCGGGTTCATGCCATTCTCTTGCCTCAGCCTCCCGAGTAGCTGGGACTACAGGCGCCTGCCACTACTCCTGGCTAATTTTTTGTATTTTCAGTAGAGACAGGGTTTCACTGTGTTAGCCAGGATGGTCTCGATCTCCTGACCTCGTGATCTGCCCACCTTGGCCTCCCAAAGTGCTGGGATTACAGGCGTGAGCCACCATGCCCGGCCTAGCAAATACTTTTAAAACCTGCTGTTGCTTACTAAATCTAAGAAACTCTTAAAATGCCATTATAATTCAATTTTTAAAACTTTTATTTTGAAATAATTTCACGACTAGGCATGGTGGCTCACACCTGTAATCCCAGCACTTTGGGAGGCCGAACTGGGTGGATCACCTGAGGTCAGGAGTTCAAGCCCAGCCTGGCCAACGTGGTGCAACCCCGTCTCTACTAAAAAAAAAAAAAAAAATTAGCTATGCCTTGTGGTGGGCACCTGTCATCCCAGCTACTGGGGAGGCTGAGGCAGGAGAATCGCTTGAACCCAGGAGGTGGAGGTTGCAGCGAGCTGAGATTGTGCCACTGCATTGCAGCCTGGGTGACAGAGCGAGACTCTGTCTCAAAAAAAAAAAAAAAAAAAAAAAAAAAAAAAAAA
>NC_045440.1:47738625-47811002 GCF_002776525.5 Piliocolobus tephrosceles
TTGTTGTTGTTGTTGACATGGTGTCTTGCTCTGTTGCCCAGGCTGGGGTGCAGTGGCATGATCTTGGCTCACCACAACCTATGCCTCCCAGGTTCAAGCGATTCTCCTGTCTCAGCCTCCCCAGTAGCTGGGATTACAGGCACCCACCACCAGACCTAATTTTTTTTTATTTTTAGTAGAGACAGGATTGCACTATTTTGGCCAGGCTGGTCGCGAACTCCTGACCTCAGGTGATCTGCCTGTCTCAGCCTCCCAAAGTGCTGGGATTACAGGTGTGAGCTGTAGTGCCCAGTCGTGAAATTTCAAAAAAAAGTTTAAAAAACTGAATTATAGAGGCATTTCAAAAATTTCTTAGATTTAGTAAGCAACAGCAGTTAAAAAGTATTTCCTAACTGATGTGCTGAGAGTCATTAAATTCTGGGTTTCCTCATTCCTCTTGTTAGTTGTGCACTCCTTTAGATGGAGCTGGTTTTATCTATGATGGATGCTGAAGGAGAATGGCAAACGCATTCTCCAATCAAATAAAGCAAGCTATCTTAATTAGCGAGACTAGATATCTCCCAGGTTCCATGAGATTATGAGGCATACCCTCTAAGGGAATATTTGTAAGAATTTATGGGGCAGGACTGTAATTCCTCTTTTTCCTCCACTCCACAGCCTGATACTTCGCTGTTTTCAAGAATGCCTTCTGACAACTTTTACACCTTCACCCTCCTTTCATAGGAGTTAATTATCTCTACTAACATGTAACAAGCATCTAGTGGCAAGCACCAGGCACTGCACTGAAGGATATGACCATTCCTTCTCTCAAGAAACTTATGACCAGTGGGCAGGCTATAGACGTAAACACATTTGCTAAATAACTACAATTTTCTTTTTTTTGAGATGGAGTCTCGGTCTGTTGCCCAGACTTGAGTGCAAGGGCACGATCTCATCTCACTGCAATCTCCGCCTCCTGGGTTCAAGTGATTCAGCCTCCTGAGTAGCTGGGACTACAGGCACCCGTCACCACGCCCAGCTAATTTCTGTATTTTTAGTAGAGACAGAGTCTCACCATGTTGGTCAGGCTGGTCTCAAACTCCTGACCTCGTGATCCTCCTGCCTCGACATCCCAAGTGTTGGGATTACAGGTGTGAGCCATCGCGCCCAGCCAAATAACTACAGTTTTTACTGAAAGTATAGAATGCTTCATGGATTTGTGTGTCATTCTTGCGCAGGGACTATGATAATCTTTTGCGTATCATTCCAATGTTCACATATGTGTGCTGAAGCAAGCACTAAATTATTATTTTAGACTCTGGAGAAAACAAAGTTTACTGAATTAAACTGAGATTCACTGTGATGGAACCTGACAGCAACAGGACACCATTTTCATTCTACTAAAATCCCCTTAAAATGAAACTATACACACACTTCATCTACAGTTGAATATACCTTCAACTTGGTATTCAAATGCCAGGTTTAGAAAAATATTACTAGTACATAAACTTCAGGGGGAAACCATCTTATTAAGTAGATTATTTAATTATTGTTTGACTTACGATTTTTCAACTTTACATGGTATAAAGCTGTTACAATTTCAACATTCTTCAAATTTTGAATTTTGACTGACCTTTTCTTGTGTTACCAATGTGGTACACAAGACATTTAACACTTTATTTATGAGACAGTCTCACACCGTTGCCAGGCTGGAGTGCACTGGCATTTCAGCTCACTGTAACCTCCACCTCCAGGGTTCAAGCAATTCTCCTGCCTCAGCCTCCTGAGTAGCTGAGATTACAGGCGTTCACCACCACGCTGAGCTATTTTTTTTTTTTTTGGTAGAGACAGCATTTTGCCACGTTGGCCAGACTGGTCTCGACCTCCTGACTTCGGGATCCACCTGCCTTGGCCTCCCAAAGTGTTGGGATTACAGGTGTGAGCCACTGTATCCAACCATAACACTTTATTATAAAATAGGCTTTGTTTTTCATTATTTTACTCAACCATAGGCTGATTTAAGTATGCTCAGTTTCTTTAAGGTAGGTTTGGCTAAGCTATGTTTGGTAGGTGTATGAAAAACATTTTTGACTTAGGATATTTAATGCAGCATTCTACTGCTAACATTTTAATACTATTTAAATATTCAACTAGACCTTTTTTTTTTTTTTTTGAGATGGCGTCTCACTCTGTCGCCCAGCCTGGAGTGCAGTGGTGCAATCTCGGCTCACTGCAAGCTCCGCCTCCCAGGTTCATGCCATTCTCCAGCCTCAGCCTCCAGAATAGCTGGGACTACAGGTGCCCGTTACCATGCCCGGCTAATTTTTTTGTATTTTTAGTAGAGATGGGGTTTCACCGTGTTAGCCAGGATAGTCTCGATCTCCTGACCTCATGATCCGGCTGTCTCGGCCTCCCAGAGGGCTGGGATTATAGGCTTGAGCCACCATGCCCAGCCAGATCTATCATTTTTTATGGATACTTTATTAACAAATGTTGATTCTAAGTTATAAAAAAGTCCCAACTCATATGATTTAAAGGTTTCAGAAATTATTTATTGTAGTAGTACTTACACATAAGATTTTAGCCTATGGTCATTTTATAAAGATGACTGTTAGGATTTAATCAGTATTTAAAGAAAACGAGATTTGTTGTATTATGGTGTTTTTTATGACCTATCAAATACTTACCACTACAAATTTCCATGAACGGAGTGGTTAGTAAAGCTTTTTCCTTAATGAAAAATAATGCCAGATAACCAAGTATTATTCCTTCTATAATTTATTTAGGAAAAAGTTTTATGTATTAGGGTAAAGGGGTAGAAGTTAACCTAGAATCTAATAATCTCCAATCACCCATTCCTGATCTAATAGTAGCCATGAGAAAAAAACCTCTAGAAAGAATTATACCTCTCAAAAAATAAAAAATAAAACAAAGGCTGGGTGCAGTGGCTCACACCTCTAATCCCAGCACTTCCAGAAGCTGCGGTGGGCAGATCGCTTGCAGCCTGGGCAACATGGTGAAATCCCATCTCTACCAAAAAATACAAAAAGCAGCCAGGCATGGTGACATACACCTGAGCCCAGGAGATTAAGGCTGCATTGAGCTGTGATTGTACCAGTGTACTCTAGCCAGGGTGACAGAGTGAGATCCTGTCTCAAAAAAAAAACAAAAAACAAACAAACAAAAAAACAGTGCTGTAAAAAAGAGAGGCTCGGCCGGGTGCAGCACTTTGGGAGGCCGAGGTGGGCGGATCACAAGGTCAGGAGATCGAGACCATCCTGGCTAACACGGTGAAACCCCGTCTCTACTAAAAAATACAAAAAACTAGCCGGGTGAGGTGGCGGGCGCCTGTAGTCCCAGCTACTCGGGAGGCTGAGGCAGGAGAATGGCGTGAACCCGGGAGGCGGAGCTTGCAGTGAGCTGAGATTCGGCCACTGCACTCCAGCCTGGGCGACAGAGCGAGACTCCGTCTCAAAAAAAAAAAAAAAAGAGAGGCTCTAGCCCTTTACCACTGAGGTGATATGCCCTGGCTATGCCTGTCATCAAATCCTTAAGCATATTGATGATGGCCATGAGAAACCATGCCCCAGACTGTATCTGTGCATACACAGAGTAAAAGCCCTGTTGCTATACTATAAAATGGCACTTGAAAATAATCTCTACGGTATGTTTGAAAATTGGCATAGTACTTTTTTTTTTGAGACAGCGTCTCACTCTGTCACTGAGGCTGTAGTGCAGTGGCATGATCTTGGCTCACTGCAACCCCTGCTGCCTCGGTTCAAGCGATTCTCCTGCCTCAGCCTCCTGAGTAGCTGGGATTACAGGTGTGTGGCACCATGCCCGGCTAATTTTTTGTATCTTTAATAGAGATGGGTTTCATCATCTTGGCTAGGCTGGTCTTGAACTCCTGACCTCGTGATCCACCCACCTCGGCCTCCCAAAGTGCTGGGATTAAAGGCGTGAACCACTGTGCCCGGCCAGCATAGTATTTTTATTTATAATGTGAAAAAAAAAAAAAAAAGAAAACAGATACTTCACTACAAATATTGAACCAAGTTAGAAAATTTTTATGTAGCCAAACCACAACTTTAAGCTCTATTTACACTGATGGCGGCCAACTGAGATGCAGGCCACACCCGTGTGGCATGCAGCAAGCAGGACATGCAGGCAGCCTTCCTTGCTCACAAGGCTTCAGAGCAAGCGTACGGTCTTCCCAGTCACCGTCAGGAAGTCATCATCTGCCAGGGCACGCAGTGCTTCTTCAAACATATCTTTAGTGATTGCCTGTGGGGAAGAGAAAGAAAATAAATATTTTATAGGTCAAGTCCCTCCTTTACCTGTTAGAGACACCATAATTTTAACGTTAAAGTACCACCCAGAATCTTTCTCTTTTTGGTGGCTGTACACATGCCTTATGCTCTAAATCAGGAGTGGAGTGGCCAGATGGTCCCTATGGTAGACTTGGCATCTGTGTAGTCCATGTTGTAACTATCAACTCTGCCCTCTCAGTGACAACACAGAGATGGAAAGTGGACCAGCACTGAAAGCCTGCATAGTTCTATTCACTAAACAACTCACCTTATTTACAAAATGACACCCAAATATTTCATTCCTAAAACAAACTTATAACAACTATAAAGGGGGCATAACAATATTTTTTTCTTTGGTTTTCAGATGGAGTTTTATTCTATTGCCCAGGCTGGAGTGCAGTGGCAGGATCTCAGCTTACTGCAACCTCTGCCTCCCGGGTTCAAGCAATCTTCCTGCCTCAGCCTCCTGAGTAGCTAGGATTTCAGGTGCTCATCACTGCACCCAGATAATTTTTGTATTTTTAATAGAGACAGGGTTTTACCATATTGGTCAGGCTGGTTTCAAACTCCTGGCCTCAAGTGATCCGCCCACCTCAGAGTCCCAAATGAGATTACAGGTGTGAGCTACTGCGCCCAGCCAAAAATTTTAATTGTGATTATTTCTTGATGATGGCTTATGGTTCATCTTCCTTTTCTTCATTCTTATCTATATTTATTATTTAATAAATAAAGGAAAAAAACCCAAAAGCAATATTAAGGAAAAAGAGAAAGTTCTATCAAACAAAAAATACATATAAACACTTACTATGTCAGATTGTCCCCGAATATCTTCAAAAAGTTGCTGGTATTTTAGAGCTGGTGTTTTGCCCTTAGATAAAATAAGCTTTTTCAATGCTTCAGCTAATTCTTCTTTCCGTTTACGAGAGGTGGCACTCATCCCTGATTTAAAAAGAAATCAATGAAAACATTTTTGCTATTATGAAATGAAATGTTTCAAATTCTCAAAAATATTCCTTTAGTAGTATCATCTAGAAAGGTAAGGGGACAGGGGCTGAGTACATTTGAAGGGAATGAGTTTTGAATTATTTGGAATTTTCTGTAAGCCACTAGCTGTCGCTTTCCGTGGAAACAGGATACACATCTGTGCAGCAAGCAGCTGCTGCTAAGAAACAAACAACTTCTCTAACAAAACTTCCCAGACAGTCGAAGAGACAGAATCTCCTTAAAACTGTATCAAGACAAGATTAAAGGGCAACTTTCTTCAGATTCTCAAAGGGGTCCCAATCCAAAAAAGGTTAAGAACTTCCATTTCAAATGATTTAACTGTTAGCTTAAATCTGACATATGAACTACATACATATTGAAATAATTTTCAAAAGCTTTTCTGCTCACTGAAAATAACGAACCTGTAGTAAGAATAGATATGTCCACGATGCCAGTCCGGGGATCAGTTGCAGACTGCTTTAGAGCTTCCCGATGGAGGCGTTTGGCCTCTTCCACATCAATGGCTTCAACTTTGTTAGACAATCTTACTTTAGCATGGGCTTCTGCTAAGCGGATTAATGACTCTAGCTGTCGAGGATATGCAGAAACCATTCCCCGGCTACTGCCAATCTTCCTCATGTCTACATAAGCCTATTGAAGGTAAAAAAACAAAAACAAACCTCCTTGGTGACAACAACTTTAGTTTTGTGTTGAATTTTGAACACTTAGGCTTCCATTAAGTAAACGGAACTCAGATACAGTCCTGGGCCCTGGAGCTCATCAAGTGGTAGAGGCTACACAGACCACAGAAATCCCAGGTGAAGACGTTAACGTTCAGCGTGCAGTGGTGGGTGAACATATTCCAACTGGGAGATGCTCAGGAAGAATATTGGAGAGGGTGGCATCTAATGTAGCTCTGAAGAACAGAGATGGGCATGGCAGAGGAAAGCAACGTGGCATGTGGGGAGAGGAGCAGGCTGTGACGACTCATAGGGAGAATCAGCGTCTGTCTGTGAAAAGTGCTCACATGGGGCACATAAGGACTGCTGGGAGAATGCTGCAAAGGTAAGTTGTATCAATCTCACATACAGATGACACAGTCGTATTTCTTCATGAACAACTCCCAAGACTATGACACACAAAAAAATTACATAATGTCTGTAACTTATTTTTGGGAGCTCAGTTTGGATGTAAAGCTCATCAAAGCACCAGGAACTTTCTTAATATCACAATGCTCGAATAACCTAAATGTGCCATTGTGCACTTCAGTTCACGTACAAGGATGCTGAAAAACGAACCTGAAAGACTGCTCAATCTGTTTTTTACAAGCAAAAGGAAGCTTAGAGAAACTGGATGACTTTTTCAGTTTCCAAATAACTATGTAGTGTTGCCTCTATTTGAAACCAGGTCTTTGATCTTAAATTCACTATGCTTGTAAGTATTTAAACATATAAAGTGTGTGTACTACCTACATAAATGAACTATTTCCCCCTTTTGCAAAATTTGGTAAAGTCAATTCTGTAATATGGGAGGAAACAATAAACAGTTATAAAAAAGAGTACATTATTCTTAGGCCAGGCATGGTGGCTCATGCCTATAATCCTAACACTTTGGGAGGCAGAGGCTGGCGCATCACTTGAGGTCAGGAGTTCAAGACCAGCCTGGCCAACACGGTGAAACTCCACCTCTACTAAAAATACAAAAATTAGCCGGGAGTGGTGGTGGGCACATGTAATCCCAGCTAGTAGGGAGGCTGAGGCAGAAGAATCGCTGAACCCGGAAGCACAGGCTGCAGGCTGTAGTAAGCCAAGATCACGCCATTGCACTCCAGCCTGGGCAAGAGAGCCAGGCTCCATCTCAAAAAAAGGAAGAAAACAGTATGTTATTCTTAACAAAATAATTAATATTTTAAAGGAGATGATTGGTCGATTACGTTAATGCTGTGGGCTACCGGCACAGTAAGCCTTTTTTCAGCAGGGTTACCTCGATGAGAGCCTGGCTGGCTTCCTCACTTAGCCGTGGCATGATGGTGCTATGTGCGTAGGCAATGTAGTCCTTCAGCACTGCCATGTCCAGGAGCTCCTCCTCTGCCTGCTCCTCGCTCTGGTAGTACAGTGCGACCAGGTGGTGAGCCAGACGCCTGTCATAGGCTTCGTCCTGAGGGTCCAGCATGAGGAAGATCAAATCAAACCTAAGAAAACAAAGTAAAAATACTGTTTTTCCAGTACCTTGTGAAGCCGAGGCGGGTGGATCACCTGAGGTTGGTAGCTTGAGACCAGCTTGGCCAACACAGTGAAAGCTTGTCTCTACTAAAAATACAAAAATTAGCCAGGAGTGGTGGCACGTGCCTGTAATCCCAGCTACTCGGGAGGCTGAGGCAGGACAATTGCTTGAACCTGGGAGGCGAAGGTTGCGGTGAGCCAAGTTCGCGCCACTGCACTTCAGCCTGGCCGACAGAGGGAGACTCTGTCTCAAAAAAACAAAACAACAACAAACAAAAAACTGTTTTCCTAGTTGAGACACCAATACACCTACAAACAACATACTAAAGACTGCTCAAGCACCACAGATGTGCAGTGAATGTGCATCCTGTGAGCGCCTGCGGGGAAAAGCGTCTTTGCCTGGTGTGAAAAGGGCCTTTGTGTCCATCCACTCACCCCACTCACCCTGTGCTGTCCCTAGCCCTTAGGTCGGCCCAGGGAACGGCTGGGGACCAATCAGCTGAGTCAAAGGAAGACCTCCCTTAGGAAAAGGTTTCTATAATTTTGACGATGGAAAGTTGTTGGTTTTTTTTTTTTTTTTGAGACAGTCTCACTCTATAGCCCAAGCTAGAGTGAAGTGGTATGATCTCAGCTCACTGCAATCTCCGCTCCCATTGGCTCAAGCAATTTTTGTGCCTCCTCAGCCTCCTGAGTAGCTGGGATTACAGGCATGTACCACCACGCCTGGCTAATTTTTTGTATTTTAGTAGAGACGGGGTTTCATCAAGTTGCCCAGGGTGGCCTCAAAGCTCAGGCACTCCAGCCACCTCAGCCTCCCACAGTGCTGGGATTACAGGTGTCAGTCACTGTACCTGGCTGACAATGGAAAGATTTGAATGAAAACACATTCAACTGTTTTCTGGGGGAAAAAACTTGCGTCAAAAAAAAAAACAAAAAAGCAAGTAATTAAAACCTAAAATCCATTTATGAAAAATGTCCAATATTTGTAGTGGGGCTGAGAGTGAAGATTATGTGATTGCACTTTAATAAATCTAACTTTTCAGAGCCTCATCTGCGGTACAGAGTTGTTCTCTGTTGACTCTCAGCAGTGGCTTTAGGACTAAGGGTAGTGAGTGACAGCCATGTGAAAATGGCGTGGGAGGGAAACATCCCAACTGCTTCAAAATCAAATGAGAACACACATCATCCTTGTCGTGAAAACTCTTGACCAACGAAATTTGAAACATCCTGATAAGAGTGAAGAGTTTCCATTAGCAGTTGCTGAATCTTAGTAGCTCCTTTTCAATCTCACCCTGAATATTCTACAAATGAACAAAATAAAAATCTGTCTTAATACCTTGATAGTAAAGTATGAGGCAGCTGGATGTTTTCAATGGTTGTTTTTTTAGGATTCCACTGAGACTCAATGGGATTTGCAGCTGCCAGGACAGAGGTGCGCGCATTGAGCTGACAGATGATCCCAGCCTATTAGAGAAAATAGTGCGGTTAGAAGCCTCTCCCTGACGCTGGCAATTAACAAGCACCGTCTTTGCCTGACCACCTACTAAACCCATATTCCCTCTACAGCATTTCTATTGCCTGAGCCATGTTGCCTTTACAGCAGTTCACCTGGATAAGCCTTGTCCTCAGATTCATGCCAAGGACTGAGTTTAGATGAATGCGTGCTATAACCACGTCTTTCTCAGGAAGCAGGCACCTTGCAAGAGCTTTAGGACAAATTCAAGGCTAGTACAGCAATAAAGACAAAACATGATATCCTGTAGAAGATATGTAGAGATTTAGCTGAAATATGATGTGAAAAGCACGTACCAATCTCCCCAAGTTAGAACCAAGGTAGCACAGCACAGTTCCACAGACGCTGTCTTTAAAGGGTTCACGTATTTTAAACATGTCCACATTCACGGTGGAGAAGGTGACTCACCTTTGCAATGGACAGAGTCTGCTGTTCCATGACTTCATGCAATACCGATCTTGTACTTTCATTCATCTTGTCGAACTCATCGATACAGCAGATGCCGTTGTCACTCAGGACGAGGGCACCTGTCTGCAGGACCAGCTGCCTTGTCTCAGGGTCTTTCATTACGTACGCAGTGAGGCCAACTGCACTGGAGCCCTTCCCAGAAGTGTACTGGCCCCTGGGGACGAGGTTGTACACGTACTGCAGCAGCTGGGACTTGCTGGTACCAGGGTCACCACACAGCAAGATGTTGATCTCAGCCCGAAATTTGCCCCTTCCAGTGTGACTAAAATCCTTCCTTGTCCCGCCAAAGAGCTGAAGCAAAATTCCCTAAATAATCAAATAGAGACATGTCTAAACATTCATTTTCTGCACAGTAACTGAGATGTAGTTTAAACTTTAGAGGTACTTTTGTCTCTTATAAAGAACTACAATTAGGAAATTGCAGGAAGGTATAAAAAGGCTCCTGAAAGTGCTTGATATGCTCTAAGTTATCACTGACCAATTTATTCATCAGCACTCATCATTACGCCAGAATGGTAGCCATGCAAGTCCCTGTCCCTATTCTGATACTGTGTGGCCTCTTCTGTTTAGAAACCTAAGTTTAGAGCAGAGATGAGGACAGACAATGCTATGACTCTCCTCAACCAATGGCAAGTCTGGTTGCCAGTACTTGCTCTAGGCCACAGCTAGCGTCCTTTATGGCAGATGGCTTAAGTGGAGGAGTGGATGTTTACACTATTTGATTCTAAAGAATTGTAAATCCCAACCCCTAGTTTAAAATCCACTGTTACCTTCTTTATATCTTCATGTTCATAAATGCTTGGAGCCAAGGCTGAAGCAAGCCTCTCATAAATGTCTGGTTTCCTGGAAAGTTCCTTAAGCAATTCCACACGTTTCTCTGAAAAAAGTTTCTGTTCTGCTTCTTCGTCAAGGCCATGCAGACGTTTTGCATCCGTTTTCCGATAATGAATGACATCAATGTGGGTTTTGTAGACAGACTTCACATTACTCACTCTTGGATTGACTCGAATAGGCACTGCTCGATAGATGCCTGAGGGCACAACCAGGAGATGCACTTTTACCTTCCCACATCTTCCTCCGAGTGGCTCAGCAACCAGCGTAGGCAACAGGTGCACTTCAGAGCGAGGCATCACACTGGGCTGGCCCTGGAAAGGTGAGCTCCACCATCTCTTAAATGACTCTCCCAAGCCCAGGACTCAGGCCCACATTGCAAAGCTCCCGCCTGCTCTGAGCAAGCAGGGAAGCAGCAGCAGGAAACGGACAAGCTCGAAAGAACCCAGGCGGCTCATGTCTGTATTCCTAGAACTTTGGGAGACTGAGGCAGGCGGATCACCTAAGGTCAGGAGCTCGAGACCACCCTAATCAACATGGAGAACCCTGTCTCTACTAAAATACAAAAATTAGCCGGGCGTGATGGCACATGCCTGTAATCCCAGCTACTAAGGAGGTTGATGCAGGAGAATGGCTTGAACCTGAGGCGGAGGTTGCAGTGAGCCAAGATCGTGCCATTGGACTCCAGCCTGGGCAACAAAAGCAAAACTCTTGTCTCAAAAACAAAACAAAAAGAGAAAGAACCAAGGTTTCTGCAAATGACAGACCCGAGGACACGTTCACCTGGGCCCACTAGTCAGCAGTGCTCCAGGGCAACTGTAGCTACATGAGCACGTCCACGGGCATAGTCACCCTGAGGGTGAAATGGAGCTGCTGTGCTTCTGGCTCAATGCTGGGTTCGTGGTTGTGTTTAATAAGCAGTATTTTTACTTCCCTAAGTTGAGTGTACAGAATCTGCTTAGCACTTACTTGACTTCAACAAAATGCTAAAATCCTCCAGCCATTAAAAGTAGACTAGGTCCCACCCCCCACCCACCACCCCTGACAAAAGCATGCAAATCATGCATTCTTCTGGAAGGTAGGCTCCCCACATACAGAAGCCTGATCTGATATTTGTCTTTTCTGGATTCAAATCAGAAGCCTTTAACTCTAGGCTGATTTCTGCAGCTTTTGGAGAAAGCCCGGCCTTTCCCCCTTACAGCTATCTCAACACAATGGCACAGAGCACTGGTCCTGTTCATTTAGTGGGTTGGTGTAATTCTTATTTAACACAACAAACCAGTTTACACACATTCTTAGAATACACACTATTCTTCACTCCGATATAGGCTAGGGATGGACGATTATGTTTAAAGTGGCCCATGATGATTTATTCCACAGAGCAGCATTGATACTTATTTCACATCTACACAGCACTTTCCACAGCCCCTAGGCCCTAAATACTCTCACACATGTATCATCACATTAACTCCACTTTGTAGGTGAGGAAACTAAAATATTGGATTAAATACTTTATCAAAGGTTTCAGGGTAGCAGGACTGGAAATGTGCACGTCACTCACTAAAGACTACACATTATTTCAAATTCTCAATGACTACAAGTACTTTTACAACGGAAGACTGCCAGTGACAACTGCGGGACTTCACACTGGGGAAGAAACAGGGTGAGCACTGCCTCACTGAAGACAAGGGCCGATGCGTGGTGTGCCCCAGGCCCTCCACTCAGGAGCAGATTCAGGCACTCTGTGACCGTTGCCACCTTGCCCATCAATGAAGAACTGTGCTGCCATCAACACTCCCTTGCCGCCAACCAAAATGCATTGTGACTCTACAGATTCCAAAGGAAGACTGCCACACTCATGTGGTGCTGTGCAAAGAACACTCTCGTGGCAGCAAGAGGAGTCCTGGGTCCTGATTTACCGTAGCATCTGAGCTACTGCTGTCTATGCATCCCTGAACCTCAGCTTCTACACATGGAAACAAGTCACTCTGACTCATTCTTCTCTGTAACAAACAAATGTTAACCCCTGGCTATACATTTGGGAAATAAGTAAAAATTACTTACAACTCCAGCATTGATAATACTTAGCTGATGGCATACATCAAACTCTACCCATACCAGCCTATCTGAGGCTGCTGTCTCATGATGCCAACAGTACTGACTTGAGACACACATAGCTCCAGGATACTGAGATATCAAGAGGCGAGTGACCGCACAAACCACGAGTTCCAACATTCAAGTTTGAGAAGAACTGAACAATTTCATGATGCTGGGCCGTGGTACTCAGTTAAAAAGGTGGCAGATAAAGCGGGGATATACCCCACAGTCTCAAAGACATGCAGTGACAACTGCAGGCAGAACTGGACCTGTGACTGAGTCCAATGACTCACTAAAGCACAGCATTGAAAACAAGACAGGCATGCTCAAGTGCTGGTGCAAACCTACACTCTTACCTGTAACATTCACTCTGTCCCCAGGCTGAACCTTGTCAACGAGATCATTGTGAGCAAATAGGATGACTGTGTGTGGTGTCTGCCCTGCAGGCATGTCTTCTGGAGACTCTTGAAGCTTGATCTGAAGGGCAGCAAACAGAGAACATGTGGGCCACAAAGAGAGTGCAGGAGGACAAATATCTGCATGCCTTTGTACTGCTTTTACCATGTAAGGCTGCAGTGCATATCCCCGCATAAATGTTTGTCCATGTTTCTCATTATTTCTTTAGAAGCTACTTCTAGATCTCCTGGGTAAAGCAGCACACATTTTTTTTTTTTTTTTTCAGATGGAGTTTCACTTATTGCCCAGGCTGGAGTGCAATGGTGTGATCTCGGCTCACCGCAACCTCCACCTCCCAGGTTCAAGTGATTCTCCTGCCTCAGCCTCCCGAGTAGCTGGAATTACAAGCGCATGCACCATGCCTGGCTGCAGCACACATTCTTAAGGCCCACTGTCAGGCATGCCTGCGCACCTCACAACCCTGCCTGCATCCACTCATCTAACAGGTATCTGTGGCGCACCCAGCTTGTGCTACAGCCCATTCTAGGTGTCAGGGACCCGATGGTGAACAAAGTTCCCTGCCTCATGGAGTGGAAGGGGCAGATAATACACAGAAAAATGAGCACATAACATGTGACAGTGACAAATGCAGCAGACTGCAACAAAACAGGGGAAGGAATGTAGGGAGCTGCGGTGGGGGAAGCTGAGATGCTTTTCATAAAGCAGGGTCGAGGAAGGCCTTTCCAAACCAGGTACCCTCTGACAGGCCTAAGGATGCTGGGCTTTTCTCTAAGCCACTTTGGGGGCCTGCAGGATTCTGAGAATAGGAGGCCATATGCTCCTGGGGAGCAGGGTGCCTGCCTTTCTGTCTCCAGCTCTGTCCCATGCAACATTAAAGAAACCATGCACACACTGTCACAGAAAAACTCAAAATTCTGTCCTCCCACATCTTTACAGTTACAATCATGGTTAATAAGCAATTTTCTACCTTCCCTTTACTTATTTCTGTCATTTTAGTAACTTCATCTTACGATTTCTGAATAGAGAGAAAAAAGGGCAAACTTTTTTTTTTTTTGAGACAGAGTCTCACTGTTGCCCAGGCTGGAGTGCAGTGGTGCAATCTATCTCAGCTCACTGCAAGCTCCGCTTCCTGGGTTCATGCCATTCTCCTGCCTCAGCCTCCTGAGTAGCTGAGACTACAGGTGCCCACCACCATGCCTGGCTAATTTTTTTGTATTTTTTTTTTTAGTAGTGACAGGGTTTCACTGTTAGCCAGGATGGTCTCGATTTCCTGACCCTGTGATCATCCGCCTCGGCCGCCCAAAGTGCTGGGATTACAGGCGTGAGCCACCAAGCCCAGCCAAAAAAGACCAAACTTCTTAGACAATAAAATTTGTGAAAAAATTTCAGAAAAATTCCTCCATCCTTTACCAATGGAAAAACCGCAGAACGACATTTAACCAAGTATTCTCATCTCAAATGTTTGAAGCATTTTAGGCCATGAAAATATGATGTCTCTAACAACAGACAGTACTACTGGCAACTGCACAGGGACAGTGCCCTGAAGCAGGGCCTTTGCATGCTCTGTGTATTTAGCCCATAGGCCACTAATGAAATCCACAAGACCAGAGAGGGATGGATGCCATTCGGGAAGTGAGGCTCGGGGTCCAAGGGACAATTTATAGTTGGCCTTTTGAGGATACAGACAGGCAAAGCATAGCCTGGGGGGCCAGGGTGGCTGCGCACCATCTGCTTGTCAGAGAAGAGGGAGCGGTTGTGGATGAGTGCCATGCTGTGGGTGGTGTGGCAGCGCCCGCACACGCTGGGCTCCGCAATGCGGCCGCGGTCCATCTCCACCCGGGTCATGTGGGCACACACTTGGCACTGGAAGAAGGCCTCCTGCATCTCGGGAATCAGCTGGGATGTCCTGATCACCATGCCGCTGATGGTGATGAGCTGATCAATGTCTGTGAGGGGAGAAGAGAGGTCAGCACACCTATCTGAGGTGCAGAGGTTCAGGAATAGCTGGGATCACAGGCAGGTGCTGGGTGCCCACAAGTCTGTCTAGGGTGACCTTTCTGTGTCTAGTCGTCTGCAGGGTATGTCTTCAGGAGACTCTCAAGCCCAGCGAACCTCTGGCCCCTGTCCAGCAGGCATCCCTTGCTCCCTTCTTGTCTGCCTACCCTCCTCCCTGCCTCCTGCCTCACTCACCCAGCCTCCTGTATGACACCCTGCTGTGTCAGGAAAAAAGCCACATAGGCTGGACTGAGTCCCAACCCTAGCCTCTCTGTGCATATTTTGTGTCCTCTATAGAATGGGGTGGTATCAGGATCCACCCCAGAGCCAAGGACTGAATGTGCCAGTGTACTCACCTGGCAGAGGAAAAAGTCCTCTATACTTTACAGTCATTACTATCCACACAGAACCCCTTAGATGGTCTGATCTTTCACCCTTGCTTGTTTCCTCTAGTATTTGAACCTTTCCTGACAGACAACTTTTCCCGTTTGAAGGTCCCACTGCCCCCAACTAATTTCCCCTGCTGGTTTCAGACGAGCTGCCCTGTTCTGGCCTGTAGTTAGCCACTGCTAGCCATGAAGATCACCCTATCCTGCCACTGATTCATGAGACCTCTACAATTTTGCTGTTGTTGAGATGGGGTTTTATTTTTTGATTTTTTGAGACGGAGTCTCGCTCTGTCACCCAGGCTGGAGTGCAGTGGCCGGATCTCAGCTCACTGCAAGCTGCGCCTCCCGGGTTTATGCCATTCTCCTGCCTCAGCCTCCAGAGTAGCTGAGACTACAGGTGCCCGCCACCTCGCCCGGCTAATTTTTTAAATTTTTTAGTAGAGACGGGGTTTCACCGGGTTAGCTAGGATGGTCTCGATCTCCTGACCTCGTGATCTGCCCGTCTCGGCCTCCCAAAGTGCTGGGATTACAGACTTGAGCCACCGCGCCCGGCCTGAGATGGGGTTTTAACCTGTTGCCCAGGCTGGAGTACAGTGGTGCAATTACGGCTCACCGTAGCCTCAACCTGCCAGGCTCAAGTAAGCTCATCACTTCAGCCTCCCAAAGTGGTAGGATTACATGCACGAGCCACTGTGCCTTGCTAATTTAATTTCTTCTTAAAAAGAGATGGAGTCTCTTAAGTCACCAAAGTTGGTCTCAAATTCCTGGCCTCAGGTAATCTTCAAGTCTTTAAAATCTATTTTTTTTTCTTTTTTTTTGAGACAGAGTCTCATTCTGTCACCCAGGCTGGAGTGCAATGGCACAACCTCAGCTCAGTGCAACCTCCGCCTCCCGGGTTCAAGTGATTCTCCTGCCTCAGCCTCCCGAGAGTAGCTGGGACTATAGGCGCGTGCCACCACGCCCTGGTAATTTTTGTATTTTTAGTAAAGGGGTTTTACCATGTTGGCCAGACTGGTCTGGAACTCCTGACCTCAGGTGATCTGCCTGCCTCGTTCTCCTGAAGTACTGGGATTATAGGCGTGAGCCACCACGCCCAGCCAATAGTCAATCTCTTATATCAGAAACTTCAATTAAATTCAAAAAGTATATGGGGTTCATAAGTATACAGGATAACTGAATCTGTATTATTTTGTCAATTTATAATGCATCACCTTGACTACCACCACCAATTACTTCTTTCATAGTTTCTCGATGAAACAAGGCTATTTTCATGTAAGGCATTTTCCTTCAATAAAAGTAATCCTATGAAAAATATATTACCTTCTGGATTCAGGTTTCTCATATTCTTAGTCTTCAATGCGTTGAATGGTCTTACTTGAATCTGATGTTCTAAGATTGAGTCAGGGTAACGGTCAAAGAAGATTTCATTGACAGCCATGTCAAAAGTTGGAATAACTTCCTGTAAAAATAAATATGAAGATGTATTTGTATTCATATCTCAGTGTTAAATACAATAAAGGCACATCAGATTAGCAAAGTATAAAAACAAAACAACATGTCATGCCCCCAAAGTATTACCCTACAGAATCATGCATGTGCTGTTTTCAAATTTAGGTATGCTGAACTATCTATTTCTGCATATTCTCAATTGGGTTAAATTTGGTAATTTATACAAAAGTGCCTTCTTGATGTATACTGGCATATTTCATGCTTTCTATTAGAAGGGAAAACAATTTTGACCTCATACTTTCATTATTTTCCTTCTATAATGAAATGATACCCAAGTAAGTTATTTATTTATTTTTATTTTTTGAGGCAGAGTTTCACTCTTGTTGCCCAGGCTGGAGTGCAATGGCATGATCTCGGCTCGCTGCAACCTCTGCCTCTGGGATTCAAGCAATTCTCCTGCCTCAGCCTCCTGAGTAGCTGGGATTACAGGCATGTGCCACTACGCCTGGCTAATTTTGCATTTTTAATAGAGATGGGGTTTCTCCATGTTGGTCAGGCTGGTCTTGAACTCCCAACCTCAGATGATCCGCCTGCCTTGGCCTCCCAAAGTGCTGGGATCACAGGTATGAGCCACTGCGCCCAGCGACACCAAAGTAAGTTAAATCATATTTATTGAAATTTGTTAACATATGGTTTCCATTTTACAGATGAGGAAACAGCTTTTGGTTGGCTAAGGAACCTGACTAAGGCTATGCAGCCAGTAATCAGCAAAATCAAGATTCAAAAACCAGGTCTGCTTGCCTCCAAAGACCACACCCAGAGTCAACAGAGCTGATACTTCATGAATAAAAACTGACCTGAGGCCAAAAAGTCAAAGTCTACAGTACAATAAGTATATTCTTTTAAAGCAGCAGGAAGTATGCAATTCATTTAAAGTATTTCCATTTAAGATAACTTACTTCATGAAACCCAAGAAGCTATAGTTGTTAGATTCATCATTTTTCTACATGAGAAACACTGCCCGGTAAACCATTACCTGTCATTGATAGTAATACAAATCCCACTTTCAGGAACATTAAAATGTGAAAAAAAAAAAAAAAAAAGTTCATCTTAAAGGAGATGATCCTTTTTTTTTTTGAGACGGAATTTCACTGTGTTGCCCAGGCTGGAGAGCAGTGGCGTCATCTCGGCTCACTGCCCCTCCGCCTCCTCGGTTCAAGTGATTCTCCCGCTTCAGCCTCCTGAGTAGCTGGGACTACAGGTGCGCACCACCATGTGTGGCTAATTTTTGTATTTTTTTAGTAGAGATGGGGTTTCACTTTGTTGGCCAGGCTGGTCTCGAACTCCCGACCTCAAGTGATCCATTTGCCTCAGCATCCTAAAGTGCTGGGATTACAGGTGTGAGCCACCGCACCCGGCCAAAGGAGATGATACATGGTTTTCTTGGTGTTTGTGCATACTATCTTCATTACCGAGGAATTTGTGTTATCTGGAAACATTCTTTCTGGACAGTTACTAAAATTCATCAAGGTCAAAGCTAAATTCTTACCTGTGGGTAAGAGGTGAGTTGTCTGTACAAATTTTTATCAAATGATTTGATGTGTTCACAGTTTACATTTAAAAATGGCTCGCCAATAACATTAATCTACAAGATAAAAATGAACAAGTTATATTTTGCTAACTATTTTAAAACATATAACTTGAATTTAAAGAGTATCTGATTACCTCCCCAAGTCGTTGCATGTATAGAGGTTCAGTAATATCTATGCCAATATTTTCTTCTTCTTTAGCCAGAGGGTCAATAAATCGCTGAAGAAATCTCTTTAAGTGGAGAGAAAACATATTAGGCATATAGCATTTGGGAACAGGCAACTACTAAAAACACACAAAGTTACGAGTATGTCACTATCAGGAGACAAAAATAAATATTTTTCTTCCTTTTTCTTTTTTAAAATTTAATTTAGAGATAGAGTCCCACTATATTGGTCAGGCTGCTATCAAACTCCTGGCCTCAAGTGATCCTCCCACCTTGGCCTCCCAAAGTGCTGGGATTAT
Source organism: Piliocolobus tephrosceles (assembly GCF_002776525.5). Classification (NCBI taxonomy): domain Eukaryota; kingdom Metazoa; phylum Chordata; class Mammalia; order Primates; family Cercopithecidae; genus Piliocolobus; species Piliocolobus tephrosceles. The sequence continues at coordinate 47,757,335 of NC_045440.1, forward strand.
AGGTGTGAGCCACCACAGGTGGCCCTTCTAGTCATTATGGCTACTTCGCTATAAGTTATAAGCATGGTCTCCCAACATTTTCAGAGCCCAAAGTAATTTTAATACATATAGCTCACCTGAAAGTTTTCTTTGCATGTTGCCACATTTACATCTGTTCCCCAGATCACAAGTTTTTGGCCTAGAGACTGCTCACTTGCCACTATATCTTCTGCCGCTGCCTACACAGAAAAACATGACAGAATCATGAGAATGGAGTTACCTACATGATATCCGCCATAAGATGGTTTCAGGAGACTGCATACTCACCGCGTCAGACTGCAGATCCACTTGCAGGCCCTTCTGCGCAGAGCCCAAGTCAGGCCTCTGTCTCACAGGTGTGCCCCTAACACCACTTCTTGGGGTTCCCTCTACCCGAGAGCTGGGAGTACCATATGTCAGTGGTGAACTAACATCAAAGTCAAGAGGGATAGCTATAAAAACAAAATTAGGAAATTCTGGTGGTATATCAAACCTGAAATTACAGCATGTTGTCTGTTGATCTATACCACCTAATCGCACAGCAAACTTGAGTATTTATTGCAATCTGTGGTGGTTGAGATTCTGAGCACTATTAAATGTTCTATTAAGAAAAGCATCAGAGAACCTGCTTCTTCTGCTCACTAAGCCCTAAAACAATTATTTTCAGCACTCTGTTCAGCTCCTCTGGTTCAGAATATGCTCACTCATGTGCAGAGGGGAAGCTTTAGGCATTATGACAACTGTAATAAAGACAGTAAACCTGAGCAGATAAACCAACAGCTGTGTATCAAGCACAGCATAACCTAGATCTTCAGACACGCACCTGAAGAATGCATTTGGGGAGGGCTGGAAAATAACATGTCCTGCGCGACAGGGCTCTGCAGGTCCGCTCCAGGCGAGGTTGGCATCGGCTGCAACTCCCCCATGGAGGTGGAATCCTCGCCTCTACGTCTCTGAGAGGGAGATGACCTGGCATCCTCACTTCGAGCTTGTGTCACACAAAACAGAAAAGATGGCCATGAACTTTCAGGGCCGGTATTCCTGGATTTGTCTGTCCCTTGGGGCATTATGACTTAACACTGAACCAAACCAAACAGAGGCAAATGGGCAATCAAATTAAGCAGCACCCAGGCCACAGCCTGCTGTGGGTATCTGTTCGCATCAGGCGGCAGCGCCCAGCCCGAGGCTGAGCGTCCGGGGCCCGCGTACCCACCCAGCGCTGCCAGTTGCGGCAAGAGAGGGCAGAAGGGGCGGCGCCGGGGGCTGTTGTGGGCCCGGCTCGGGGCACTCACGCGTCTGGGCTGGGGTGGTTCTTCCACGCCGGCTGTCGCGGCGGCTCGGGGTCGACGCCGGGGACGACATGGTGCTCGGGGTACCTGCGCGACAAGGACAAGCTCGGGCCGGGCCCGCCTCCCGGCTTCCCTGCCCTGCTCCGCAGCTCCGACGTTCCTGCCGGCTACGCGCCACGCCCTCCCTGCTGGCGCGCGGTTACCAGCGAAAGGCGGCCGCTTGCGGACGCTCGCAGGCTCCAGGTCCACCCGGCCAGTAGCGCTCCCAAACCACGGGACCCAGAGTTCCCGCCGGCGGCAAGGTCGTCTCCGCCCCTGGCGGGGCCTTACCAATCACAGCGACGCTCGTGCGTGGCTCCGCCTCCGGGAGGCGCCACTGTGCACCGGTAGGGGGGGGACAGTGCCACTTCCTTCAGCGCCCGTGCGTACACCAGAAGTAGGCCACGCTCGGCACCCCTCTGTCTAGATGGTCTGACCTCCTGCGCGGCCGCGTTTTCGCGGGAAAAGTGGGTCCGACCGCACCAGTTCTCGGGGTGTGTTCCATCAGCATTGGCTAGGGAGCATGTGCTTCTTTATCCCTTAGGCGTTTTTGATTAATAAGGACAGTAGAGATGCATTTGTCACCTAAGATTTTTTTTTTAATTAAAAAAATTAAGGACGGGAGGTGGCGGGGATAGTCTTATGTTGCCCAGGCAAGTCTCGAACTCCTGCGATCCTCCCGCTTCAGCTTCCTAAAGTGTTGGGACTGCAGCCGGGCGCCACCGCGCCCGAACGCGTTTGTCACTGTTTATCGAGGAACAAACTTGGAGCTCTTGACCCAGGCCCTTCGCTTGTTTTATTTGCCTCTGGTATCTATTTAGCCAAGTCCAACACCAAGTAGCCACCCAATCTACTTCCGCAGATCAGACCGACGGATGGCGTTAAGTTTCCATGTTGATTAGGGCCAAAAAGGCGCGCCTACAGGCCAGGCTTTCCCGCAGGGGTCCCCGGGAAAGTTCCTGCCGCCGCGCCCCGTAGCCCCGCCCCGGCGCGTAGGGGCATTTCCGGGTCCGGGCTGAGCGGGCGCACGCGCGGGAGTGGGACTCGGCGGCATGGCGGGCTCCGGAGCCGGTGTGCGTTGCTCCCTGCTACGGCTGCAGGAGACTTTGTCCGCCGCGGACCGCTGCGGTGCTGCCCTGGCCGGTCATCAGCTGATCCGCGGCCTGGGGCAGGAATGCGTCCTGAGCAGCAGCCCCGCGGTGCTGGGTGGGTACCGGCCCGAGGTGGGCCGCGGGTGGGTCCTGGCTTCCCGAGTCGTTCTGGAGCCGAGCAGCCCGGCGCTTCTCTCTGTGTTTAGATGACGGTATTTTGAAGTACAGCGATTAGATTCTTGGGGGAATTTCTGTGCGTGTGTATAAAGTGATTTGTCATACTGCTTTGTACTCCCTAGTATTAGAGGAAAGATATTTTAAAGCCAAAGTTGGTGAAAACGACCCCTAATTTGGCAATCCTTGCTATACAGAGTTGGGGGGAGGGCAAGAGAAATATTTTTTTTTTTTTTTTGAGACGGAGTCTCGCCCTGTCGCCCAGTGGCGCGATCTCGGCTGACTGCAACCTCCGCCTCCCGGGTTCAAGCTATTCTCCTGCCTCAGCCCCCCGAGTAGCTGGGATTACAGGCGCGCGCCACCACACCAGGCTAATTATTTTGTGTTTTTAGTAGAGATGGGGTTTCACCATGTTGGTCAGGCTGGTCTCGAACTCCTAACCTCATGATCCGCTCGCCTCCGCCTCCCAAAGTGCTGGGATTACAAACATAAGCCACTGGGCCCGGCCAAGAGAAAGTATTTTCTTTCACCTGAATCTCGCCTAATCCCACCAGTACCTTTTCGAAACCCTTGTATTTACCGTTCCTACCTTGAGAAAAATTGAAGAAATACAATTGAAATCATGTTCTTTTAACACTTTAGCAATGCCTGGGAGGGAACTTTTTCTTCTCTGTAGTAAAAGTGCCTCTTTTTAGCAGTTTAAATAATGGAATATTTCATTGTGTGGAAACTCCTGTATTCCTCCTTTAAAACACGAGTGTGCAGACCTCTTGATGTTGTGCCCTATTAAAAGGTGAGATTTTCCTCCGGAGGGTCTAGGAGTGAATATGTTGTAGGAATAACTTAAAACAGTTTAAACAAGATGTTGTATGTGGCACGGTGCAGTGGCTTATGCCTGTAATCCCAGCACTTTGGGAGGCTGTGGCAGGTGGATCACCTGAGGTCAGGAGTTCCAGACCAACCTGACCAGTATGGTGAAACCTTGTCTCTACTAAAAATACAAAAATTGGCATGGTGGCGAGCGCCTATAGTCTCAGCTATTCGGGAGGCTGAGAGAGGAGAATGGCTTGAACCCAGGAGCGGGAGGTTGCAGTGAGCCGAGATTGTGCCACTGCACTCCAGACTGGGCAATGAAGCAAGACTCCATCTCAAAAAAAAAAAAAGATGCTACATACACGAATTCTGTATATTCTATCTGTTGTCAAGAATATGTTAACAATGGGGAAATATCAAACAAAAAACTAACATTGTGTGGTTACTTTCTCTTAGGGTTTCAAATTTAGCATTCATTTTTGTTCGTTTAGTAACGTGTGTGTAAAGCACTTCCAAGTTTACCTTCCGTTTATGACATATCTCCTTTCACTTGAGAGATTCCAGGGGAAGTGTATTAGTTCCTTATTGCTGCTGTAACAATTATCACAAGCTTAGTAGTTTAAAACAGCACAGGTCTGTTACTCTTACAGTTCCCACTGTAAGGGGGATTCTGTGAGTCAGAATCCCACACAGGTCTCACCAAGCTAGAAACAAAGTACCAGGCAGGGCTGCTTTCTTTCTGAAGCCTCTTGGGGAGGATCCATTGCCTTATTCATTCAGGTTGTAGGATTGAGGTCCCTGACATTCCATACTTCTTGAAACTGTCCCTTTTCCTTGGATCACAGCTCCCTTCCCTTGGTCTTCAAGGCCAGCAACAGCATGTCAAGCAGAGGTTTGGAATCTCCTGCTTTCCCAACTTCCTGTCTCTCTGTCAACTCTTATTCATCTCCTTACTTTAAGGGTTTGTATGATTACATTGGGCTCTCTGGATAATCCAGTATGATCTTCCCATTTTAAGGTCAGCTGATTAGCTACCTTAATTCCATCTGCAAGCTCAATTTCCTTTTGCTATATACATTTTACATATTCACAAGATGTGACCCCAGGGATTGGGATGCAGGCATCTTTGGGGCCATTATTCTGCCTACTGCTTCCCTGTGGAACATTCTCTAGAATTTTCTGCTTTCTTTGTTTTAATATAACAACCTTGGGTTAGTGTTTTATATTTATAAGGCTGCCTTGAAAACCACTCCAACCTTGGCCAGGCGCGGTGGCTCACGCCTGTAATCCCAGCATTTTGGGAGGCCGAGGTGGGTGGATCATGAGATTGGGAGATTGAGACCATCCTCGCTAACATGGTGAAACCCTGTCTCTACTAAAAATACAAAAAAAAATTAGCCAGAGTGGGGGTCACCTTTAGTCCCAGCTACTCGGGAGGCTAAGGCGGGAGAATGGCGTGAACCCGGGAGGTGGAGCTTGCAGTGAGCCAAGGTCACGCCACTGCACTCCAGCCTGGGCGACAGAGTGAGACTTGGTCTCAGAAAAAAGTGGTAATAAAAGAAAGAAAATCATTGCAACCCCTTTAGGAGTGGTTTACATGATGCTCTTGGCACTCTCTTAACTTGCTTACTTATTTTTTTGAACAGCATTACAGACATCTTTAGTTTTTTCCAGAGATTTCGGTTTGCTTGTATTTGTCCGGAAGTCACTCAACAGTATTGAAGTAAGTTGACAATTTTCGTTTTACTTGTCTTGTATATTCCTGGAGTGACTCCTGTTACCCATATTTACAATATGTATCTCTTTCATTACAGTTTCGTGAATGTAGAGAAGAAATCCTAAAGTTTTTATGTATTTTCTTAGAAAAAATGGGCCAGAAGATCGCGCCTTACTGTGTTGAAATTAAGGTAAGGATTTAAAAAAATACCTTATTACATTATATATCAACATCTGTTTTAACTTATGGTGTAAGGAACTTGGATTTTTATTTTAAAGATAAAACATTTTCCTCTCTCATTGGGGAATTTGCTTATTTCTGCTTCATTGTGTTACAAATGAACTGGGCTCTTCATTAGTTGTTTTTTTTTTTTTTGAGATGGAGTTTTGCTCTTGTTGCCCATTCGTTATTTAGATTTAGTAAGCTAAGGCCTTTGTCAGAGAAACTACTTTGATAATTTCTTTCCTGTGGAGGTGGCAGTGGCACCTTGGGTTCCCTGGGGCCCTGACGGCTTCTTGATAACTTCACTGGAGCCAGGGCGACAAGAGCGAAACTCCATCTCAAAAAAAAATAATAATTTATGTTTTTATTTTTATTGTTTATTTGTTTTTATTTTGTGAGACAGGGTTTTGCTCTGTCATCCAGGCTGGAGTGCAGTGGTGCGATCATGGCTCACTGCAGGCTCCATCTCGTGGGCTCAGGTGATTCTCACACCTCAGCCTCCCAAGTTGATGGGACCACAGGCATTTGCTGCTATGCCCAGCTAATTTTTGTGGTTTTTTTTTTTTTTTTTTTTTTTTTTTTGTAGAGACAGAGTTTTGCCTTGTTGCCCAGGCTGGTCTTGAACTCCTGGGCTCAAGTGATCTTCCCGTCTCCACCTTCCAAATTGCTTACAGGCATGAACCACACTGTAATGCCCAAAGGGATTGCAGACACGAACCACAGAGTCTGGTGAATACTTTTTTCTTTTTTTTTTTTTTGAGACAGAGTCTTGATCTGTCACCCAGGCTGGAGTGCAGTGGCACAATCTTGGCTCACTGCCACCTCTGTCTCCCGAGTTCAAGCGATTCTCCTCCCTCAGCCTCCTGAGTAGCTGGGATTACAGGTGCGTGCCACCATGCCCGGCTAATTTTTGTATTTGTAGTAGAGACAGGGTTTCACCATGCTGGCCAGACTGGTCTCGAACTCCTGACCTCAGGTGATCGCCTACCTCGGCCTCCCAAAGTTTTGGGATTATAGGCATGAGCCACTGTGCCCAGCCTAATGTTATGTTTTCCACAGCTAAATACTGAATTTTGATATTGCTCCTCTTGGAGACGTAGTTTCAGATATTGCTGAGTCTCAGTTTTTATCTTATTGATGATTTTGGTTATTTTTTTTTGAAACCTAGAATACTTGTACCAGTGTTTATACAAAAGATAGAGCTGCTAAATGTAAAATTCCAGCCCTGGACCTTCTTATTAAGGTAATTATGTTTTTAAGTACATGCATCTTGTATTAAATGTATAACTTTTAAAAAAAAGTCAGAGTTTTGAGTTGTATTTTGGGTGATGTGTTTGGGGAAGGATAGGATCTAATCACACTGATGTATGGGTAAGATGCACATTTTCCAACCATCACCTGACAGTACCCTGGCTTTTTGTTCTCAGACTCTTCTGGGCAGTAAAAGAAGAATTCTGAGTTGTGAGCAGAATGAAGGAGGAAAATGACTAAAGAATTTATTGCTCTTTCATTTATCACCCTTACTGGCTTTGGCAAAACCTAATGCTATTAGGAATTGCTGAAAGATCACCTTGTATCTCTGAGGTTTTTCCTAAAATCTTAGCACTGGGAAAGAGTTCATGTTTTCTTTTCTTTTTTTTTTTTGAGATAGAATCTTGTTCTGTCATCCAGACTGGAGTGCAGTGGTGCGATCTCAGCTCACTGCAACTTCTGTCTCCCAGGTTCAAGCAATTCTCCTGCCTCAGCCTCCTGAGTAGCTGGGATTACAGGCATATGCTACCATGCCTGGCTAATTTTTATATTTTTAGTAGAGGTGGAATTTCACTATGTTGGTCACACTGGTTTTGAACTCCTGACCTTGTTATCTGCCTGCTTCGGCCTCCCAAAGTGCTGGGATTATAGGCGTGAGCCCCCGTGTCCAGCAGGAATCGGTTGGTATGTTGCAATTAAGTGGTTGTTGGGGTCACTGTGACCTGTTTCTGTTTTTTTTTTGTATTTGTATTTTAGAATTCCTTTGTTTCTGGTTGGTCCTTGGTTTTGTAGGCTTCTGGGAGAAAGGTTCTAGTCTTGTTGGTTTCTTGGAAACGTAACAGTTAAGCCTAGAGTATTCTTCCTCTGGTGTTCTTACACCACCCATCTCAACCTCTAATTTCCAGATAAGCTGGGTGGATGTGAATCCTGAGAGGGCAAGTGTAAATCCTTGAGACACACCGAATTCTGAACCTTTGCTGTGTACCGAGGCACTGAGATAGAGGAATCCCTTTATTTCCCTGTTTAGAGAGAATGCTAATTTGTATTATTTTTTTCTTGATTCCCACACTACATTGATGTACTAATTTGTATTCTTTTAGTTACTTCAGACTTTTAGAAGTTCTAGACTCATGGAGGAATTTAAAATTGGAGAATTATTTAGTAAATTCTATGGAGAACTTGCATTGAAAAAAAAAATACCAGATACAGGTGAGATGCATTTACATGTTATTTTCAAATAGTTTAGCAAATTAATATTAACAAATTATTAGCGTAAGACTTAGATTTTCTCTACCAAGGTCTTATATGTTTTACAGATGAATCCTTTTTGCTGAAAATAAACCAAAATGGAACCAAAAAACAACATGTGAAGACTTCCCTTCATAAAAATGTTAATTTTTATAAAATTATTCCTTTAAATGGAAAACTCATATGTCAAGTATGATTAATACATTTGCATAAAACTTAGGAAAGAATGCAGTCCTAAAAGCTTTATATTTTATATATCTTATTGTAAAATTAATTTTGAACTTCACATTATTTTATTTTCTTCATACGTTTTGGTTAGTATAACTTATTTAAATGTAGTTTGAGCCCTTTACTTGTCTAAAATTATCTTTTCAGTTTTAGAAAAAGTGTATGAGCTCCTAGGATTATTGGGTGAAGTTCATCCTAGTGAGATGATAAATAATGCAGAAAACCTGTTCCGCGCTTTTCTGGGTGAACTTAAGACCCAGGTATGATAAAATTTATGACATTCTGCTTCCATAGACGTGGTTGTATTTTTCTCTTGTAATGACATTTTCTTAAATCTTTCCTTTTAGATGACATCAGCAGTAAGAGAGCCCAAACTACCTGTTCTGGCAGGATGTCTGAAGGGGTTGTCCTCACTTCTGTGCAACTTCACTAAGTCCATGGAAGAAGGTATTGCTTGGCTTCACTTGATTTCTTTATTCAAAAACTAAGTCTAACCAGCAATGCCTGATTATTTCTTTGAACTCTTAACCAATCCTGAATTCACATACAGTAGTGAGAAATAATATAGAGGGACCTGTGGGTCCTCCCCAGGACATCTTTCCCAACTACAGCACAGCAGCATGGTGGGCGTTAACATTGATGTTGTCCGCTGAGCTTTGTTAGATCTCACCAATTTAACGTGCACACATTTGTGTAGGTGTATTTAGTTCGGTGCAGTTGTTTCACATTTTATTTATTTTTGAGACAGAATCTTGCTGTGTCACCCAGACTGGAGTGCAGTGGTCCTTTCTCGGCTCACTGCAACCTCTGCTTCCCAGGTTCAAGCAGTTCTTCACTTCAGCCTCCTGAATAGCTGGGACTATAGGCATGCACCACCACGCCTGGCTAATTTTTTTTTTTTTTTCTTTTGAGACGGAGTTTTGCTCTGTCGCCCAGGGTGGAGTGCAGTGGCTGCATCTCAGGTCACTGCAGCCTCTGCCTCCCAGGTTCAAGTGATTCTCCTGCCTCAGCCTCCTGAGTACCTGGGATTACAGGCGCTCACCACTAAATGGCTAATTTTTTTTTGTATTTCTGGTAGAGATGAGGTTTCACCATGTTGGCCAGGCTGGTTTCGAACTCCTGACCTCAAGTGATCTGCCCGCCTTGGCCTTCCAAAATGCTGGGATTACGGGCGTGAGCCACCACGCCTGGCCTAATTTTTGTATTTTTAGTAGAGATGGAGTTTCACCACATTGGCCAGGCTGTTCTCAAACTCATGGGCTCTAGTGATCCACCTGCCTCGGCTTCCCAAAGTTCTGGGATTACAGGCATGAGCCATCGCATCCAGCCCTTTTAAAATTTTTTTTTAATAATTGAGACAGGATATCACTATGTTGCCCAGGCTGCTCTTGAACTCCTGGGCTCAAGTAATCTGCCCACCTTGGTCTCCTAAAGTGCTGGAATTATAGGCGTGAGCCAACACACCCAGCGAGTTCTGTGTAATTCTGTCATGTGTATGTGCCATTGTAGTCAAGATATTGAACAGGTTGATTAGCATAAGGGTCCCATGTGCTACTGACTTCGTTAGAGCCATAGTTAACCTCTTCCCCTGTCTTGGCCCCCTAATAACCACTCATCTGTCTCCATCTGTGGTTTCGTCATTTCAAAAAGTTATACAGATGAACTCATGGTATGTAGCTTTTTCTGTGTGGCTTATTTCACTTAGCGTAGTGTCTTTCAGGTTCGTCCATATCCTGATGTGTCAGCATTGTCTTCTTTTCAAAGGCTGAATCATATTCCTGTGTGTATTCACTGCATTTTGTTGATTCATTCATCCATGTATGGACACTTGGTTTGCCTCTACTTAGTGGTTATTCTCAGTAGTAGTGCCATGATCATTGTACAGAAATCTGTTGGCAGTCCCTGCTTTCGATTCTTTTGGGTATATACTTAGAATTGTGATTGTTGGATTGTATGGTAACCTTAGTTTTAAATTTTCTGAGGAATCGTCATACTGTTTTTCACAGTGGCTGCAGCATTTTACGTTCCCACCAGCAGTGCACAAGGGTTGCAGCTTCTCCACATCCTTACTGACTTCCCATTTTCTGTTTTTTTTGGTAGTGGACATCCTAATGCCTAATGGTTGTGAAGGGATGTCTCGTGGTTTTGATTTGCATTTCCCTAATGATGAATAATGTTGGTTGCGCATCTTTTCATGTACTTACTCGCCATTTGTGTGTCTTTGGAGGAATGTCTCTTCAGATCTTTTGCCCATTTTTTAGGTTAATTGGTTTGTTTGACTTTTTGTTGAGTTGTAGATATCATTTTCTTCTTCTTTTTTTTTTTTTGGAGACAGCGTCTTGCTCTCTCACCCAGGCTGGAGTGCAGTGGCTCAAACATGGCCCATTGCAGCCTCAACTTCTTGGGCTCGAGGAATCATCCCACATTAGCCTCCCAAGTAGCTAGAACCAAAGGTGTACACCTAATATTAAAAAATTTTTTGTAGAGACAAGGTTTTGCCATGTTGCCCAGGCTGGTTTCTAGCTCCTGGGCTCAAGTAATGCTCCTGCCTTGGCTCCCCAAAGTACTAGGATTACAGGCGTGAGCCACTGTGCCTAGCTAGATACCAGTTTCTTATCAGATATATGATATATGATTTGCAAATATTTTCTCTCTCCCTTTTTCTTTTTTCTTTTTTTTTTTCTGTTGCCCAGGCTGGAGTGCAGTGATGCGAACATGACTCTCTGCATGCCTCCACCTCCAGGGCTCAAGTGATCCTCCTACCTCTGCCTCCCAAGTAGCTGGGACCACAGGCGTGTGCCACCACAGATGGCTAATTTTTGTACTTTTTGAAGAGACATGGTTTCCCCATGTTGCCCAGGCTGGTCTCCAACCAAGAGATCTGCCCACCTCGACCTCCCAAAGTGCTGGGATTACAGGTGTGAGCCACTGCACCTGGCCCTTCTCTCATTTTTTGAGTTACATTTTCACGGTGTTGATTATGTCCTTTGGTACACAAAAATCCCTTATTTTGCTGAAGTTCAGTTTTTACATTTTTTAAATTTTTTTAAGAGATGGGGTCTCCCCAGGCTGGAGTACAGTGGCTACTCACAGATACAATCATGGCTCACTGCAGTCTTGAACTCCTGGCTCAAGCAGTTCTCCCACCTCAACCTCAAGAATAGCTGAGACTATAGGCACCACCATGCCTGGCTCCTGTTATATTTTGCAGAGACAGTCTCGCTGTGTTGCCCAGGCTGATATTAAACTCCTCCCATCAAGTGATCCTCCCACCTCAGCCTCCAAAACATTGGGATTATAGGCATGACCTGCCACGCCTGGCCAATGAAATTCTTTTCTTTTTCTGAAAAGACAAATGTAACTTTTAATCCTAAAATAATCTTTTTTTTTTTTTTTCTTTTTTTTTTCTGAGTCTCGCTGTCACCCAGGCTAGGATGCAATGGTGTGATCTCAGCTCACTGCAAGCTCCACCTTCTGGGTTCACGCCATTCTCCCGCCTCAGGCTCCTGAGTAGCTGGGACTACAGGCACCTGCCACCACACCCAGCTAATTTTGTTTTTGTATTTTTAGTAGAGACGGGTTTCACCGTGTTAGCCAGGATGGTCTCCATCTCCTGACCTCATGATCCGCCCGCCTCGGCCTCCCAAAGTGCTGGGATTACAGGTGTGAGCCACTGCACCTGGCTGATCCTAAAATAATCTTCAGGGGAGACAAAAAAACTCCTTTGCTCTTTCTTACCATTTTTTTTTTTTTTTTTTGAGACAGAGTTTCGCTCTTATCACCCAGTCTGGAGTGCAATGGTGCGATCTTGGCTCACTGCAACCTCTGCCTCCTGGGTTCAAGCCTTTCTCCTTCCTCAGCCTCCCGAGTAGCTGAGATTACAGGCATGTGCCACCATGCTTAGCTGATTTTTGTATTTTTAGTAGAGATGGGGTTTCACCGTGTTGGCCAGGCTGGTCTCCAGCTCCTGACCTTAGGTGATCCACCTGCCTCAGCCTCCCAAAGTGCTAGGATTATAAGGCATGAGCCACCACCCCTGGCCTCCTTATCACTTTATCCTCAAGTAATTACCAAATGTTTATACCTACTCTGTGTTTTTCTTCCATTAGGTTGAAACTTACAAAATTGCTTATATCCAGTGATTTTTTTTAACCTATAAAAGCAGCAGTTTCATTTTAAGCTAATGTTTCTACCCATGCCTTCTTCCTTGCTTATCAAGACTGTTAGAGTAGCCCTGTGTAATTTTCCTTCCTGTGTTCTCTCTCCTCTCTCCTGTATCCTGTGGCTCCCACTTCCTCAGCTGCTTTTCAACCGTCACCCCTTTTAGGAAGCATTTATGATTCCCCTGAGGTGAGCCACTTCCTCTGGCCTCTGTACTCCCCTCTGTGACAGCACTTACGGTCATATTTTAAGTTTCTTAGGTCATATGTTTGATTCTCTCCCTTGACCCTGCTGGCAGGTGATGGTGCTTATTTGTCTTTATGTGTACTTGGCTTATAAACTGGCACTCAGTGAACATTTATAGTGGAAGGAAACTAGTAGTACTTAGTGCTCATTTTTTGTGTGTTAAGGACTATTCTAGACATGTTGCAAGGCAAGTTCCTATTATGACTCTGCATGGCAGGTAAAATGTTTCTGTTGTATAAATTAGTAAACTGCAACTCAGACAGGTTAAGTAACTTGCCCCAAGTCACATAGTGACTTGTGTGGTTAGGATAATAATGGCCACCAGGGTTTCCCATCCTCATCCCTGTTATGCTGCATGGCATAGCGGGGTTAAGGTTGCTAATCAGCTGATCTTGAACTGGAGAGATGATCCTGGATCATCCCCATGGGCCTGGTGTGATCACAGGGTCCTTATATGTGGAAGAGGGAGGCACAGAGGAGGTCAGAGGAAGGGGATGTGGAAGGTGGCAGGAGCCAAGGCATGGGGGTGCCTCTCAAGGCTGGAGAAGCAAGAAAAGGGTTGTCCCCTAGAGCCTCTCAGGAGGAGCACAAGCCCTGTTGATGCCTTGAATTTAGCTCAATATGAGAATCATTTCAGACTTCTCACTTCTAGAACTGTATGTAATAAATCTGTATTGTTTTAAACTATTAAGTTTGTGGTAAGTTGTTTATGGCAACACTAGGAAACTAACAAATGACCAGTCTGGGATTTAAGCCTTGGTCTGAGGCTAAAATTTATACTTTTTTTGTGATGCCACGATCATGTGACTTCAAGCACTAAATACTAATTCATTCATACGTATATATAAGGCACCCAGGAAGTACAGACTGTATGAATGAGTTATAAAAATTATAAGGCTGGGCAAGGTGGCTCCCGCCTGTAATCCCAGCACTTTCGGAGGCCAAGGTGGGCAGATCACAAGGTCAAGAGATCGAGACCATCCTGGCTAACATGGGGAAACCCTGTCTCTACCAAAAATACAAAAATTAGCTGGGTATGGTGACACATGCCTGTAATCTTGAACCAGGGAGGCAGAGGCTGCAGTGACCCGAGATTGCGCCACTGCCCTCCAGCCTGGTGACAGAATGAGACTCTGTTTCAAAAAAAATTTATATATATATGTGTATGTATACGTGTGTGTGTGTGTGTGTATATATATATGTAAACATACTGTTTTTGAGACAGGGTCTCACTTTGTTATCCAGGCTGTAGTTCAGTGCTGTGATATGGGCTCACTGCATCCTTAACCTCCTGGGCTCAAATGATCCTCCCACCATGGCCTTCCCCAAGTAGCTGGGGACTATAGATGCATGCTACCTTGCCCTGCTAATTTTTATTTTATTTTTTCTTTTTGAGACTGAGTCTTGCCCTGTCACGTAGGCTGGAGTGCAGTGGTGCGATCTCGGCTCACTGCAACCTCTGCCTCCCACGTTCAAGTGATTCTTGTGCCTCAGCCTCCCAAGTAGCTGGGATTACAGGTGTGCAGTGCCATGCCTGGCTAATTTTTGTGTTTTTAGTAGAGACGAGGTTTCACCATGTTGCCCAGTCTGGTCTTGAACTCCTGGGCTCAAGTGATCCACCAGCCTTGGTCTCCCAAAGGTGCTGAGATTACAGGCTTGAGGCACTGTGCCTGGCCATGGGTGCCATCTATCTAAAGAGTGATGAACTTGGTGTTAAACCAGTGATTGAAATCACCAAGTTCCTACCATCATGAGCTCAGTCTAGTGGAGGAAACAGACGAACAAATAAAGCAGCTCTGCTGATTTTGGGGTTCAGCAATGCCCAGAGGTGTGGTGTAGTGAAGAGGAATGCCAGAATTTGGAGAAGTGGAGCACACGACCCACTGGTACTTTCTGAGGATGTAACGCAGAAGTCGTCGTCAGAAGGAGGAGAGGGAGACAGCTAGGGAAGCGCTGGGAAGAGCAGTCATTCCAGGCAGCAGCTGCTCAGCACCCAGCCCCATGCTCGGCCAGCCTCTGACCCTGTGCTTAGCCTGCGTGCAGTGGTCCGCAGGTCTATAAGAGCTGGCGTGTCAAGAGTGTGGAGGTTTACAAGGTGGGCCAGGGTGAGATGGGAAGGACACAGGGTTGGTGTGTGAGGGTTTTCTGAGCTGGGATCTCATTCCAGATGGAGTGGGAACAAGGGCTTTTCAAAAAGGAGTGGATGTGGGCCAAGAGATGTTTCACAGGGATCTGCCTGACTGCTGTTGGGTGTGGGATGTGAGTTAGTGTAGGATTGAGAGACTGTTTGTGAGAGACCAAGGGCTACTGCACCTGATCAAGAGAGGGTTTAAAAAAAATAGAAGCAGGCAGGGCACGGTGGCTCACACCTGTAATCCTAGCACTTTGGGATGCTGAGGCGAGTGTATCACGAGGTCAGGAGTTCAAGATCAGCCTGGCCAAGATAGTGAAACCTCATCTCTACTAAAAATACAAAAAAATTAGCCGGGCGTGGTGGTAGGCACCTGTAATCCCATCTACTCGAGAGGTTGAGGCAGAGAATTGCTTGAACCTGGGAGGCGGAGGTTGTGGTGAGCCGAGATCGTGCCACTCCCCTCCAGCCTGAGTGACAAAGCGAAACTGTGTCTCAAAAAAAAAAAAAAAAAAGATAGAATTTGCACACACGTGTTCCTAGCAGCAAATCCATAGTAAGCCAGAGGGCCAGAACCACCCAAGTGTTCATCCAGGGATGAATGGATAAAATGTGGCACATAGACACAACGCAACATTATTCAGACTTGAAAAGGCAGGAAAGTCTGACACATGCTGCAGCATGGATGAACCTTGCAGACAGGATGCTAAGTGGAATAAGCCAGCCATGAAAGGCAAACAATGTGTGATTTCACTTACACGAGGTATGTAGAGTAGTCAGATTCACAGAGACAAAGTAAAATAGAGGTTACTGGGGCTGGGGGAGGGGAAATGGGAGTTAGTGTTTGATGGACACCCTTCTGTTACTGATGGTGAAAACATTTTGGGTATAGACCATAGTGATGGTTACACAACAGTGTGAATATATTTAGTGCCAATGAATTGTATCTGTGCACATTGTTTGAATGATAAATATGTCTGTTTTACCATATTGAAAAAAACAGAAAAAGACCATGCTTGTACATGGAGTGGGCCACTAGAGGGAGGGGCTGCAGGAGAGTGGACTGTGGAGGGCAGAGCCTGGAGTAGTCTGTCTTTGCCAAGTCGCCACACCCCAAACCCACTGTGTACTGTGGGTGTCCTTGTGTCTGCACACTTGTGTTTACTAACGTGATTACTTTCTATTTGAATGACCTTTTCCCCAACTAGTACCTATTCTTTCAGTCTCAGAACAAATGCTACCATATCTGAAAAACCTTTATGGAATACTCATAGTCGGAAGAAATCTGCTTGTCATGAATTCCAAAGTAGCTTTTTTTCGTATCTTTTTTATGCCATCGTCCTGCAACCATGCAGATGTGTCTCTGCTTTAAGGCCTCTCTGACCACATTCTCTCTCCAGCTCCTATCACATCATCATCAGGGCTCTGTCTCAATTATGTCAGTCCTTGCAATAAAAGCAAACAGTTCTTGAGTCTGTTGATTATGAGTCACTGTGAGAAGGGTAGAGAAATTAGTGATGAATAAAGCATGACTCTATAGCTACATTGAATAATCCCGTGGGAGACAGTTATGCAAATAACTGTGATGTCAGTCAGGCCAGGATTAGAGCCTCATGTTATAATTGTGTACCTGTTTTATCTTCCCTTTTAGTTAATAAGTTTGCTGAGGTCAAAAATCATAATTTATTTGTATTTGTAATTGTCATAATATCTTGGCGTGTACTGTTTTTTTCCTGTTTTTTTTTTTTTTCTTACATGTACTACGTGTTGAGTAAATGCCTGGGTGTATTGGGGAGAAATGGTATGTTTGGCCATGAGTCAGTTATTTTATTTAATCCTCCAAACTATCCTAAAAGAAAGGTATATACTGTCCCTATTGCAAATAAGAAAATTGAGGCTCTGAGAGATTAACAGAGCTTGTAAGTGATGAGTCGGTGTTTAAATCTCTCAGAGCTTGTAAGTGATGGGTTGGTGCTTAAACCATGTCTTTGTTATTACAGATTTTCTTTCTGTTTTCTCGCAGTCATAACCATGCAGCAGTAATAACTTGCAACTTTAGCTAGATGTAATGATGAAAGATGTTTCTCCTGAATTCACAAGAGACTAATGGGGTTAATATAGGTGTCAAGCTGTCTGTAAAGTGTGTCATGTGATACTGTTATTACGACTGGTAACAGAGGCTTCTTGGTATTTCCCTAGATCCCCAGACATCAAGGGAGATTTTTAATTTTGTACTAAAGGCAATTCGTCCTCAGGTAGGATTAATATTACTATTAATATTACTCTAATGCCTTTACAGTGCAGACTTTCAAATACTGATGGTGAATTTTTTTTTTTCTAAAATAGATTGATCTGAAGAGATATGCTGTGCCCTCAGGTAGGATTCTGTTTATAATGAGGTATAATATTTTAGATTACTAAATTAACATCTCAGGTAAGCTTTTGCTTAAACTTTGAATGAAAGCAAATGTAATAACATCTATGATGTTTCACACACAGTTATTTACAGGGAGGCTTTCGGTGACTTAGTAAGCTCTGGTTGAAATGGTGATACTCAGGTTACATGGTTGAAATCATTTTACTTTAGGATATCTTTCAGGGGATCCAGGCTGTTCGATTCTGCCTTTGCCTCAATGAATCCTGATTCCACTTCTGACCCTTGTATTGGGATTTGTTAGCGAAGTTATGGGCCTGTTGATTGGCAGTGTTAGAGGCTGACAGGGATCCCTGGGTTACTGTAGAGTAATGGTACTAGATCTTCCTGAGCACAGTCTTGACTTTGACATATCCCTGCAGGTTTTTTGGTTTTCTGTTCTGTCTTATGTCGTCTGATTTTAAATATAATGGCTTTTGCATTTGCAGCTGGCTTGCGCCTATTTGCCCTGCATGCATCTCAGTTTAGCACCTGCCTTCTGGACAACTACGTGTCTCTATTTGAAGTCTTGTTAAAGTGGTGTGCCCACACAAATGTAGAATTGAAAAAAGCTGCACTTTCAGCCCTGGAATCCTTTCTGAAACAGGTACCACACATTCAACTGTCATTTAACAATATTCTTTCACACACACAATTAAATTCCCATTGTATGCATACGTGTTTGAAAATAAATATAAGTTGATCTGTTAGCTTCTGTAGTATTTAAAGCAGAAAGCTGTTGATCAACCAGCCTCATGGGAGGCAGACAGACTGAAAGAGAGCTAAGGAGATGCCAGATTTGATTAGGGCCTCAGAGCCCAGATTGAGACAAGTCTAATGGAGCGAAGACATGGTGGTGAGGAGGTGGCCGAAAGGGCTGGGAGGTCAGGACTGGAGAGTGGGTGGAGGCCTGAGGATAGCTGAGCCCCATCTCTACTGGAAGAGGAGGGCCAGCTGTCTCCAGGGGACAGATAGATGCTTGCATGTCAACTTGAAAACAAGGAGCACCTCTTTGCTGTTGTGGATTTTCCACCTCGATAGGAGGTGGTTATAGAATCTGCACCTGCGTATGTGGAAGCTTGTCTGTTCGGCTGAGGAGACCTTGCTTGTCATTCTGAGCGCTGGTCTCCAGGATATCCTGGGCTTCCAGAGGTGTCCGCAGGGGCTTGACCACTAAGGAAGTGGACTTCTGGGGTTGCTCTGAGGGAAAGGACTGGAGATTCACAACAAACGTTTTCTTAGGGGCCCTGCTATATACATGGGTAAACAGTAACTGCATTCACAGGGTATCCTTGCAAACCTGTGTGAACAGTGTTGCAGTTGTGTTAGCCTGAGAGTCACAGCCAGGATGTGTGGAAGGAGAAGAGAGAGCACTGCCATCCTTTTTTTAGGTCTGGGCCTGCCTCCCAAAAAACTGAGCCGATGGGTCTCATCTTTGGCCCCTGCCTCTGTCGCCTGTCCCTCTTGCCTCCTTAGCCTCACTGCTGTACTTAGCCTTCCTGTCAGACTGTGTTCTCCCTAAGGTCACTCTTGGCTTTGAGGTTACCTCTTCTTGGTCCTCCTCATAAAACTTCTGTTCCCCTGAACTTGGCTGGCCTTAGTTGCTAAGGGAAATAAAAATCTGAGGAATTACTTTTTACTGATTCATATGAATATGTTTGCATCTCAGTGAACATTTACTGCAATAAACATCTTGACAAAGAGAGTTTCATGCTTTGTTAGCGAGGAGGAGTGTCCGGGATGTGTGCAGAGGGGTCATCCCTGGTGGCACCCCTGGGGCCTTGTTCCCTAGTGATGCCTGCCTTTCCTAGCACAGGGCTGAGTGGGGCATGGGCCTGCAGGGAAGCCCGCCAGCCCTCCCTCCACTGCGCTGGTTGTCTTTTAATGAACCACGCAGACATCTCTGTTTCACATCCTTGCCAGAGACTTCAGTTCCCCACTCCAATTCTTAACAAAAACTACATTGAATAGATTTTAGAGTTTCATTGAGGAAATATATTCTACCTGCTAATCTCTACCTCGTGAGAAAGTTGTATGAGCTTAGTCAGGGGAGAAGTTCAAGAGGACTATCCTCAGTGCTGCCCTAAGGACTGATACTTGTTGCAAGTTTGGGAGTTTACAATACACCCTCAAATTTGATACTCACAGCTATGGTTTATTACATCTAAAGGGCCCAGATAAAAATCAACCAAAGGAAGCAGCACATGGTGCAGAGACTAAGAAAGTACCAAATGTGGAGCTTCCCTGGTCCTATCCCCAAGGAATTAGGACAGCATTCCTTTCCCAGCATCCATGTATGACAGCATGTGTGGAGCATTGACTGGGTGCTCCCCCGAACCTCTGTGTTTGGAGTTTCCCGTGGGGCCCCACCTTGTAGGCATAGTGGGTTGTTGGATCTCAGCTTCCAGGGATTCTGTGTGACCCAAAGCTCCCATTCCGAGTCACATTATTACCAGGTGTGGCCAGCCCCACCCTGAGTCCCATTATTAGATCATCCCTTGTGACCTGAGGCCCTAAGCAAGGAGAGAGACCCTCCTTCCCTCCTACTTCAGAATAGGGAGTGAGGAGAGAGGAAGAGGAAAAGAGGACTTCACATAAAGGATACATAATTTTTTGGCCTTAAGATTTTCCTCTATGTTGAATGTATTTTCCTCACAGTGACATCTATATATTTTTTTTTTTTTGAGATGGAGTTTTGTTCTGTCATCCCGGCTGGAGTGCAGTGGCATGAGCTTGGGTTACTGCAACCTCTCTCTCCTGCATTTAATCAATTCTCGTGCCTCAGCCTCCCAAATAGCTGACATTATAGGCACCTGCCACTGTGCCTGGATAATTTTTGTATTTTTTTTTTTTTTTTGAGACGGAGTCTCGCTCTGTTGCCCAGGCTGGAGTGCAGTGGCCGGATCTCAGCTCACTGCAAGCTCTGCCTCCTGGGTTTTTTGCTATTCTCCTGCCTCAGCCTCCTGAGTAGCTGGGACTACAGGCGCCTGCCACCTCGCCTGGCTAGTTTTTTGTGTTTTTTAGTAGAGATGGGGTTTCACTGTGTTAGC
The DNA here is from genome assembly GCF_002776525.5 of Piliocolobus tephrosceles. Taxonomy (NCBI): domain Eukaryota; kingdom Metazoa; phylum Chordata; class Mammalia; order Primates; family Cercopithecidae; genus Piliocolobus; species Piliocolobus tephrosceles. Next base: position 47,777,426 of record NC_045440.1, read on the forward strand.
CAGGATGGTCTCGATCTCCTGACCTCGTGATCCACCCATCTCGGCCTCCCAAAGTGCTGGGATTACAGGCTTGAGCCACCGCGCCCGACCTTGTATTTTTGTTAGTGACAGGGTTTCACCATATTGGCCAGGCTGACCTCACACCCTTCTTGGCCTCCCAAAGTGCTGGGATGACAGGTGTGAGCTACTGCGCCCGGCCGACATCTGTGTGATTAATTTTCAGTGGCAGTGTAATATGTAATGATGTTTATGAGCCATAATGTTTTGATCTGTCCTCTGTCTACTACTGTTGAATAATTATTTTTGAGTCTTTAATATTACATACAGGAAATAGTTGAATTAAAACATGCTTACTGGGAATACAATAATAGAAAATTAGCAGTGTTTAGGTGGTTACACATTATAGTATATAATATTTGGTGTTCTGTAATTAAGTAAAATGATATTGTTGTTTGTTTACTTCTTGAGAAACATTTATAATATGTTTTGTGAAGAAGTAAATTATGAAACAGTATATACAGTGTTTCATTCTTCTAAAACAAACAGGGAACAAAGTTCCTGAAGGTCACGCACTAAGACCTAGTGGCTTTGGGGGGATTGGGAAGTGTATGGATAAATTGGCAATGGAAGGTGTGTTTTTTTTTCTGTCTTTGATAATTGTCTAGATAGATTCCTTCCATTCTTATTCTGGACAGTCTTTGTGCTGAAATGGGAAATGCTTTTTGAATACCTGTATTAGTTCTTGCATTTAGGATCTTGTCTCTTAGTTTGGTAAATAATGATCTATTTGCTTCTCAGACGACATTTTCCCATTGTATCACTTGATTTAAGCTTTATAGTTTGTAGCGTATTTTTTTGAAAACTGAGATGTCTTGTCATTCTGATTGTTCTGAACTGTATTTATTGATGACGTCTGAAATCACTGGTCCCCTGACAACTCTCTTTCACTGTGTGGGTGACAGGTGAGCTCTAAAGACTGCTCTTTGCTTCCTCAGAGAATCTTACTTCAAAACCTGTTTTTTTTTTTTTCTTTTCAGACTTAGGCGTATCCTTGGTCTCTTAGTCCCTTCTCTAGGAAAAATGTATCACATAACCTTATTTAAGACACTTTTCTGAACCTGATAGAGACTAAGCAAAATGGAAGCAAAGGGTCTTTATGATTTAAAGCAATTGTGTGTAACTATAACAGTACATTAGTAGCATCTAAACAGTTCTAGTTTTTCCATATTTGTAAAGATTCCATTGCTATTAAATATTTCAAAATATTATGTATTTGCAGGTTTCTAATATGGTGGCGAAAAATGCAGAAATGCATAAAAGTAAACTGCAGTACTTTATGGAGCAGTTTTATGGAATCATCAGAAATGTGGATTCGAACAACAAGGAGTTATCTATTGCTATCCGTGGATACGGACTTTTTGCAGGAGTATGTCTCATTAACTTACTCTATTTTGTCTTGGTTTCACGTGATTGTTTAAAGGAATCTAATTTATTGCATTTTGAGTAGTGTCTAATACTTGCAACAATACAGCAGACCCTTAAATAACATGGTCGTGAACTGCACAGGTCCACTTACATGCAGATGTTTTTCTGCCATACAGATAAAAAATACAGTGTGTGCTGGATTTGAAACTTTTAGAGGGCTGAGTTTTTGTATATGAGGCTTCCACAGAGTGACTGTGGGACTTGAGTATGCATGGATTTAGGTATACTGAGGAGGCCTGGAACCAATCCCTCCCGCATATCCTGAGGGTCACTGTATTAGTGTTGTTTATTAACAGTTAAGATTCCTTCACTGTCTACTATGTACTAGAATTCTTTATATGTGTTATCTCAAGTTCTCCTAACCCTTAGGAGCTGAGTATTACTCTGTTTTGCAGATTAGCAAACCGAGATCCGGAGAAATTAGGAAACTTGTTAAGAGACTCAGAATTGACAGAACCAAAGCATAAGTCCAAGCGTGAAGAGTAGAAACACATGTTTCCCCTCTATACTATGCTGCTCCTTATTCCTAAAGTAAAATTGTAGTTGATTTCACTCAGTTTTAGAAAGAGAAGTTAAAAAAAGTTTATATGACAGAAAGAGATATATTTAAGAATATTAGCTAGGTGTGGCAGCCCACACCTGTAATCTCACCACCTTGGGAGGCTGAGGCGGGCAGATCACCTGAGGTCAGGAGTTTGAGACCAGCCTGGTCAAGGTGATAAAACCCTGTCTACTAAAAATACAAAAATTAGCCAGGCGTGGTGGCGTGCACCTGTAATCCCAATTGCTTGGGAGGCTGAGGCAGGAGAATCTCTTGAACTCAGGAGGCAGAGGTGGCAGTGAGCTATGATCGAGCCACTGCACTCCTATGTGGGCAACAGAGACGCTATCTCTCTTTAAAAAATTTTTTTAAAGAAAAATATTAAGAATAACCCAGTTATTTCTTCTTAGCGGAACTTTGTGACTTCTGCTTTGTAGAAAAAAACAACTAAATTCCTTTTTCTTCGTACAATCTCTCCCTTTTTTTTCTTCTTTCTTCTTTTTTTTTAATTTTTAAGTTGGAGTTTCGCTCGTTGCCCAGTCTGGAGTGCGATGGCATGACCTCGGCTCGCCACAACCTCCGCCTCCCAGGTTCAAGCAATTCTCCTGCCTCAGCCTCCCGAGTGCTGAGATTACAGACATGCACCACCATGCCTGGCTATTTTATTTTTGTATTTTTAGTAGAGACGGGGTTTCTCCATGTTGGTCAGGCTGGTCCTGAACTCCCGACCTCAGGTGATCCGCCCACCTTGGCCTCCCAAAGTGCTGGGATTACAGGCATGAGCCACTGCTCCTGGCCTCTCCCTTTTTCTTTTCTTTTTCTTTTTTGCCTCTCAGGCTGGAGTGTAGTGGTACAATCATGACTCACTGCAGCCCTGACTTCTAGGGCTAAGCGATCCTCCTGCTAGGGCTAAGCGATCCTCCTGCCTTAACTTCCCGAGTAGCTGGGACCACAAGCATGAGCCACCATGCCCAGCAAATTTTTTAATCTTTTGTAGAGATGATATCTCACTTTGTTACACAGGCTGGTCTTGAACTCCTGGCTTCAAGCAAACCTCCTGCCTCAGTCCCCAAAGCACTGGGCTGACAGCTGTAAGCCACCGTGCCTAGCCTTTCCCATTTTCTTAATCTTCATCTCCATTTGTCTCTGTTGCCTTCTTTAAATATGCTTAGGGCAGAAGAAACAGAATGGCAGAAGGCTCTGAGCTAAAAGATCGCATGGGATTTTCCCTTTACGCAGTGATCTACCCCCACTTGAGCTTGTCCCTGTGGCTAGAGCATGATAGACAGGAAAGGGGAAATGAGGTGCACCATCAGATCCTCTGGGAGTCTGGACTGGATTCAGAAGTCCTGGAAAAGAAGCCTTGGAAAAGTCTGAAATTGAGCAATTGCATTAGCACATTTGTGAGTTTGTAAAAATGTCTCTTGGTGTGGTGTGGAGCGTGACATGGAGCATCTTCCAGTCATGTATGGACTCCTGGCCTCTTCTGTAGATGGACAGTCTTGGGGGCAGAGACAGCCTCTCATTTGTCCTCAGTACCCACTGTCTAAACAGTGCCTAGAACATAGCTGACAACCAGTAAATGCTTCCTGTGTGAATAAGTATTTAAAATGTGATTACATATTATTACACGAAGCATCTTTATAATGAGATACCATATTTTATTTATTTATTTATTTATTTATTTATTTATTTATTTATTGAGGTGAAACCTCGCTGTTGCCCAGGCTGGAGTGCAATGGTGCGATCTCAGCTTACTGCAGCCTCCACTTCCCGGGTTCAAGCGATTCTCATGCCTCAGCCTCTTGAGTAGCTGGGATTACAGTTGTGCGCCACCACGTGTGGCTAATTTGTGTGTGTGTGTGTGTGTGTGTTTTTTTAGAGGTGAGGTTTCACCCTGGTGGCCAGGCTGGTCTTGAACTCATGACTTCAGGTGATCTGCCCGCCTCGGCCTCCCAAAGTGCTGGGATTACAGGCATGGGCCACTGTACCTGGGCATATACTGTATTTTATATCTGTATTTCTTCTTAATTAAAAAGCTTATGGCTCACGCCCGTAATCTCAGCACTTTGGGAGGCTGAGGTGGGCAGATCACCTGAGGTCAGGAGTTCGAGACCAGCCTGAGCAACACGGAGAAACCCTGCTTCTACTTAACAATACCAAAAAAAAAAAAAAAAAAAAGCCAGGCATGGTGGATCATGCCTGTAATCCCAGCTATTCGGGAGGCTGAGATGGGAGAATCACTTGAACCCGGGAGGTGGAGGTTGTGGTGAGCCGAGATCATGCCATTGCACTCCAGCCTGGACAAGAGCAAAACTTTGTCTCAAAAAAAAAAAAAAAGCCTTATTAAATTTGTGTTTATAATCACATGGCTTAACATGACACCTTAAATATCATTATTTTGATCTTGTTAAGATTGATGAAAACTTATGTTTTCCCTTTTCTAAAGCCCTGCAAAGTTATAAACGCAAAAGATGTTGACTTCATGTATGTTGAGCTCATTCAGCGTTGCAAGCAGATGTTCCTCACCCAGACAGACACTGGTGACGACCGTGTTTATCAGATGCCAAGCTTTCTCCAGTCTGTTGCAAGTGTCTTGCTGTACCTTGACACAGTAAGTGAACTAAACAGCACAGTTTTAAGTATTTAATCTTCATTTCTTCAAATAATTTGATGGAGCATACAGTACATTTAGTGTAGGCACTGTTGGGAACAATGTGACAGTTTTAGTTAGTATTTTGTGGCAATACAATTATTGTCATGAAACTTGATTTTTTTTTATCCAGAACAGGAAAAAAAATATTTGTTTCTCTTGCCATCTTTCTGAAAGATTTGGAATTGTTGCTTGGGATAGAATTGCACTTCAAGACAATTTTTACTGTGTGTGTGTGTGTGTGTGTGTGTGTTTTTTAAGGCAATCACAGTAATAAATGTTAAGCAGCGGGTTAGGTGACAAACCATGTTTTTCTTTTAATAAGTATCTAATTAAGTTGTAATTACTTTGAAAATTTGTATTATTCCTGTATTCATTGATTCCCTCCTCTAACTCATGGTTTGCTGATGATTTCCGATAGGTTCCTGAGGTGTATACTCCAGTTCTGGAGCACCTCGTGGTGATGCAGATAGACAGTTTCCCACAGTACAGTCCAAAAATGCAGTTGGTGTGTTGCAGAGCCATAGTGAAGGTGTTCCTAGCTTTGGCAGCAAAAGGGCCAGTTCTCAGGAATTGCATTAGTACTGTGGGTAAGTTTGCAATTTATTGTTTTTATGAGTAATGATGGATAATTAACACATTATTTGATATAGGTAAAGAGAATCTGTTTACCAAATTCTTTTGTATCTTTGATACAACTTTTGATGAACTAAATTTTGGTAGGCCAAAATCTCTTCCTTTTTTCATCCTATTACCTCTAAATTTTAATAGTTTTACGTTTTGGGGTTTTTTTCTGTTTTTTTGGAGACAAGAGTCTCGCTCTGTCCCCCAGGCTGGAGTGCAGTGGTAGAATCTTGATTCACTGCAATCTCTGCCTCCTGGGTTCAAGCGATTCTCTTGCCTCACCCTCCAGAGTAGCTGGGACTACAGGCGCCTGCCACCACGCCTGGCTAATTTTTGTAGTTTTAGTAGAGACAGGGTTTCACCATATTGGCTAGGCTGGTCTTGAACTCCTGACCTTTTGATCCACCTGCCTCGACCTCCCAAAGTGTTGGGATTACAGGCACGAGCCACTGTGCCTGGCCAATAATTTTAAGTTTTAAAATTAAAGCTGTTAATGAACTTAGAAAATAAATTGAGAGGTAAAGTTGGGTTCCAAAATAAAATGACTGGTTTTTTTTTTTTTTGAGTGTTTGATTCTATTTTTCAGTGTTTCCTTCATTTTTGTTTTTTTTTTTCTTTTTTCAGTGCATCAGGGTTTAATCAGAATATGTTCTAAACCAGTGGTCCTTCCAAAGGTAAATTCTGAATTTAATGTTTAGAAAATTAATCTATTATCACTGAAAGTTAGGAATGTTGCTGAGGTTTTCGAATATAATTTTGCAAAAGTGGCCGTTCTTTTCTTAGTTATTAGCAATGCCTTACATTTTGAAAAGCATAGGACATAATACCTCTGTATTTTGTTAGGCGAATACACTTCTAAGGTATGAAACATCTTTAAGCATAACTTTAGGTTTTATACATTTTCGTAAACCAGAAAATGTTTTCTCTCTTGAAACTCTAGGACAGATTGCTAAGGGAGGCGTATCTTAGTTCCCAGAAATTATAGGACATATGATGAGATGAAAGATTGAACTATGTACGAAAGCAAGATTATTATAGCACATTCAGTGGATATTGTATTGAAATACTTCTTGGTGTATCACAGTTTTAGTCACAGAAGAATCACATATTTTTCAGCTTTTTATTTATTTGTTTATTTTTTGAGACAGAGTCTCGCTCTGTCATTCAGGCTGGAGTGCAGTGGCGCAATCTTGGCTCACTGCAGCAAGCGATTCTCCTGCCTTAGCCTCCCGAGTAGCTGGGATTACAGGCATCCGCCACCTTGCCCAGCTAATTTTTGTGTTTAGAGACATTTTGCCGTGTTGGCCAGGCTGGTTTCGAAGCAGCCTTGACCTCAGGTGATCCGCCCACCTTGGCCTCCCAGAGTGCTGGGATTACAGGTATGAGCCACCGCACTTGACCTCAGCATTTTAAATTATGCTTTTATAATACAATGTCTTCCTTAATTATATGGTCTCCTATGGGTGGCAGTTTAATTTAGAAAATTCTGAAAACCAGCATGTTCTGGCAGTAGTGCTGCTTCTGAGAATCCATCATTACATATTATCATACTGTCTTTCTGACCAGGGCCCCGAGTCTGAATCTGAAGACTACCGTGCTTCAGGGGAAGTCAGAACTGGCAAATGGAAGGTGCCCACATACAAAGACTACGTGGATCTCTTCAGACATCTCCTGACCTCTGACCAGATGATGGTAATGTTTACCATTTGAAAGCCATAAATGTACTTACTTCCTCTATTAGTCTTCATAGTTTAGACATAAGACTTATATCAGAATTATGTTTTACTAACTTTCAAAAATTTAAAACTGTACTTCAAAAATAAAAAATTAAAGCTATGAATCAGGAAGTTAGAATGAGAGTAGAAATAAATGAATTGAAAGAAACACAGACATAGAATTCCTTTAACATTAATTAGTTACTGTTGCTGCGTCCTCATTTTAATTTTAAATAGCGAGATGGTACAGCTCATGCTAAGCTGTTCTTCCTAACAGGTCCAGTCTGAGGATGGATATATATGTATTTGTGTGTATTATATATGTGTATGTTTATATATGTGTGCATATTTACTTATGTATGCACAGAAGTATATGTGCATGTCCTTACATGTACACATAGTGTCTGTAGATGCATATTACACATATTTGTGTTTATACATACACATCCACAAATTAATTGGGGTAAATGCTTTGACAAGGTTGGCCTAAATCTTCTCACTTACCACTATATACAGAGTAAGTATTTGTTACATGACTGGATAAATGATATCTGACTGAAATGATGCTATTATAATAATTTAGGAAAGTATCTTGCAGCTTGAAAACTTCCAGGTAAATCTGCTACAGTTTATCATCACTGTTTCCATAATACCCAAATTAGCACGTACATCTGTATATGTGTCTTAATGCTTATAAAATACTAATACTTTTTTGCACAAGATTTTGAAGTTTATTGATTTTTTTTATTTAAAGGATTCTATTTTAGCAGATGAAGCATTTTTCTCTGTGAATTCCTCCAGTGAAAGTCTGAATCATTTACTTTATGATGAATTTGTAAAATCCGTGTTGAAGATTGTTGAGAAATTGGATCTTACACTACAAACACAGACTGTTGGGGAACAAGAGGTTAGAAATTTTTATTAGTAGTAATTTTTCATCATTTTTTATCAACTGTCTTTGCGTATAAATATTTAGGGGATAATAGCACATTTGTAGAGGAGGACTGAAGAAAATTCGGTTCTTCAGGATTATTATGTGCCATTGATGCATTTCTGTTGGATGTAACCTATTGTATAGAAAATGTTATTACTAGATGGTTCAAAAAGTAATTTATATATGTTAATTTTTTTTTTATAAAAGTTATTTACTAGGCTCATTTGTTTCCTATTCCTTAGCAATAGTAAACAGTGACAGAAATCTTAGGTAGAAATGACTTTGTGTAGGATAGGGAAACCTGGGGTTGTGCTTGTTTATAGTTAAGGAAACTTGTGGTACAAGGTGTTAAATATGTTCCTGTGATAGAAGAGTATAGATAATAGGAAGAGAAATAAGAAAATGCCCTCCCTTTTTTTTGCACCTAATTTTCCTAGCCTTGGTTAAAGGTACGTCGTGGCTTAGGCCTGGTGCGGTTGGTCATACCTGTAATCCCAGCACTTTGGGAGGCTGAGGCGGATGGATCACAAGGTCGGGACCATCCTGGCTAACACAGTGAAACCCTGTCTCTACTAAAAATACAAAAAATTAGGCAGGCATGGTGGCAGGCGCCTGTAGTCCCATCTACTTGGGAGGCTGAGGCAGGAGAATGGCATGAACCTGGGAGGCGGAGCTTGCATTGAGCGGAGATCACGCTACTGCACTCCAGCCTGGGCGACAGAGACTGTCTCAAAAAAAAAAAAATTAGCCAGGCGTGGCGGCGGGCGCCCTAATCGCAGCTACTCAGGAGGTAGAGGCAGGAGAATGGCGTGAACCCTGGAGGCATAGCTCGCAGTGAGCCGAGATGGTGCCACTGTGCTACAGCCTCAGCGACAGAGCGAGACTGTGTCTCAGAAAAAAAAGGATAAGTCATGGCTTAAGGCCACCAGCCTGGAGCTGCCCTGCTCTTGTCCGAGGCATTGATGGTAACTGGACTCCACGGTAATTAGGCTGACGAGAAAGAACTGAGATCCTGGGGAGGCATCTCACTTGCTTTCGACTGCAGTGATTGTTTCAGACTAGATCGTGCTGATTCGAGTTCACGCGTCAGTACCTCCACTGCAGTCCTGAGAAGTTAGACAAGAGGTAATGGGGAGAATGTGCAGAGGAAACATGAAGGGAAAACGGTACAAGCCCGTGGTCACATCAGCTTTGTTGTACTTGCAGTATTCTCTTTTTCATGCTGAATGATAGGTAGCAACACTGATGTGTGCTTTATTGCTCTTGTGCTTTGCATATGTCTAAAATAATTTTATTTAAAAAAAATACTTGCCCAAAGGGACTTCCTCGAACTGTCAGCTGACAGACCTGCATTTTAGAACACGTGTGTGTTCATTGCTGTCTTCGGTGGCTTCCCTTCTGTTTCCTGCCCTTCCAGCTTCGTTTCAACAGATCAACGATCCCTGTTAGCACTTCCCAGATATGTTTGGTCTCCAGCCTCCTCCTCCCTTGTTGGTTTCTGCTCTCTATTTCTAGCTACTTGTGCAACATTTTAATTTGAATACACAGTTGTGTTTGGTAACACAAATTTGGCGACACTTAGCATGTTTAAAACTGATCTTCGTGCACTTCCACAATACCATATTTTTCATTTATCTTTCTTAATACTGTTAATAATTTCTCTATTTCTCTGTTTCTTCACTTGAAATCTCTAGGTCACCTGTTAAAATTCTGTCTCTGTCAAGGCATTATTGCTAGCTCCCTCAAGAAGTGCTGCCCACCCTTGGCATTTTTCTGTTTGTCCCATTCTCTCATCACTTACCGAGAGTCCTTTTGATTAACGCTTTCTGCAAGTCCTGCCCTTCTTATCAGACTATAGCTCTTGAGCACCCATCTTGGTCTTTCTTGCTGTTGCATTCTTTCTTCATAGCATCAGGCCTTGACCATGAAGTCAGTTGGAAAGTTATTTGTTGAGTGATTCGTGATTGAATGGTACAATGTTTCTTTGCTACAATTACTCTTTAAGAACGGAGATGAGGCTCCTGGTGTTTGGATGATCCCGACTTCAGATCCAGCGGCTAACTTGCATCCGGCTAAACCTAAAGATTTTTCGGCTTTCATTAACCTGGTGGAATTTTGCAGGTATTTTGTAAAATTCTAATTATTTAAGAATGAAAATGATTGTTACTTATTGTCTGTAATAAAGAAAATCCCTTATGTAGATATAAGAAATGAAATAATAGGCCGGGCGCAATGGCTCACGCCTATAATCCCAGCACTTTGGGAGGCCGAGGTGGGCGGATCACGAGGTCAGGAGATCGAGACCATCCGGTTTCACCCGCTAACAGTGAAACCTGGTCTCTACTAAAAATATAAAAAATTAGCTGGGCGTAGTAGCGGGCATCTGTAGTCCCAGCTACTCGGGAGGCTGAGGCAGGAGAATGGCGTGAACCCGGGAGGTAGAGCTTGCAGTGAGTCGAGATTGCACCACAGCACTCTAGCCTGGGCAACAGAGCGAGACTCCATCTCAAAAAAAAAAAAGAAATAATAAAAGACAAACTCTATGATCGATTATATAGATCTTTAAAAATGTATGTAAGTGTCCTAGCTTACAGTTTTCATTATTTTTTATGTTTAAAAGATCCTCAGAGAAAAATGGATTATAGATATAACTAAACATTTTAGGATACCTAAAAATGTTATGCAATGGAATTGTAGCTTAGTTATTTGTGTCCCTTATAATTTTAAGATCAGTATGATAAAAATTTCTACCTTCAGTTTCTAATTTGTTTTTACAGAGAGATTCTCCCTGAGAAACAAGCAGAATTTTTTGAACCATGGGTGTACTCATTTTCATATGAATTAATTTTACAGTCTACAAGGTTGCCCCTCATCAGTGGTTTCTACAAATTGCTTTCTATTACAGTAAGAAATGCCAAGAAAATAAAATATTTCGAGGTGAGTCTTTTTTGCAGGACATTGAATCTTGCATTTTTTTAGGTTATGAGTTTATATAAATGTATCATGAAATATGTGATTGTGGCCTATGCAGTTTTAAAGTCTACTAATTTTATTATATGTGTTTTTAAAAATTGATATGTGAGTGGCTGGCAGTTGGATAGCACTCTAAAAAGCTAGCAGCATTTTTTGCCGTGATGCTCAAGCACCTGGCTAATTATGTAAGATTAACAAGGCCTTTCAAAGTGTGGTCGCAGGACCAGCATCCTTGAGCATTGCTTCCTGCATCAGAAACTCTGAGGGCAGGGCTCTGCTGCCTGTGCTAGGAGCTACCAAGTGATTCTGGCACCTAGTAAAGTTTGAGAACAACTGGATTAGCATTCTGGATGCTTCAGCCAGTCACCTGACGAGCCCACCTGGGAATTACAGGGTGAGATGAGAAAGAGGGAATGGACTTAGTCGTGTCCATGGCTTCTTACTAGCCACCACCTTCCCTCCTCTTGTTCTGACTGGCCTGTGCCTTGAAACGTCTGCAGAGTTGATTCTCCCTCCTGTCTTCATTAGATGTTGGTAACTTGAAATGGATTCACCCCTCTGAAGACAGGCTGGGAACTACTGGATTAGGATACAGTCTCCTGATTCTTGTTCAGTGTACTAACTTGCTGTTTTATTTGACAGGGAGTTAGTCCAAAGAGTCTGAAACGCTCTCCTGAAGACCCAGAAAAGCATTCTTGCTTTGCTTTATTTGTGAAATTTGGCAAAGAGGTAATTTTTAAATGATTAATCTTAGTGTTATCATGCACTGTTTTTAAATGAATGTTTATTGAAAAAATCCTAGTGATCATAAATATTATTTTAAGAATTGGGGCTGGGTACGGTGGCTCATGCCCTTAATCCCAGCACTTTGGGAGGCCAAGGTGGGTGGATCACAAGGTCAGGAGTTCGAGACTATCCTGACCAACGTAGTGAAACCACGTCTCTACTAAAAATACAAAAATTAGTCTGGCGTGGTGGTGCATGCCTGTAATCCCAGCTCCTCAGGAGGCTGAGGCAGGAGAACTGCTTGAACCCTGGAGGCAGAGGTTGCAGTGACCTGAGATTGCGCCACTGTGCTCCAGCCTGGGTGACACAGTGAGACTCTGTCTCAGAAAAAAAAAAGAATTGTGTCGGGTCAGGAGGCTGGGGGAGGAGAATAGCTTGAACCTGGGAGATGGAGGTTGCAGTGAGCCAAGATAGTGCCACTACACTCCAGCCTGGGAAACAGAGCGAGACTGTGTCTCAAATAAATAAATAAATAAATAAATAAAAATAAAAATGTGTTTGCTAAATCTAGAGTGGGAGTGAGGTCCTAAAAAAACTAGTAGAGGAAGTTATTGTGCTTCAAAAGTCCCTCAGCCAGGCATGGTGGCTCAAACCTTTAATCCTAGCACTTTGGGAGGCCAAGGTGGGTGGATCACTTGAGAGCAGGGGTTCAAGACCAGCCTGGCCAACATGGTGAAATCCCATCTCTATTAAAAATACAAAAAATTAGCCAGATGTGGTGATGTGTGCCTTTAATTCCAGCTACTTGGGAGGCCGAGGCAGGAGAACCGCTTGAAGGATGGCAGAGGTTGCAGTGAGCGGAGTTGCACCACTGCACTCGCCTGGGTGACAGCACGACTCTATCTTACAAAAAAAAAAGGCCCTCGAGCTCTCTTAGCATAATTCAATTGAGTGATGACAACTCAAAATGAAATAGATTCTTGTTTTTCCATGTAGTAGGTATTAAGCATTTCAATAAATTAACTTTCCTGGAGGTTAGTGTGTAATTTGTAAGTGAATGTGGTCATGTCAATAAAGGCTACGTGCCCATTTTTGTATTTGAGAATAGGGCAAATACTTTTCAGTTGATTTTCAAATGTAGGCTCTATTCAGATATACATTATTGTCTTCTTTCTTGTTAAGGTGGCAGTTAAAATGAAGCAATACAAAGATGAACTTTTGGCCTCTTGTTTGACCTTTCTTCTGTCCCTGCCTCACGACATCATCGAACTCGATATTAGAGCCTACATTCCTGCGCTGCAGGTAGGTGTTGTCTTGAACAGAGCCATCTGGGCTCTGTTCAAGACATCTGGGACTGTTGTGAGTCCCAGAGCGCATGGAAACACCACGCTCTTGCCAAGGCAGTCCCAGCAAGTGTTTCCTCACAGGCGTACCCGGGTCAGGGTCTGTTTCTGCCACTTACTGGCTTTGGGACTTAGACCCTTGGTGACTCTGAACTGCACTTGGAGGTCAATGTGAGGGTTAAACCTGTGTGTCTTGGAAGGCTGCGGTATACTACAGCCACAGAGACAGCTGCTTGCTTTCCTCCTAATTACCTCGACTACACACTCCAGCAGTGTCGGGTGTCCAGCAATAAAAGGAGTAGTAATTAGAAATCACAATTACGTGGTGTTTTTTTTTCCTTTAAATCTTATATTTCTTGTGTTTCAGTTTAACTTGTTTGTGTTAACATACAGATGGCTTTCAAACTGGGCCTGAGCTATACCCCCTTGGCAGAAGTAGGCCTGAATGCTCTAGAAGAATGGTCAATTTATATCGACAGACATGTAATGCAGCCTTATTACAAAGACATTCTCCCCTGCCTGGATGGCTACCTGAAGACTTCAGCCTTGTCAGGTAAGGTTTAGAAGAATTGCGATGTGTATTGTAATTAAAATGGAAATGGAGTAACTAACTATAATAGGTAGGACTGTATTTTGGTAACTTCTGAAATGTAAACCCAATGTGTTCAAAATATGTTTGATTGCTGTTTTTGTAATTTCCCTAATTTATCTGACTCTAATTGTGATAAAGAAACATAGTTGAGGTATTAAAAATATTTTTCATTTACTCCCTTATAGCTTACTAAGATTTATAAAATCTTCAAAGACAAGGACTGTCTTAAATACCTTGAAATTTTTATGGCTCCTAATACACTGCTTTGCAAAAAAATTTGTTGAATAAATCAGTCAGGAATTAAAAACTTCAGAAAATTCAGTAGTGATTTTGTATTTTTACTTTCACTAGATTTTTTTGCTTTTTAAAACATAGCTGATGAAGCACACTAAGGATAGCTAATTAAGAATTGGGAAAAAAATGTCATCATAGAAAAAATAGGTTTGGGAAAAGAGTCAAAGAAGAAAATTATCTGTCCAGGTAAAAATATTACTAGTTAAGAAAAAAAGTAGGACTTAAGAGTTAGGGTGGGGCACGGACTTACTTAAACTGGAATGAAAAGAGACCTTGTCATCCGATGCAAGCAAACAGATTCCGTTGGGAGAAAGACTGAAGTATTTGTAAGAATTTAAGCTTTACTATCTTCAAAGTAGAAGTCAAGTATTAATTTCTAAGGTTTTTTTCTTCATGAGGCCAAAAAAAGAAATACAGAAAAAAAATTGTGAGGTTTTACTTATGTAAATCATTATTTTATTGTTAAATCTTACTGGCTTGGAAACATTAAGTGAAAGTTGTGTGACAGATTTCATGCACTGTGTCTGGTTTTTGTGACATCCTCAGTACATATGCAGAGTTTATGAAGAAAGAGTCATAATTTTTTTACAGATTGTAGTAACATATTTTAGAGACCAAAATTACAAACTAGTTGATCTTTATAGCTTTTAAAATTCACATTTATGTAAGGAGTGCCATAATTTGAGTGTTTGTGACAAATACATCACTTAGTAAAATGAATGTATCTGATAGCATATATCTTTGTAGTATCTAATTTTCTTTTTTGAGTTCTGTTAATTAACTCATTGAAAAGATTTGTTTTAGATTAATAAAGGAAGTTACTGTGATTGTTTTAAAGGATTTGCCTGTTAAACATATACTCTATCTAGATTATTCGATCCTTGAGAAAAGCAGAAAGTAAGCAACATTAGGTGACAAAACAAAATGTATCATGTAAGAGACAAAAGTTAGTGTTTTAATAACTTCTTTTGATGTATCAAACTTCCAGAACAGTTGTAGTAACAGTAAAAAGAACTCCATGAGTTCTCTCTAGATTCACCAGTTATTAAGATTTTGTACCATTTATGTTATCGTATGTACTTTCTCTATTGTGTGTTTGTGCATGTTTTTATATTTACAAGGGACATTTTTTTCGGAACTGTTTGTGAATAAGTTGAAGGTGTCATAGATCTTGAAGACTTCATTGTATATTTCTTAAGAGTGAGAACATTTTTGCATAACAACAATATTATTATCAAAATCAGGAAAGATAACATGGATACATATTCTTCCAAGTAACAGTCAATAGGCACATTTTTCACTTGCCCTATTAATTTATTTTTTTAGCTGCATTTTTCCTGGTTTAGAATTCAGTGTAGGATCATGTGTTACTTTTAGTTGTAACTCTTTTTTTTTTTTTTTTTTTGAGATGGTGTCTCGCTCTGTCTCCCAGGCTGGAGTGCAGTGGCCGGATCTCAGCTCACTGCAAGGTCCGCCTGCCAGGTTTACGCCATTCTCCTGCCTCAGCCTCCCGAGTAGCCAGGACTACAGGCACCCGCCACCCCGCCCGGCTAGTTTTTTGTATTTTTTTTAGTAGAGACGGGGTTTCACCGTGTTAGCCAGGATGGTCTCGATCTCCTGACCTCGTGATCCGCCCGTCTCCGCCTCCGAAAGTGCTGGGATTATAGGCTTGAGCCACCGCACCCGACCTTAGTTGTAACTCTTTAGGCTTCTTTAATGTGGGATAGTTCTTCAACCTTTCTTAGTTCTTATGACTTGTCATTTTTGAAGACTGCAGGCCAGTTATTTTGAACAGTGTCCTTCCATGTGGGTTTGTCTGATGTTTCCTCTTGGTGAGTTTTGGGCTATGCCTCTTTGACAGACACTGGGTCCTCTTCAGGACCCGTGGTGCCTTTGCTGGTTGTTTCCACTCTAACCATTTGGTCAGTGTTTGCATCATCTTTTTGTGGTCATCAAGTTACTGTTTTTCCCTCTTGTGAGTTAGTAATTTGAGGCATTCCGCACTCCACTTCCTAGAGTGATCAGTCCCGAGGCCTTTAGGTGGTACAGCGGAAGGTAGATGCTGGGCAGGGGGAGGTCCCAGGTGCTCCTGAAGGCGTGAGGAGGTCATCCCCCACGGGGTGACCTGGCATGGGGTTTACCCAAGCCAGATGAGGCACCCATGTGTTGGGACAGCTGTCTGGGATGTCGGGGTGCACCCAGGAGGGTGATGGAGGTAGTAGTTTGGTTACACACAGGGGTTTGAACAAATACATAAATTCGTTCAGAATAAGGGAAACTAGGTTTCTCATGTTGGAGTGAGCTACAAATACAGAAAGACAGGAAATTGGAATGGACACTGTGGAGCTGCATTTGAAGTGGGTATATCAGTGTGAACCCGTTGTCCTCCCTCTCCCT
Organism: Piliocolobus tephrosceles; assembly: GCF_002776525.5. NCBI lineage: Eukaryota > Metazoa > Chordata > Mammalia > Primates > Cercopithecidae > Piliocolobus > Piliocolobus tephrosceles. The sequence continues at coordinate 47,793,703 of NC_045440.1, forward strand.
CTGCGTCTCCCCAGTTATATATGTGTGTTCACATATGGATGCATCTAAATGAATGTGGAAATAGGACTGAGAGAGTGTGTGTGTGTTTGTGTGTTACATATACTCTGGCCTCTGAAGGCACCTGCCTAGGAGTGTGGTACCTGAATAGTAACAGGCAAACCTGGCACCCAGGTCATGGCCTCCAAATCTCATTTTCTTTTTCTTTTTATTATTCTTTTTTTGAGATAGAGTCTCACTCTGTTGCCCAGGCAGGAGTGCAGTGGCGCAGCCTTGGCTCACTGCAACCTCTGCCTGCTGGTTTCAAGTGATCCTTCCACCTCAGCCTTCCAAGTAGTTGAGACTACAGGCATGCACCACCACTCCCAGCTAAGTTTTGTATTTTTAGTAGAGATGAGGTCTCACTGTGTTGACCAGACTGGTCTCGAGCTCCTGACCTCAAGTGATCTACCCACCTTGGCCTCCCAAAGTGCTGGGATTACAGGCATGAGCTACCATGCCCAGACCCACACCTCATTTTCCATTAATGGAACCAGAACTCCTTGGTTCCAACCTGGGGCCAGGAAAATATATTATGAACCTAGAATACTGTGTTTTATAGAACATCCAGAAAGTAAGGACCTGTTAAAAACATGATGGGGGAAATGTCACAGGCAAAATTAGTGATGATTTGAGCATCAAAATAAATAACTTTAGAAACATTATAACCCATGTAATCAAACAGGAAGCAGTGAGCATATACAGATATAAATAAGTAAAATGAGTAAGTTAAAGTTTCCTAGTGGTTTTTTGTTTGTTTGGTGTATAATAAGTTCTTATAAACTTAGCTTAAAATAGCACCCATTGATTATTTCATAGATTTGTAGGACACAAGTCCAGATGAGCTCAGCTGGGTTCTGTGTTCAGTCATATGACTGAAATCAAGGTGTTGGCTAGGCCAGGTTTGTTCACTCCCCATCCAGGTTGTTGGCAGGATTCAGTTCCATGTGATTGGAGAACCAAGGTTCCTGTCTCCTTGCTGACTGATGACTGGAGCATGATTCTCAGTTCCTGGAGGCCTCTGAGTGTCCTCCTAGGTGGCCCCTACACCTTCACAGCCAGCATGGCACTTTTTGAAGTACCATGGTTTTAAAATGCCTCACCCAAACACGTACTAATGATTGAGAGTGAAAATAGTGGCTTTACAGCAGAGACACCTGGTAGAGCCCTTCCCAGCCCACTGACTAGCAGTAGGGCTTATGGGCCACACGTGCATCCTGATTTGGCTTGCTGAGGGGGAACTCAGTGCCGCTCTGGACCTCTCCTGTCAAAGACACATGGCCTGAATCTCCTTTTTCAGACAGCGAAGTCAGCATAAAGCTCAGAAAATTTTTCGGGTAAGACAGTGAATCTTTGCTGTCTTGGCAGATTACATACAAAGAATGACTTCTTGGCCAGGCACTGTGGCTCATTCCTGTAATCCCATAACTTGGGTGGATCACCTGAGGTCAGGAGTTTGAGACCAGCCTGGCAAACATGGTGAAACCCTGTCTCTGCTAAAAAGACAAAAAATTAGCCAGGCATGGTGGCGCATACCTGTAATCCCAGCTACTTGGGAGGCCAAGGCAGGAGAATCACTTGAACCCGGTAGGCAGAGGTTGCAGTGAGCTGAGATTGCTTCATTGCACTCCAGCCTGGATGACAGAGTGAGATTTCATCTGAAAAAAGAATGACTTCTCATGGTATAGACGAAGGCCTTGATCAGTAAACCAAAGAACCAAACTTTTCAAGGTTAAATCACCTTTGCTAAAAATTTAACTCATTTCTCATTATCTTTTCAGGCTCAGATAGTCACTTTCTGAGATTTGTCCTGTGTTGTGTCCTTTCATATTCTGAAACCAATTGACACAACTTTCAAATACCAGTTCCCAGGGAGTCTGGGAGATCAGAACTATTCTCATAGAAATACTGAGATGTTATGCATGTTAACATGACCTCCAAAACAATTAATAAGTCTTTAAAACATTATTTCTGTTTCCAATATTGTAACTGCTGCTAGTTCTAACCCACAAAACAAAGATTTATGGGGTAAGTCCCAATTCTGGCAAGAGATCCAGACACGAAAAAGTCTTAGACTCACTGTTTTATGAGGAACTATCCTCCTTACTTAAAAATGAAAAGCAGGCTGGGTGCACTGGCTCACACCTGTAACCCCAGGTACCATTTTGACTGACTGAGGGATGAGGATCACTTAAGGCCAGGAGTTTGAGACCAGTCTAGGCAACATAAGGAGACCTTATCTTTACAAAATTTTTTTTTTTTTTTTTTTTTTTTTTTTTGAGACGAAGTATCGCTGTTACCCAGGCTGGAGTGCAGTGGTGCGATCTTGGCTCACTGCAACTTCCACCTCCCCGATTCAAGCAGTTCTCCTGCCTCAGCCTCCCAAGTGACTGGGATTACAGGTGCGCACCACTGTACCTGGCTAATTTCGTTACAAAAATTTTAAAAATTAGCTGGATGTGGTGGTGCATGCTTGTGGTTTCAGCTACTTGGGAGGCTGAGGTGGGAGGATTATTTGAGCCTGGGAGGTCGAGGCTGAAATGGGAGGATTGCTTAAAGCTGGAAGGTGAAGGCTGTGCTCAGTCAAGATTGTACCACTGCACCATAGCCTGGTGACAGAGTGAGCACCTTCTCAAGAAAGAAAAAAGAAAAATCAGACTGGGTGCTGTGGCTCATACCTGTAATCCAAGAAAAAAGAAAAATCAGACTGGGTGCTGTGGCTCACACCTGTAATACAAGAAAAAAGAAAAATCAGGCTGGGTGCAGTGGCTCACGCCTGTAATCCAAGCACTTTGGGAGGCCGAGGTGGGCAGATCACATGAGGTCAGGAGTTCGAGACCAACCTGGCCAACATGGCAAAACCCTGGCTCTACTAAAAACACAAAAATTATCTGGGTGTGGTGCACACCTGCAATCCCAGCTACTCGGGAGGCTGAGGCAGAATTGCTTGAACCTGGGAGGCGGAGGTTGCAGTGAGCGGAGATTGTGCCACTGCACTCCAGTCCAGGTGACAGAGCAAGACTCTTATCTCAAAGAAAAAAAGCATGCATGCAATTGTATTTCTGTATTATTCTTCTGATATAGCCGTACAACCACTTGTTAATTATATAACATACTAAACTCATGGTTCACCTAGAAAACTGGAGTGGGTAATTGAGAATAGCCTCACACACTAGCAGTATGTCAGACTCATGGAGCTCACAGATACCACTGTCTGCAGCCCCCCAAGAGACAGCATGTGCATGCCTATTAGCATGTCCCAAGGCTCCTACCTTCAATGGCCTATAAAAGCAAAAAGGAAAAGCACATAAACATAAAAATTGTGCCTTTTCATCAATATTTCAGTATTCTATTAATATTTTACTTAGAAATTATCAAAGTACCCAACCATCCAAAGTATCCATTAGCTCAGTCAGTTCAAGGTTGCAAATTGTCTAAAGATAATAATCTTCCAGTTGGCATGCTACATGATATAATTACTGGGGAAATAAAAACTTTACCTAGGCCAGGCGCGGTGGCTCAAACCTGTAATCCCAGCACTTTGGGAGGCTGAGACAGGCGGATCACGAGGTCAGGAGATCGAGACCATCCTGGCTAACACGGTGAAACCCCGTCTCTACTAAAAAATACACAAAACTAGCCGGGCGACGTGGTGGGCGCCTGTAGTCCCAGCTACTCGGGAAGCCGAGGCAGGAGAATGGCGTAAACCCGGGAGGCGGAGTTTGCAGTGAGCTGAGATCCGGCCACTGCACTCCAGGCTGGGCGACAGAGCGAGACGCCATCTCAGAAAAAAAAAGTTTACCCAGGTAATGATTCAATTTAGCTGGACATAAACTTATTACATTTTTCATAATCTTTTTTTTTTTTTTTTTTCCGAGATAGGGTCTTGCTTTGTTGCCCAGGCTGGAGTGCAGTGGTGCGATCTTGGCTCACTGCAAGCTCCACCTCCCGAGTTCACGCCATTCTCCTACCTCAGCCTCCCAAGTAGCTAGGACTACAGGCGCCCACCTCCACGCCTGGCTAATTTTTTGTATTTTTAGTAGAGATGGGGGTTTCACCATGTTATCCAGGATGGTCTAGATCTCCTGACCTGGTGATCTGCCCACCTTGGCCTCCCAAAGTGCTGGGATTACAGGCGTGAGCCACCGCACCCAGCCGCATTTTTCATAATCTTAAAAGTTATATGGGACTGTTTCAGATGTTGAAAAAGTTCTGGAGATGGATGTGGTGATGGTTGTGCAACACTGTGAATGTAATCAGTGCCATTCAATTATATATCTAAAAATGGTTAAAAGAGTACATTTCATGTTACGTATATTACACCACAGTTTTAAAAAATGTTATTGAGATGTAATATTAGCTTATTGGCCAGAATAACTATAGGGAAAACAAACACAAGTAGAATAAAGTGTATGTTCGTATTGTATTTAATACTGATAGATAAAATAGACTTATATAAACCAAAACATTAAACTTGTCTGTTTACCACAGATGTGCCTTAATTACGTGAATATTCCTAAATGATCCCAAATTGTTGTTTTCTGTATGATTTTTAAAGTCTAGCACATTTAAAACACTGTTAATTCAACTTCCTTGTTTTTGGAGAATTTTAGGAATCTCAATTTACATATCTGTATAAATCAGAACAGAGATCCTTTAAGAGACTTTATAATCTAATTTATCAATACCCTCCAAATACTGGAGAACATTATACACGAAAGTAGATATAGGCCTTTGTTGATTATAGATACATACTTGCAAAGACATAGAAAGCTTAGTAAATAGTTTCAGTTCCACAACTTGAGCCAAAAACCAGGAGATACAGACATTGCCAAGACCAGCCAGCAACGCTAGAGGAATTAAAGACACACACATGGAAATACAGAGTGTGGAATGGTAAATCATGGGGCTGACAGCCTTTGGAGTTGAGAGCCAGGAACAGAGATTTACCCACATATTTATTGACAGCAAGCCAGTGATAAGCGTTGTTTCTCTAGATTATAGATTAACTAAAACAGGAAACAAAAGGATGGGCTATAGCAAAAGGATGGGCTGAAATAAAGGGCTGGGCTCTGGCTGGTTACTGTAGCAGGAGCATATCCTTAAGGCACAGATGGCTCATGCTGTTGTTTGTGGTTCGGGAATGCCTTAAGTGGTTTTCTGCCCTGGGTGGGTCAGGTGTTCCTTGCCCTCATTGCAATAAACCCACAACCTTCAGCGTGGACATCATGGCCATCATGAACATGTCACAGTGCTGTAGAGATTTTGTTTATGGCCAGTTTTGGGGCCAGTTTATGGCCAGATTTGGGGGCCTGTTCCCAAAAGACATAGAAAATGCTGAATTGTCCACATATCAAAGGTCTGTTTTTTCCAGTGAACTAAAAATTCTTAACTTATTGGAGCTCAAAAAAAGAAAAAAACCCCGCTAAAAACTAGATTCTCTTATCATCTCTGGCCCATCAGAGAGTAGAACTCTTTAACATCTACCCATAGATGGCCCGAGTGTGATGCACGGGAGCCACTCCTGCGCCATGAGATGATTCATGCTCTTCTCGACCCTGGAGTCAGACACTTCCCAAGGAACCGTGTTCCGTTTGTCAGACAGTGATGTTTAAAAGCAACCAACATTTATGTTTTTTGTTTTAGAAACTTAGTTTTGTTAAATCATAATTTAGGATTTTAATGTTTCTATTTGACAGTATAGTTTGTTGTCGCTAATGTGCATTGAGTGAATGAATGAATACTATTTTAAATTTATTGTCATTTACTGTTGATAGATGAGACCAAGAATAACTGGGAAGTGTCAGCTCTTTCTCGGGCTGCCCAGAAAGGATTTAATAAAGTGGTGTTAAAGCATCTGAAGAAGACAAAGAACCTTTCATCAGTAAGAAGTCCTTTGTATTTTCTGTACCTTACATAATGCAGAGATCAGATTCTAACACTTGTGAAAAGTAAAAATCTTCATTTAAAATGTTAGTTGTTTTTGTTTGCAAAGTAGAGTACAATATAAAAATAATTTTAATATATTGGCCAGTCATGGTGGCGCACACCTGTAATCCCAGCACTTTAGGAGGCTGAGGTGGGTGATTGCTTGAGCTCAGCCTGGGCAACGTAGGAAGACCTGTCTCTACTAAAAAATACAAAAAATTAGCTGAGTGTACTGGCGCATGCCTGTGGTCCCAGCTGCTTGGGAGTCTGAGGTGGAGAATCACCTGTGCCCGGGAAGTTGAGGCTGTAGTGAGCAAGATCACACCACTGCACTCCAGCCTGGGCAATGGGAGTGGCCTGACTCAAAAAAAAATTAATATATTTTTAGCAACGAAAATATAAACTCTATTACCTGTTTTGTTTATTTTTTTTGGTCTTGTTTTTCTGTTCATCCCTGCCTTCAAATGTATTTAGTGGATAATAAAAGGTAAACTGGTTCATATTAAATAAGCAAGTTAGAATACTGATACCAGGGATATGTAAGACTTTCATTTATGCTTAGATCTTCAATATGTCATATTACCAGGTTCATTTTGTTCCAGTTTTCTTTTTTGTTCTTTTGTGGTTTTTTGGTGATAATTCCTTGGGGCAGTTTACTCGAGTGAACCATATGATATGATAGTAAAAAATGATGTAAATAGAGAAAATTGAGTTAGAATAGGGGAAATATCTATTTTGGAATTAAGTAAGAATTAAAATTTGAGAAACTTTTTTTTTTTGAGATGGAGTCTCCCTCTGTCACCCAGGCTGGAGTGCAGTGGCACGATCTTGGCTCACAGCAAGCTCTGCCTCCTGTGTTCATGCCATTCTCCTGCCTCAGCCTCCCGAGTAGCTGGGACTACAGGTGCCCGCCACCACACCTGGCTAATTTTTTTTTTTGTATTTTTTTAGTAGAGACAGGGTTTCATCATGTTAGTCAGAATGGTCTCGATCTCCTGACCTCGTGATCCATCCGCCTCGGCCTTCCAAAGTGCTGGGATTACAGGCGTGAGCCACAACGCCCGGTCTGAAAAACTTTTAACATCTAAAACTGATAATGCAAACTCTAGGGTCAGTTCTTCTCACCTCATTATTTTGGGCACCTTTTGTTTGAGAGACTAGAATGAAACAAGAAATGGCAGCATAAAAGTTTTTATAATTTTATGACACAGCAGGATAACATAACTTGAATATATCTATGGTTTTACAAATAAAATTTCTTGTATTCTTATCGATTTAATTTTTTTTAGGGCAGGATCTCAAGTCGTCACCCAGGCTGGAGTGCAGTGGTGTGATCTCAGCTCACTGCAGCTTCAACCTCCCAGGCTCAAGTGATCCTCCTGCCTCAGCCACCCGAGTAGCTGGGACCACAGGCGTGTGCCAGTATGCCCAGCTAATTTTTGTATTTTTTGTAGAAATGGGTTTTACATTGTTGCCCAGGCTGGTCTTGAACTCCTGGGCTCAAGCAATCCGCCCACCTCAGCCTCTCAAAAGCTAAGATTACAGGCATGTGCCACTGTGCTTTGCCAAAATTTTTGTACCGATACACAGTGCCTGTTCCTTAGCACTACGGTTCTCTGTTACCCCTGGGGGATCCAGGGTGCAAGGCCAAAGCTATTTTTACTGTTAATTTGCACCACGGTATTATGATGGAGAAAACTGTTGATTCTCTAGCACTGACTCTGAGCACAGATTTTTAAAAATACTGTGTGTGTGAGGGAGGAGGTGCACATGAAGCAGGCCTGCGTAGAGAAGTGTGACAGCTATCTGGAGAAAAAGCACTGTGTGGTGCTTTGAACGGGGAGCTGAAATAGCCACTGCTTTGTGGATACAATTTTTATTAAAATGACAACTGAAAGGCACACTGAGATGGCCACTTTGCCCAGAGTTTTCGTTTGTTTGGAAAATATAGTTACTTTTTATAACATGTAATGGGTTTAGTAATTTTAATTAAGTAACTATTTACATAGTTTCTGAGTTTCAATTTCTAATGTCATTAATACTGATAAACAGGACCTACATAAAGCAGAGCTCTTTGGGGGTCCTTGGTATTTCTTAAGAGTGGAAAGGATCCTGCCAAAAAGTTTGGAATTGCTGGTCTAAGAAATGGACATCCAAGTGGATGGCAAAGAGTGTTTTCATGTCTTCTGTTTAATTTTTAACCCATTTGTAATCACATATATACAATTGTTCAAATTTATAGAATGAAGCAATATCCTTAGAAGAAATAAGAATTAGAGTAGTACAAATGCTTGGATCTCTGGGAGGACAAATAAACAAAAATCTTCTGACAGGTAAACTTCTTTTAAGATAAATAACCTCTGTAGATATATTTGTGCTTTTATTTGGATGTATCCAGGTCATAATATATTCTGAATATTTACTCCTATATGTGATTTATATATTTTAAATAAGATTATAAAGAATAATATCTTGGCTAATGAAATTCTTTGACTGTATCCATAAAATTGGAATAATTCAGTATACCAGTAGAATAGATGTTCTAGCTTGACTTGTTAAGAATGTTATCCAGTTTGAAACAATGTAATTTGATACTCTTTTCCATGTGTCAGGAATTCCAAGTTAATCTCTTTGAGATCCAGTATTATTAATATTTTGATATTTTTAGAAATTTTTCCAAATGAGAATTACCATATTTGATTAGTAGGCTGTGTGTGGTGGCTCACGCTTATAATTCTAGCACTTTGGGAGGCTGAGATGGGAAGATTACCCAAGCCTCAGGAGTTTGAGACTAGCTTGGGCAACATCATGGCAAGAAGCTGTCTCTATTATTTCAATTTAAAAGAATCCACTTTTTTTTCTTTTCTTTTCTTTTTTTTTCTTGCTCTATTGCCCAAGCTGGAATGCAGTGGCATAATCTTGGCTCACAGCCATCTTGGCCTCTCAGGTTCAAGCGTTTCTCCTGCCTCAGGCTCCTGAATAGCTGGGATTACAGACAGACGCCACCATGCCTGGCTGATGTTTTGTGTTTTTAGTAGAGATGGGGTTTCACCATGTTGGCCAGGCTGATCTTGAACTCCTAACCTCAGGTGATCCCCAGCCTCTGCCTCCCAGAGTGCTGGGATTACTGGTGTGAGCCACCGTGCCCCACTGTGCCTGGTCAAAAGTCTACATTTTTGATTAGTAAAAATTCCTCTGTATTTTTACTTTTGAAATTTGGTGTTAATACTAGTGAGTTTTGGTTATTTAGGGAGTTAGAGCCTGTATTTGGAAAGTGTTTTTTTTTTTTTTTTTGAGACGGAGTCTTGCTCTGTCGCCCAGGCTGGAGTGCAGTGGCCGGATCTCAGCTCACTGCAAGCTCCGCCTCCCGGGTTTACGTCATTCTCCTGCCTCAGCCTCCCGAGTAGCTGGGACTACAGGCGCCAGCCACCTCGCCCGGCTAACTTTTTGTATTTTTTAGTAGAGACGGGGTTTCACCATGTTAGCCAGGATGGTCTCGATCTTCTGACCTCGTGATCCACCCGTCTCGGCCTCCCAAAGTGCTGGGATTACAGGCTTGAGCCACCGCACCCGGCCTGGAAAGTGTTTCAAAGAAATTTTTTTTTTTTTTTTTGAAGATGGAGTTTTGCTCTTGTTGCCTAGGCTGGAGCGCAATGACGTGATCTTGGCTCACCGCAGCCTCAGTCTCTCAGGTTCAAGGGATTCTCCTGCCTCAGCCTCCCTAGTAGCTGGGATTATAGGCATGTGCCACTACTCCCGGCTAATTTTGTATTTTTAGTAGAGACGGGGTTTCTCCATGTTGGTCAGGCTGGTCTCGAACTCCCAACCTCAGGTGATCTGCCCGCCTCGGCCTCCCAAAATGCTCCCAAAAGGCATGAGCCACTGTGCAAGGCCAAGATTTTTGTTTTTAACGTAAAAATTTTGTTCATTGACTTTCTTCCACAGAATAAGTAACTAAGTGAATTTGGATGTTAAACATTTGAGACTATTAGGCTTGTTTAAAAGTAATTTTACTTTAAATTAAATCGAGTGATTTCTGATATAATTACATATCTGAGGCAAAAGAATAGGGAAAGGTGAATGAAGTGCTTCACTTTAATAGAATGTAGAACAGGTGACGTTAGAAATGTTTTGATTTGTGAATAATTCTGACAGTAATAAAAAGAAAAAAATGTTTTGTTCTTTTTAAATCTTTTCTAACAGTCGCTTCCTCTGATGAGATGATGAAGAGCTATGTGGCCTGGGACAGAGAGAAGCGGCTGAGCTTTGCAGTGCCCTTTAGAGAGATGAAACCTGTCATTTTCCTGGACGTGTTCCTGCCTCGAGTCACAGAATTAGCGCTCACAGCCAGTGACAGACAAACTAAAGTACTTCTATTTTTTATTTCACCCATTATTTAGAGCCTGTTGCTTTAAAAATACATATTGGTTAGGATATGGAGAACACATTTCAGCCATTCCAATATTAGTAATTTTCTGTTTTCTGTAATACAGTAATTAGAAAACTACTTACTTATTAGAAGTCAGTGTCACTGAGAAATGGAAGTTAAGCATAAATCGTCTTAATAGATAATTGGGCTGGGTGTGGTGGCTCATGCCTGTAATCCCAGCACTTTGGGAGGCCGAGGCGGGCAGATCACTTGAGGTCAGGAGTTTGAGACCAGTCTGGTCAACATGGTAAAACCTGATCTTTACTAAAAATACAAAAATTAGGTGTGCTGGCGTGCGAGTGTAGTCTCAGCTACTCGGGAGGCTGAGGCAGGAGAATCGTTTGAACCCGCGAGGCAGTGGTTGTAGCGAGCCGAGATTACACCACTGGATTCTAGCCTGGGCGACAGAGCGAGACTCCATCTCAGAAAAAAAAAATTGCCTTTCAAAACATGAATATACCAAAAGCTTTAGAGTGATATTTCGTCTATGCTTGGTTATCCTCTTCACTCTGGGAGTTTAGAAACAGATAATCTCAAATTTTCATACAGGCATACGTTGGTGATACTGCAGGTTCAGCTCCAGACCACAGCAATAAAGTTAACATCTCAGTGTAGCAAATCACACTAGTTTTTTGGTTTTTCAGTACATGTGAAAGTTATGTTTACACTCTACTGTGGTCTATTTAGTGTGTAATAGAATTAGAACTTCATATACATACTTTAAAATGCTTTATCTAACAAAGTGAGCACATGCTGTTGGAAGAATTGAGCCAATAGAATTTTTCAATGAGGGGGTTGCCACAGACCTTCAATTTGTTAAAAAACACATTGTGTCCAAAGCCTCATAAAATGAGGTATGCATGTATTAATTTGTAAATTTTTTATAGTGCTTCAAAAAATATTTTTACTAAAAGTGATAGTTGAAAATGTGCTAACAGATGAAGCAAAGTTACATAGTTCTTTAATATGGCAACAGTGAAATGTACTTCTCAAGAATGTATTAGTGTCAGTTTCTAAAGCTTTAAATTTTAATTTTTGTTCTTGGATAAAAAACAAAGTGAACAGAATCATTAGTATTATACAGCAAGAAATGCTAATTCCAGTTAATTTATATTTGGGTTACGTGATAGTTATGTGCAATGAAATTTTTCTTCTTAAAGGACTAAATTGAGTGACATTTCACATATTCTCTCGTCTTCATGTGATAACTTAGACGTTGCTGACCTCCTGGTCTGTTTTAGGTTGCAGCCTGTGAACTTTTACATAGCATGGTTATGTTTATGTTGGGCAAAGCCACGCAGATGCCGGAAGGGGGACAGGGAGCCCCACCCATGTACCAGCTCTATAAGCGGACGTTTCCTGTGCTGCTTCGACTTGCGTGTGATGTTGATCAGGTAAGGGCTTTGAATCTGAAACAGTTGTAACTGAAACTTTAACTGAACTTTTTAAACTGAAACTTTAAGAAGTTTGGTTTCTCTAATTCCGTAGTCAACAGAGCAGTGGAATTACCTGGAGATCATTAAGAATGATACTGCTCCCTGGCTGCTACCCCAGGTCCTCTGGTTTAATTGGTCTTGGGCATGACCTGGGCACGACCTGGGCACCAGGACTTCTAAAAGCTCTCCCCTCCACTTTCAGTGTGTCTCGAAGTTTGGGAATGGCTGTTATAGTTAAAAGTTACTGAGAGTCCAGGCATCTGAAGGTGAATTAGCTGTCACCCCTCTCATGGACAAACATAGTCTTTCACAGAGGGAAGAAAAGAGAAATAACCATGGGCCAGGCGTGGTGGCTCACACCTGTAATCCCAGCACTTTGGGAGGCCGAGGTGAGTGGATCACCTGAGGTCAGGAGTTCAAGACCAGCCTGGCCAACATGGTAAAACCCCCATCTCTACTAAAAATACAAAACTTACCTAGGCGTGGTGGCACGTGTCTATAATCCCAGCTACTTGAGAGGCTGAGGCATGAGAATCACTTGAACCCAGGAGGTGGAGATTGCAGTGCACTGAGATCACGCCACTGCACTCTAGCTTGGGAGACAGAGCAAGACTCATTCTCAAACAAAAAAAAAAAAGAGAGAGAGAGAGAACTAACCGTGGCTGACAAGTGGCCTATACTATGACTTTATGGACAAATCCTTCACTGCTGTCATGAGGCAGAAAAGGGTAAGAAATCTTCTCAGTTCATTTTATGAGTCTAGCGTGACCTGAATATCAGGGTATACACGTAAAAAGGAAAATGAAATACAAAACTCATTCATAATGCAGTTGGAAAATTCTGCAGTATACATGTGTGGATATAGTCCAGCAGTATGTTCAGATGCACTGTTATTAAATAGAGTTCATAGTGAAAACTGGAAACTTACCACAGAAGTAGATTTAACATAGCAGTGAACCTCTCCGTGGAAGCCTGGGAGGCATTTGGCAGCTCCTGATGAAATAGGAGTAGTTTCACATGATATTTAATGTGATAGAATGTTTGCCTGAATCTTGCAGCCAGGTCATCCTCTGTGTGAAGTACTGACACTCCCTTGCGCTTCCACCCAGCATGGGAGCACGGCCTGTTTCTGGGAGTGGTCAGTGCTTTACTTGGAGTTAGTTATTTCCATGTTTAGCATCCTAACCTCTCAAGGTCCGTGAGTCCCCTCAGGGCACGGGCAGAGCCTGGTATTCCTTGCTCCCTCTCCAGCGTCTCTCCCAGCACTTGGCACTTGGCAATTAAAAGACACTTGTCAGGAGACCAGTAAGGCCAGGACATCAGCCCTACTAACTATTTGGGAGATTCTATTCAATACTGTAGGATAAGAAAATCACAGAAGGAATATTAGGAAGGAGAAAAGATTACTGTAATTGTTTCCAAATCAGGAAAGCCCAAGCGTAAGCATATTAGCTGATAAACTCTAAGAATTAATAAAGGAAAAAGCTGACGAATTATAAACACATAATTCTCATTATCTATTTTCATATGTTATTCTCATATATTTCATATATTAGTATTGACCACTTGGAAAATATGTCTATAACATCTTGTTCATAACAGCATAAAAAAAAAATGTCTAGGAATAAACTTCAATGTGCCAGGCAAATGTATTTTATGATTATAGAAGATGAATAGCTTATGTACCTGAGTTAGACATTATTGAAAAAAAATGTCAAGTTTCCCCAAATCAATTAACTCTGGTATAATTCCAGTAAAAAATCCAGAATTAATTTTATTTTTGAACTTAAAAATAATCTGAAGGAGTAATTGCTTGAGCCTAATAAGCAAGACACGTTTTGAAAGGGTAATGTGCTGGAAGGAGTCTAGTGTAGCAAATGTTAAAAAGGGGCCTTATGGAGTATAAGAAGCTGAGCCAGTGCACAGATGGCTCAGTGGGAGAGGTAGGTGCTAGAAAGTGTGTATATGAAAATTGTGTCTATGGTAGGGGGCCATTTAAGTGGGAAATGGGTCATTTAATAAATGATATTAGGTGGAATGACTAACATGTTAAAGAAAAAATTTTGACATTCGTTAAAGATGTTAAGGAAAACTACTAAAGGGGAGGCTATTCCAGTGGGCTTTTACACTGCTGGAGAGGGATTGGGCTCTATTCCAAATACTTATTGACCAGGGGGATTGATAGCCAAGGAGCAGGGTCAGGGTCAGTGGATGGAAAATCACTAAGAGGAATATTGGGGGAACCAGCCCCCAATATTTCATCATAGGTTCTTTTCTATTTTCCCTAAGGATCGGCCAGTCTGAGAAATAGAGAGTACAAAGAGAGAAATTATACACCTGTGCCTCCGGGGGTGACATCACATATTGGTAGGACTGTGATGACAACCTGGAGCCACAAAACCAGCAAGTTTTTATTAGGGATTTTAAAAGGGGAGGGGGTGTACGAACAGGGAGTAGGTCACAAAGATCACATGCTTCAAAGGGCAATAAAGGTCACAAGGCAAGGCAAAATTAGAATTACTGATGAGGGCCTATGTCCCACTGTGCACTCATTGTCTTGATAAACATCTTAACAGGAAACAGGATTTGAGAGCAGGCAACCGGTCTGACTACAATTTACCAGGCTGGAATTTCCCAATCCTAGTAAGCCTGAGGGTATTGCTGGAGACCAGGGCATATTTCATTCCTTATTTCAACTGCATAGGACAGACAGTCCCAGAGTGGCCGTCTATAGACCTACCCCCAGGAATGCGTTCCTTCCCCAGGGTCATTCCTTGCTGGGAAAAGAATTCAGTGGTACTTCTCCTACTCGCACATCCGTCTATAGGCTTTCTGTGAGAAGAAAAATATGGCTCTGTTCTGCCTGACCCCGTAGGCAGTCAGACCTTATGGTTATCTTCCCTTGTTCTCTGAAAATCGCTGTTATTCTGTTCTTTTTCAGGGTGCACTGATTTCATTTTGTTCACACACACATAATTTACAATCAATTTGTACAGTAGTGGTCCTGAGGTGATGTACATTCTCAGCTTACGAAGATAACAGGATTAAGAGATTAAAGACAGGCATAAAAAATTATGAAAGTATTGATTGGGGAAGTGATAAATGCCCATGAAATCTTCACAATTTATGTTCAGAGATTGCAGTAAAGACAAGTGTAAGAAATTATAAAAGTATTATTTGGGGAACTGATAAATGTCCCTGAAATCTTCACAATTTATGTTCTGCCCTGGCTCCAGCCAGTCCCTCCGTTGGGGTCCCTGACTTCCCACAATAGAGAAAACATCAGACATAAAGAGGATTGTGGCTAAACCAACCTAAGAGTGTTGTGGCTGAAGATGGGCCAGGGTGACCAAGCACTGCCTGGGAGCTGGTGGGAGATGACGAATTAGATTATGTATCAAGGGGAGAGGGGTTTTCGCTGAACTGACCCACCAGAGTTCTTGGTAAAATTGGACTAATAGAGATGAACATGGAAGCCCAGAAGTCAAGGCCTAGTTGAGAAGAGTTCAGAGGAGCCTGACTAGAGTTAGGGTAAGGGAAAGAGTCTTTGTCACAAGTGAAGAAACTAATTGTAAATCATTAAGATTTGGAAGGAAAAACAAACTGTAAATAAATTACAGAAAAATGTAATGACTACATAGCTTGTCTGTCTGTGTATGTCTTTAAGTCTTGAGGTCTTTTTTGTTGATAACACATCAGTTTATAATATAAAAATGTTTAAAGATAAAAATGAACCTTCACGTCACCCCTTTCACATGCTTGTTCCCTGGGAAAAGATGTTAGATCCTCTGGAAAGTCTGGAGAATGTCTTTATGATAACACATCTTGACATGTGCATAGATGTTTTGTTAAGAAAAAGTAGACTTATAGCATTTCAAAACGTTTTCTTCTGTGTGCAGTGTGATTTCTGCTCCTTGGATGGATTT
Source organism: Piliocolobus tephrosceles (assembly GCF_002776525.5). NCBI lineage: Eukaryota > Metazoa > Chordata > Mammalia > Primates > Cercopithecidae > Piliocolobus > Piliocolobus tephrosceles. The sequence goes on from NC_045440.1 coordinate 47,809,458, forward strand.
CATTACCATTCCATAATTGGTATCCTTCTGTGTATTTCTATAAAGTTTGTACAGATAGGGAGACACATAAAAGTGTTAATGTATTGATGGTTTTGACCTTATAAATGTTTAAGACTACTGAATGGCACAAAACCAACATTGTAACATATACATAATGTGCAACATTACTACTGAAGAAATCAGATTTAAAAATAGACGAATGTATAAAGAAAAAAATAGGCAGCTCAGAAAAGAAGAAATGTAAATGGCCGATGGAATGTATCTTAAAATAGTCAACCTTTTCGTAAACAAGGAACTTCAAATTAAAATGATTGGCTACTGTCAAGTATTTAAAAGATGGACAATGTTTGGTGTTGCCAAGGGCACAAGGAAAGGACCCTGCGCGTCATGGTTGGTGGGGCAATGCAGGCACAGTACTCTGCAGCTGGGCTTGGACTGGGTGACCACAGCCCTGGCCTAGCAGCTTCCTTACAACAGAGCTGCTTAAACAGTTTGCTCAGGACTCTCCACTCTGCATGGTAGTCATAATTTAGAAATACTTGTATTTCTAGCAGTAGGGTTCTGCTAGCTGGGTTGTGGTACGTCCTTAGTTGAGGTACTGGGCAGCTAGTGAAAACACTGATAGAGTGCATATGTTTACGTGGAAAGTACTCTTGAGAAGAAACCAGTTACTGGTTTCTTCCAGGAAGACAGGAGCTCTGCCTCCTTGGCAGATTTATTTTTGTTTTTACATGTGCATATACACATATTTAAATATATATAAATTGGCTGGGGGTCAGGAGTTCGAGACCAGCCCGGCCAACATGGTGAAACCCTGTTCCTACTAAAAATACAAAAATTGGTCGGGTGTGGTGGTGGACACCTGTAATCCCAGCTACTTGGGAGACTGAGACAGGAGAATCATTTGAACCCAGGAGTCAGAGGTCGCAGTGAGCCGAGATTGTACCACTGCACTCTACCCTGGGCGACAGAGCAAGACTCTGTCTTAAAAAAAAAAAAAGTATATAAATAAAATATTTTGAAAGTTCACAGTAGTTACCTTTGGGATGTAGGACTGGAGCGGGATGGTTTTCTATAAAGGGGTATGTGTATATTGTATATATATCTAGCTATGTATACATGTATTAAAAAACTGTACTAAGAATAAAACAGTATGATTCTTTTGTGGGGGAAAAAAAAGTGATGCTTTAAGACCAGGTTAAACTTTCAGACTGAAAGTTAAGACCTTTTTATATTGATTAATCTTAAAAATTGCTTCATAGAGGCCAGTGAAGGTATTGGGGGAAAAAATACCTTCAAAGACTGGAAAGACTATTTGGAAGAGTCTCTGAGTTGTTTATTCTGAGCCCTGGGACATTTTGCATCATTTTTGAGGTGATATTAACTACAGTATGGACCTCTAATATCAAAGTACTTAATTGGTGAGCTCAATAACTGTGGGGAATAAAGGTCTGGTTAGCTCAGTGCTCCTGTAAAAAACCTGGCCTCTGAGGCAGAAATGTACAGGATATCAGTGTAGGGAGTGTTCGCCTTAACTTACACCAC
>NC_045440.1:47811012-47948062 GCF_002776525.5 Piliocolobus tephrosceles
ACAGAGGCACTGGTGTGGAAACAGAGCGTGTGTTGCCTCTTTGGTTCATGTAGCTTTTTCTTGAGGAAGTATCTTTGAGAAGTATTTTAGGTTGTTTCATGGTTTTTCTTTTTTGTTGTTGTTGTTCTTTTGTTTTTGGAGACGGAGTCTTGCTCTGTCACCCAGGCTGGAGTGCAATGGCGTGATCTCGGCTTACTGCAACCTCTGCTTCCTGGGTTCAAGCGATTTGCCTGCCTCAGTCTTCTGAGTAGCTGGGATTACAGGCGCCCACCACTACGCCTGGTTAATTTTTGTATTTTTAGTTGAGACGGGGTTTCACCATGTTAGTCAGGCTAGTCTTGAACTCCTGACCTCAGGTGATCCCTGCCTCAGCCTCCCAAAATTCTGGGATTGCAGGTGTGAGCCATGCACCTGTTTCATGTTTTAAAATACTGAGCCCTTTTATTCTTTTTTGTCTGAGACAGGGTCTTGCTCTGTTGCTTAGGCTGGAGTACGGTGGCAGGATCATGACTCACTGCAGCCTCAACCTCGTGAGCTCAAATGGTCCTCCTGCCTCAGCCTCCCCAGTAGCTGGGACCACAGGTGTGCACCACTGCGCCCAACTAATTTTTTTTTATTTTTTGTAGAGATAGGGTGTCACTTTGTTGCCCAGGCTGGTCTCGAACTCCAGGGCTCAAGTGATCTTTATAGGCATGCACCACCACACGCAGCTGAGGCTTTAAAAAAAAAAAAAATCAAATTTAAGTAATGTGTGCCATCTTTAATTCCATTCCTTTTCTTTGTCCTTTCGGCTTTATTGTTTTCTTAGGCTAGGTTTCCTATTCTTTATTTTACAGGGAAGAAGAGTCTCTGGTGGAGCAGTTTGTGTTTGAAGCCTTGGTGATATACATGGAGAGTCTGGCCTTAGCACATGCAGATGAGAAGTCCTTAGGTACATTTCGCTTCAGTGTTCTGTCTGCCTTACAGGTCTGAAAAGTTTCCTCCAATGAGGAGTTAAGACTCGTGTGATTCTCTTATAAGGCTTTTTTTTTTTTTTCCCAAGAGTTCTGCAAATCAAATGTGAAGAGAAGATAAGCCCCTTTAGTGCCTCAAATCCAGCTTGTTAATGATTTTTTCGTGCCCTCATTCTCTTTGACTCACCATATACTCCTGGTGGCCATTGAGCTTGACCCTGGTTGGTTGCAGATTCTGCCCAGGGCAGGGGAGACAACGAAGCCAGTCAGACACTATGATGCTATGATGTGATGACAGAACATGAAAATGCAGATATGGTGCTGAAGAAGCTGGATGTGATAACCACTGAGATGTGGTCAGTGCTTCTGCACTCAACTCGTGATCATTTAGAAAGTAGAAAGTGGGTCTCATTACGGGACTGTGATAAAGCTGTTTCGTCCATGATGAAGGAATATTATAAAGATACCAAGTCAGAAGTAGGCTGAAATAGCTAAGAGAGTAATAAATGATTATAATTAAATTCTATGCAAGAAGCTTTTAGGAACTACATAGAGTTGTTGAGCTAGAAGACTTCTTAACTCCCCGTTGGTCCTAGCACGTGATGTAGTTGGGGCGCAGAGGCCCAGGCATGTCAGTGACTGAGAGGGCCACACAGCTATGGCAGGACTCTATCACTGATACAAGTCTTGACTTTTTATTTTATTTTATTTTATTTTATTTTATTTTATTTTATTTTATTTTATTTGTTTATTTTTTGTGATGGGGTTTTGCTCCTGTCCCCCAGACCGGAGTGCAATGGTGCGATCTCAGCTCACTGCAACCTCCACTTCCTGGGTTCAAGTGATTCTCCTGCCTCAGCCTCCTAAGTAGCTGAGATTACAAGGGCCTGCCACCACGCCTGGCTAATTTTTGTATTTTTAGTAGAGATGTTTCTCCATGTTAGCCTGGCTGGTCTATAACTCCTGACCTTATGTGATCCACCTGCCTCAGCCTCCCAAAATGCTGGGATTACAGGCGTGAGCCACTGCCCCCGGCGACTTTATTTTTTAAGAAGACAAACTGAGCTCTGTTATCCTTTATGTTGATAGTCTGCTGTGAGCAAAAATGTTTAAAATTTAGTCTTCATTATCAAATAGCTGAAATTTGCTTTGTTTATCTTGATTTTCCATATAGGTGAATTTTTTCAACAAGTGAAACTTTTTTTGTGATCACTGACATATTTAAAAAAACATAGAAAAAAACTTTTTCTTGGTGACACAGGTCAAAATAAGATGTATAAGGCTCCTTTCCTAAATAATTCCAGACTTCTATGGGTGACTTCACCATCTTACCTCCGTTGTCCTTCTCCAGAGGCTGTATTACTAAACGATGCTATAGTTTATCCTGCATAGGAAGGGAGGTCAAGGGACTTATACCCCTTTAAAATAGCCACAAATTGAAGTCCACAGGCTCTGGCCTGGTATGTGGGTTTTGTAATACCTGCAAGGTCTCTTCCATTTCAGGTCCATTAGGAGAAGCTGTGCTTTGGGTGGCCGAGGTAGTGGTGGTACAGTTTCTAGTTAGGTGTGGCATTGCTCTGTGTGTGTGTGTGAATACCATGCTATCCTGCAGTCTTAAATACGGGTTTTGTGTTCATTTTTGAATATGCAATGTGAACCATTTATCTAAATTTATTGTTCTTAGGGATGAAAACATTAAATCTATAGTGAAATTACCTTTTCAGTTAAAAATTAGGCCAACAAATTTACAATACAAATTTAATAATCAGCTATATATGCCTTCTTTGGAAATATGCCTTTGTACTTGAGAACAGGTACAATTCAACAGTGTTGTGATGCCATTGATCACCTATGCCGCATCATTGAAAAGAAGCATGTTTCTTTAAACAAAGCAAAGAAACGACGTTTGCCACGGTAGGTGATCTTGCTTCCTTTTCCATCTTTTCCCACAACATAAAACTAATTCTTACCTAATAAAGGACAACCTGGGATGGATCTGTGGCAGTGTAAGGAATTACTTCCTAAACAAGGAATGTGTGGAAGTATGAAGAGTTCGTTTTCAAAAAACATTAAAAAGCTTTGTTTTTGAAAATACTTGATTTAAGGGATAAAGTGTAAGGTATTTGATCTGGGTTGAGATAGTAGATACAAATTGAAAATTAGTTTTATAATGGATGTTTTATTTAATATGCACTAATTTTGAATATGTTTTGATGTGGATGATTTGGCTAGAATATGCATGAACCATTATTCAGTAAATTTTGAAGTGTATGAACTGAATGTTCAAATAGTAACATCTTGACAGACATGGAATTATAAAATTAGGAAATGAAACTGCTTAGAGCCAAGGCTGGGGTGTTGGCCAGTGGTTTCCAGTTTTTGCCCTTATTCCATCCCAGCGGTGTTGCTTTCTTCGATAGGGTGAGTGCCCTCCATGAGCCCCTCCAGATCTCTGCAGGGTGTCTGGGGACGTCTATTGTCCATGGTAGTGACCGCCACTCTGGAGAAGCACAGTTCTGTGTGTGAACTATATTAATATTTTCTCTGTTGTTTTAAAGTTGATTCTTCCAGATTCTACTGTTAACTTACGATATCGGTTTAATTCGTTGGTCCTAACTTGAGCATGCATTAGAATTGCCTGGAGATCCAGTTAAAACACAGATCGCTGGGCTGGCCCCACCCTTAATTTCTGTGTACACTTGGGTTAGGGCCAGATCATTTGCATTTGTAACAAGTACACAGGTAATGTTGGAACAGCTGTCCAGGGACCACACTTTGAGAAGCACTGCTTTACAAGGTACGTTGCAAAGGAAACGTGAAAATACTTAGTGCTGTTCTTTTAAGGAGAACTTTTTAATTTTTCCCCACATGAAAAAATGAACATGAGCAGCATTTAGGACCCCTTTCACCTATGTTATTTTGATTGCACTCTAATTATAATAAATTAAAAATAAGTTGAATGCCTTTTAGTGAGGTTTCTACATGTATCTGTGTGATAAAGATGAGTTTATGATTTCTAGAGCCTTGGTAGCTGAATGTTGCATGTTGGAGAGGGACTAATGACAGTATGCTGTCTCTGTGCAGAGGATTTCCACCTTCCACGTCATTGTGTTTACTGGATCTGGTCAAGTGGCTTTTAGCTCATTGTGGGAGGCCCCAGACAGAATGTCGACACAAATCCATTGAACTCTTTTATAAATTCGTTCCTTTATTGCCAGGTATGGTAATCTGTATATCTTTAATTTTACTACAGTTTGCTTTATTATCCCATTTAAAAGAAGCAAAGAAGAATTGAGTAATTGGGTGATCATTGCAGTTAACATGATATTCAATTAAGATTCAGAATGTTAACAGTTGATGAGTTAATGCAGTTCTATTTCAGCATGTGATTAATAAGAAATTGCCAGCATATTAAGTCTGAATAATCTCAAATCATTATGATGTTAAAGGAAAGCAGTGAACCTGTGCTTTTCAGTAATTGCTAAACCATTAAACTGCTTATGGACTGAAATAATTTCTCAGGAATAAATGTGTTGTTCAGTTTTGTCCATTAAGTCCATACCCAGGTTTGATAGTTTGGGAGTGGGGAAGCTGTGCTCAGGACAGATCAGGTCCTGCCTTCCCCCATTGTGGGCTGTCACAGTCCCGTGCCACGTGTGGCGCCTCAGGTGAGATGGGTGCGCTAGTTCCTTGGCAAAAGTTGGAGTGAGTTCTCTCTGGGCTTTTTCTTCATGGAACAAGAGGAAAAAAGTTACTTTCTGTATTTCCGGGCTTCTAAAACTTAGAAGGACTCTAATTTTTGTTATACTATAGGACATATTAGAATGTTATATACTACGTATTATATACTATAGAGTATGTTTAAATACATACTATAATTGAGTTCATATATATATAGCACATATATATGCTATATAAATAATAGTGTAAATTTACTGTACTATATCATTTTACATACATAATAGAAATGTGTATCTGTGTTTTAATTTAGATAATTGTTTAAAAAACATCAGCATTTAAAAAAAATTTTTTTCCCCCTGAGACAGAGTCTTGCTCTGTCGCCCAGGCTAGAATGCAGTGGCACCATCTTGGCTCACTACAACCTCTGCGTCCTGGGTTCAAGCAATTCTCCTGCTTCAGCCTCCTGAGTAGCTGGGATTACAGGCGTGTGCTACCACGCCAGGCTAATTTTTGTATTTTTAGTAGAGACGGGGTTTCACTGTGTTGGCCAGTCTGATCTCAAACACCTGACCTTGTAATCTGCCAGCCTCTGCCTCCCAAAGTGCTGGGATTACAGGCATGAGCCACCACGCCTGGCCTAGCATTTTCAATTTGCTTAATGTGTTTAGCTAACAGTTTTTTGTTGTTGTTTTTTTTTTATGTTAAGTCATTCTCACAGCAACCTTGTGAAATTTCTCATTGAAGAGTAGACCAGTGGCTGGGGAAGGGCTGGAGGGCAGTGGGAGGCATTTCTCCTATATTTAGTAGAAACTGAGACCATGATAGTATGTTGATAGAGCTGCTTATGGGCAGACCACTATCTCACATTGAGACTGTGACTCTGGTAGTGCATGGGATTTCTTGTGTCCTCAGCTGTATTGACCACAGGCATTTCTAGTGCTATTCTCTTCTAAGTTGCCTATGATACGGACCTCATGTATTCTGAACTGAATAGAGTTCCACCTCTCAGAATTGATTTTGTTGGACAAAGGCTTCTAGGTAGTAGGTGAGCCTTGCCCTTCTTCCAACAGGTAATTTGTATAATATTAAGGAGCCTTCCTTGATTTATCTCTTCTGTGGCCTTCCAGGGTGTAACCACCTTTCTCCTTTGGTATTTTATCCCCCAGTGGGTATTTTTGTTTTCTTTTATTTTTTTGCTTTTCAGTTTTAGAGACAAAGTCTCACTATGTTGTCCAGGCTGGACACAAACTCCTAGGCTCATGTGGTCGTCCTGTCTCAAGCTCCTTAGTAGCTGGTACTGCAGGTGTGCAGCACCTGTTTGTTTTTAAGAGACAGGGTCTCACTCTGTTGCCCAGGCTAGGTTGCAGTGACATGATTATAGTTCATTGCAGCCATAAACTGAGCTTAAGTGATCCTCCTGCCTCAGCCTCTTGAGCAGCTGGGAACACAGGCGTGGCTACCAGGCCTGGCTAATTTTAAAGTTTTTTTTATAGAGATAGGGTCTTGGTATTAATATGTTGCCCAGGCTAGTCTTGAATCCTGACCCCAAGCAGTCTTCCTGCCTTGGCTTCCCAAAGTGCTGGGATTACAGGTGTGAGCCATTGCATCTAGCTTCCTTTAGTGGTTTTTAAGCTTCTGTGTCAGGTGTCTCGTTAGCTCGCTATGTAGCAGCAGTCCTGGGTACATGAACACCCAGATCAGTAGGACTTGACGACAGGTGCAGGGTTGTCCCTCTGACGTGTGTCCAAGAGAGACAGCTCCTGGTGGCTTCTGAATACTGAGACTCAGTGTGGCCCAGGCCCAGAAACAGCAGGTCTTCAGTGGAGACAAAGGAAGAAGTAGGGCTGGGCAGGCTCCCCAACCCCAAGCGTGCTTGTCTGCGTCTTCAGCTTCTCTCTCTACTTGTGATGTTCCCTTGGCTGCTCTCTCTCGATCTGCCTTTCTGTGTCCTTTCTTTCTATCATTTTCCTTCTGTCGCTCTTGAGGTAAAATTTAAATGTCTTACTATTTACTTTTTGCTCATTATTACAGATTTCTTTGTCTCCTCTTAGTGAAAGTAACAGAACATTACAGATTATTCCTCCTCTTAATATACAAAATGTTCTCTCTCTTTTTTTTTTTGAGACCGAGTCTCACTCTGTAGCTGAGGATGGAGTGCAGTGGCGTGATACTGGCTGACTGCAACCTCCCCCTCGTTTAAGCAATTCTCCTGCCTCAGCCTCCTGAGTAGCTGGGACCACAAGCATGCACCACCATGCCGGGCTGATTTTTGTATTTTTAGTAGAGATGGGGTTTCGCCATGTTGGCCAGGCTGGTCACGCACTCTTGACCTCAAGTGATCCGCCCATCTCAGCCTCCCAAAGTGCTGGGATTACAGATCTGAGCCACCACCCCCAGCCGCATGTTCTTCTTTTTTTTTTTTTTTTTGAGGCGGAGTTTGGCTCTGTCGCCCAGGCTGGAGTGCAGGTGCCGGATCTCAGCTCACTGCAATCTCCGCGTCCTGGGTTCACACCATTCTCCTGCCTCAGCCTCCCGAGTAGCTGGGACTACAGGTGCCCGCCACCTCGCCCGGCTAGTTTTTTGTATTCTTTTTTTTAGTAGAGATGGGGTTTCACCGTGTGGTCTCGATCTCCTGACCTCGAGATCCGCCCGTCTCGGCCTCCCAAAGTGCTGGGATTACAGGCTTGAGCCACCGTGCCCGGCCAAATGTTCTCTTTTTAATACATCAGAGATTTGAATTCTTCTTAGAGTCAGAATGATTTGACATTTTCGATGCTACTGATTTCAGAGCATACAAAATGCAGTTTTATGTATTTGTCTTTTTAATTTAGAAGAAGTTTAATATTTAAAAGAAAATTTCTTGGAAAAAACAGCTTCTCGGATTCTCTTATTTAACAAACGCTGCACTTATGTGTGGTAGATGTTATTCTAAGCACATGTTCAAATATTAGCTACTTTAATTCTGCTAATCTTTGTAACTGTCCAAGAGGTAGATATTATTGTTCTCATTTGCAAATGCTATTTTGTGACTTAAAAGGAGTAATGATTTTTAAATAAAAAGGCAGGGGAAAGAGTATTAGTATGCAGCTACTCCAAATGGTGTCCAACTGTTTTTATAATGTTTAAGGAACCTGAAGAGAATGGCTGTGTTGGAAATACATTCTTGGAAGTTATTACAGTGAAACAAATTGAATGCATAGTAAAATGAAAAAAGATTGTCCCATATCATTTTGAAATTTTAGGTATAAAGATTAGATTAAAGACATGTAGGTATGTGTGTGTATTTTAATTTTGTTTCTTTTTAAAGGCAACAGATCCCCTAATTTGTGGCTGAAAGATGTTCTCAAGGAAGAAGGTATCTCTTTTATCATCAACACCTTTGAGGGGGGCGGTTGTGACCAGCCCTTGGGCATCCTGGCCCAGCCCACCCTCTTGCACCTGCGGGGGCCATTTAGCCTGCAGACCACGCTGTGCTGGCTGGACCTGCTCCTAGCTGCGCTGGAGTGCTACAACACTTTCATTGGCGAGAGAATTGTGGGAGCGCTCCAGGTCTTGGGTAGGTCACCCTTGCCTCTTGCTGGTATATGTCATGCTGCCAGGGTCACCCTTTGCAGTGGCTCTGCCAGGTCAGAATCCCAGCGACATGACAATAGGTGCTGTGCGGCCGCCTTGCCCATGCTTTCATGTCACCTCACCGCGAGGGTTCCTTCCTTCACACTTCAAAGTTGACAAATACAGTTTTTCTCATAGTTTTATATAATTGAAAAAGTTACACTTTCTGGTGTGTTGTAAATGTTGACATTTTAAATACACAAAACTGTTAGTATTACTTTAAAAAAATGTATTCCGTGAACAATAAATACTGTAGCAGTTTTATATACAGCATCATTGGCTTTAAAATATAGCTGCTTTATTAGAAATTTTGCAGAGTCCCTGAATTCATATTATCATTTCATACCCTTCAAATGATTTTATCCGAAAGTATTAAGTTTTTTTGCTTAAGATTTTACTATGTCCCTATCTATGTCTTTTTAATGAAAAGGTGTATATGTTTAAAGATTCCTTGGCTGGGCGCAGTGGCTCTCTCCCGTAATCCCAGGACTTTGGGAAGCCAAGGCAGGAGGATCACTTGAGCCCAGGAGTTTGAGACCAGCCTGGGCAACACGGCGAGACACTATCTCTACAAAAAATACAAAAGTTAGTCAGGCGTGGTGATGCACACCTGTGATCCCAGCTGCTAGGGAGTCTGAGGTGGGAGGATCGCTTGAGCCTGGAAGGTTGAGGCTATAGTGAACCATGATTGTGCCACTGTACTCTGGCCTGGGCAATAGAGTGAGACCCTGTCTCAAAAAAAATTTTTCTTCTGTGTTATGATTATGTTTATTATTAGTGCACATTACATTTTTCACTGCCACAACAAATATAAAAATTTTGATAATTGTTACATATAAACTGTAAAATTATGTGGTTGGAATTCTATTTTTGTATGTATAGATTTTAGTATTAAAATAACTTGTTCATGGCTGGTCGCAGTGACTGACACCTGTAATCCCAGCACTTTGGGAGGCTGAGGCAGACACATCACCTGAGGTCAGGAGTTTGAAACCAGTCTGGCCAACATGGAGAAACCCCATATCTACTAAAAATACAAAAATTAGCCAGGCGTGGTGGCAGGTCCCTGTTAATCCCAGCTACTCAGGAGGCTGAGGCACAAGAATCGTTTGAACCCCGGAGGCGGAGGTTGCAGTGAGCTGAGATCGCACCAGTGCACTCCAGTGACTCTGTCTCAGAAAATGAAACAAAACAAACTTGTTCACATAAATAAGTGCCATATTTGATTTATTCTAAAATGTACATTTTCCCATATTTAACAGATCCATGGTTGCAGTGTGTCTTACAATTCAATATTCTGTTGGATTCAAGGATATCTGGTTTTTGAGAATAATTCTTTTTTTTTTTTTTGGAAACGGAGTCTCTATCGCCCAGGCTGGAGTGCAATGGCACGATCTCGGTTCACTGCAAGCTCCGCATCCTGGGATCATGCCATTCTCCTGCCTCAGCCTCCCAAGTAGCTGGGACTACAGGCGCCCACCACTGCGCCCAGCTAATTTTTTGTATTTTTAGTACAGACGGGGTTTCACTGTGTTAGTCAGGATGGTCTTGATCTCCTGACCTTGTGATCTGCCCACCTTGGCCTCCCAAAGTGCTGGAAGCCATGGCGCCTGGCTGAGAGTAATTCTTAATGTAAGTTATCTCAGTTCTTGGAATACATCAAAATGCATGTTATCAAAATTATTTTTAATGAGGTCAGTTGACAGTTTGATTGACTTTCCTTAAATTATGTTGGAAACAAAGAATTAGAAACTGTGAGACTTACAAAAAGACTTTCTTACTCAATCATTGCCTTTACTCTTTCAACAGTATACAAGTATTTTAAATTGTCCCTTGGTGCTCTGAAGGGCTATGCACCTTAGAGTAATAAACTATAGTTAGACTGGAGAGAGGTGAGGGTGGATCTGTCTTTCATTAAGCAGGAGAGTCGTGATGAACAGGCTGAGAAGGGAAAGGAGAACCAGCTCCAGGGTGTTTTCAGACAAATGAGTTTTATGACAAAGCCCTTTTGAGGGTGGATCTGAAAGTTGATTCCATAAGATGACTGGTGCCCGTCCACACCTGCTTGAAGACTGCTCCATAATTTGTTTCTGTCCTTTGAAGGACAGGATTTTTTACTTTTTCATTATTAATAGCATTCATTATTAATAACAATGCTAAAAAGAACATTCTTACAACCACACCTCTACAATTCTGCAGTCATTTCATTAGGTTAAAATTTCAGTGCTGGATCAAAGCATAATGAGTTTTTAAACATTTGATAGAAATTGGCATGCATATTTTTTAAAACTTGGTATGAATTGCCAAATTGCCCTTTAAAATGATCATATTAATTTATCTTCTCACATGTAATGTTTGAGAATAAAGACCTGACCTTCCATCAGTGTGTCCTTTTGATATGAGAAGCAATAACTGCCACTTTATTCAGCTATTATTAAGCTGTTTGTTTCTTTTGAAAAATTTTGAATTTTTGCTGAACGTATGTCATACCTATACTTAGAGAAACAATTTTATATTAATCTTAGTGGAGTTGAAAGGAAGCATATATTAATATTTTATTATAATTGCTTCTAGGTACTGAAGCCCAGTCTTCACTTTTGAAAGCAGTGGCTTTCTTTTTAGAAAGCATTGCCATGCATGACATTATAGCAGCAGAAAAGTGCTTTGGCACTGGGGCAGCAGGTGACAGACCAAGCCCCCAAGAGGGAGAAAGGTACAACTACAGCAAATGCACCGTTGTAGTCCGGATTATGGAGTTCACCACGACTCTGCTGAACACCTCCCCAGAAGGATGGAAGGTAGGATGCTCTGTTAATTTGAGGTCAGTTTTTTTTACTAGAAAACTGTTGCAAAGGTTTCTATTAGAAGGGATTTTGGCTTAAAAAATTATTATTATTATTATTTTTCGTCCTCTCAACCCAGCTTTTCCTGACTTCGGAAAGAACCAGGAAGAGAAGGCCAGGTTTTGGCTTTTGTAAAACTTTGCATTCTCAGAAGAGTTATCTGTCAAAATAAATTTGTCAATTTGTTTTAGTTGACAAAAACTGTATTTATGTTATACAGCATGATGTTTTGATATGGTTTGCCTTGTGGAATGGCTAAATCAAGCTAATTAATGTATCTGTTACCTCACATATGTAACATTTTTTGTGATGAGAACTTTTAAATCTATTTTCTTAGCAATTTGCAAAATTACAATGCATCGTTAATAACTACAGTCATGGTGAACCATCTATTGAAAATCATGAAACTTTGCATGTCCTTCAGAGTTTCATTGTGTGAATAAAATACAAAATAGTTTTTTCTAATTGTTTTATTGGATGTTGTATTTTATGCTGTGATCAAACATTTACCTTAGGAAACACATACTAGCAAATATTTATAGATATATCCATGAGGCTTATTGTGTAAACAAACTCCAGTCAGTTCATTCAGGGAATCTCTGCCAGGTACCTATGGCACACTAGGCCCTGGGATGCAGCAGTGTCCTGAGTCAGGGGCTGGGAAACCCTGTCCATGGATACAACCCCACTTGCTGCCTGCTCCGTAGATAAAGCTATATAGGAGCATGGCTGTGCGCCTCTCTCTACCTGTTGTCTGTGCTGCTTTCTTATCAGACGCGTAAGGAGTTGCAGCAGAGACCCTCTAGCCCACAAACCTCATGTGTTTACGCTGCCCTTGTTTTACGGAGAAACTCTATCCACCTCTCTCTTAGTCAGGCAGAAGTTCCCAATCTCGTGGGCCCTACACTCTGGTGAAAATAGAAATGCTGGCTGATGAAGTGTTTTTATCAAACCATCTGTTATAGCTCCTGAAGAAGGATTTGTGTAATACACACTTGATGAAAGTCCTGGTGCAGACGCTGTGTGAGCCTGCAAGCATAGGTTTCAACATCGGAGACGTCCAGGTTATGGCTCATCTTCCTGATGTTTGTGTGAACCTGATGAAAGCACTAAAGATGTCCCCATACAAAGATATCCTGGAGACCCATCTGAGAGAGAAAATAACAGCACAGAGGTGGGTACTTAGGTCACAGTCGGGAACGTGTTGTCCTGGAATTTCAGGCCCTCATATGTTGCTGTGCTCCTGCAGCTGCTCCTGCTTCCTCAGGGAAGGTTCATATTAGTGGGATGTTTGCTGCCAGTGACCTCAGTAGTTGCTTAGAAATCACATATAACCAGTGCCTTCCCTGCACCAAACTTAAGCAGACTTCAGATGTGGTTAGCACCGTGTTTGATCTCCATGCTAGCTTAGTGCATATGGATCCTGTTAGGTGTTGCCTCTGCTTTCATAACAGTGCAAACATTTTTTTCAGTGTATCTTAATAATTTAATGAGATTAGAGCTCACCTAATTTACCGTTTTTCTCGCATGGCCAGCATTGAGGAGCTTTGTGCCGTCAACTTGTATGGCCCTGACGCGCAAATGGACAGGAGCAGGCTGGCTGCTGTTGTGTCTGCCTGTAAACAGCTTCACAGAGCTGGGCTTCTGCATAGTATATTACCATCTCAGGTAACTATAACCTATTTGTTTTTACATTTATTTTAGCTTTAGTATGGTAATTAGTATATTTATTTATATTCTTAAAAGTCCTTTATGTATTGAGCATGCTGAAATGGGAATTATAGAAATACTTGCCCTAGACATGTAGATATTATCTATCTTTATATCTATTATATATCAATATAAGTGTGAAAGCAAATGTAAAAATTTATAAATATAAAATGAAAGTAAAATAAAGGACATTCAGATATTTCCAGGGCAGCTTTCTGAAAACCTTTAGGAACTGCTGTTGTACCTTTGTGGCAAGACAACACAAATGAAGAATCTAGCATAGAAAGCAAGGTTGAGCCACACTGGCTCATACCTGTAATCCCAGCACTTTGGGAGGCTCAGATAGGAGGATTGCTTGAGGCCACAAGTTTGAGACCAGCCCAGGCAACATGGCAGGGATTCATCTCTACAAACAATTAAAAAACACACACACAAAAACATTGTCCAGGAGTGGGTGCCACGGACCCATAGTCCCAGCTACTCAGGAGGCTGAGGTGGGAGGATTGATTGAGCCTGGAAGCTTGAGCAATTGCTTGTGCCACTGCACTGCAGCCTGGGCGACAGAGTGAGACTTAAAACAGCAAGAACAACAAAAGCAAAGTTGAATTAAAATTTTTTTGAATATAGGAAGGTAATTGTCAGTGCTATCTGAAGTGGGCTTTTTATTTAATGAGAGGAGTGAAGTTGTTTTCTTCTAAGAAATATCTTTCTGCTAAGCATTTCAATGTTGGCTTTCTTTTAGTCCACAGATCTGCATCATTCTATTGGCACAGAACTTCTTTCCCTGGTTTATAAAGGTATTGCCCCCGGAGATGAGAGACAGTGTTTGCCTTCTCTAGACCTCAGTTGTAAGCAGCTGGCCAGCGGACTTCTGGAGTTAGCCTTTGCTTTTGGAGGACTGGTAGGAAAAACACCTCTTCATGCTGCACTCCCTTAATAATAGAAATACACATGTCACTTGCAGGTGTCTCTAGAAACTGTGGAATTGGGGTAGTAAGGTTTTAGCTGGACAAGTATTGTATGATTTGCATGAGCCAACTTTCTTTCTGAAAGATTATTTTCTCAATAGTTTAAGAAAAAAAAAACGGAATAGAACAACATTCTTTTTAAATTAAGGTTTTGTCTATCCCACTTTGTTTCCAAAAGGAATTAGCTAGAGAACGTTTTGTGACTATGAAGCTGAGCCGTGTTGACATGTGGCCTCTTCTCTCCTTGGTGGTCCTTCACATGGATGATTGGGAGGGCCTCTGAAGGATAATCCCAGAGGAACTAGAGTCTCCAAAAAAAATATTCTCATGGCTCTTTGAATCATGTAGGGCTGACTTTAAATAGTCCCTGCTATAGCTGAAATCTGCAGCCAGCCCTCTGTGTTCACTCCATCTCAACTTCCTTGCTTCTGTAGCAGAAACCCGTTTTTCACCCCTTTGTCCAATTAATGTAAGCAATTATATATTTAAATTGTTTAAAAATACTCATCCTTAATAGACTCTACCCTCAAAGCAACAATGGTGGGGTAGGCAGATGGCTTGAGCCCAGGAGTTTGAGACCAGCCTGGGCAGCATAGCGAGACCCTGTTTCTACAAAAAATTTTTTTTAATTAGCCAGATATGGTGGCACATGCTTGTAGTCCCAGCTACTCAGGAGGCTGAGGTGGGAAGATCGCTTGAGCCCAGGAAGTCAAGGCTGTAGTGAGTCATGAGCATGCCACTGCACTCCAGCCTGGGCAACAGAGTGATACCCTGTCTTTAAAAAACAGCAAGGCTGGGCAGGGTGGTTTATTGCCTGTAATCCTAGCACTTTGAGAGGCCAAGGTGGGTGAATTGCTTGAGGTCAGGAGTTCAAGACCAGCCTGAACTACATGGTGAAATGCTGTCTCTACTAAAAATACAAAAATTAGCCAGGGGTGGTAGAACGCCCTTGTAATCCAAGCTACTCGGGAGGCTGAGGCTAGAGAATCGCTTGAACCTAGGAGGTGGAGGTTTGCAGTGAGCCAAGATCGTGCCACTGCACTCCAGCCTGGGCAACAGAGTGAGACCCTGTCTCAAAAAATAAAAATAAAAAACAACTACAAGATTTTTGGACATTTGGAAGAAATATGGGTCAAGGAAGATTTCTTTCCCAAAATGAAACCTAGGAGATGGAGGCTAGTTGAAATATATACAATTTCAGCTTGAATCCAGACTTCACATATCAGGCTCTTTTTAGACCTGTGTTGTGTCATTTTCCAATTTCAAAGTTAATTAGTTGCCAGCGGTCTTTCTGTGCCATGCAAAGATGTGCCCTGGTTATGGTACCTCTCCTTTCTTTTTTCCAGTGTGAACGCCTCGTGAGTCTTCTCCTGAACCCAGCAGTGCTGTCCACGCCATCCTTGGGCAGCTTACAGAGCAGCGTCATCCACTTCTCCCATGGGGAGTATTTCTATAGCTTGTTCTCAGAAACTATCAACATGGAATTATTGAAAAATCTGGATCTTGCTGTATTGGAGCTCATGCAGTCATCAGTGGATAATCCCAAAATGGTAATAAAATTTTCTTTTAAGTAAACTTTTTTTTTTTTTTGGAGACAGAGTCTTGCACGGTTGCCCAGGCTGGAGTGCAGTGGCACGATCTCTTCTGACTGCAATCTCTGCGTCCCAGATTGAAGCGATTCTCCTGCCTCAGCCTTCTGAGTAGCTGGGATTACAGGCATCTGCCACCACGTCTAGCTAATTTTTTGTATTTTTAATAGAGACGGGATTTCACTATGTTGGCCAGGCTGGTCTTGAACTGACTTTGTGATCTGCCCGCTTTGGCCTCCCAAAGTGCTGAGATTACAGGCGTCAGCCACCGCGCCTGGTCAATATTTTCTTATATAATCCTTATAAAAGGGTTGCCATATTCCTGAAATATTTCATTAAAGCATGACAAGACTTTTTCCTAGAAGGTTAAAAGCTCTTGCTTTTAACAAACTCAGAAAAACCCAAAACATACCACTTATCAATAGTTAATGAATGTTAGGCCAGGTATGGTGGCTCATGCCTATAATCCTAGCACTTTGGGAGGTGGAGGTGGGTGGATCACCAGAGGTCAGGATTTCGAGCCCAGCATGGCAAACATGGCAAAACCTTGTCTCTACTAAAAATACAAAAAATTAGCCAGGCATGGTGGTACGCGCCTGTAATCCCAGCTACTCAGGAGGCTGAGGCAGGAGAATTGCTTGAACCTGAGAGGCGGAGGTTGCAGTGAGCGGAGATCACGCCCACTGCACTCCAGCCTGGGTGATAGAGCGAGACTCTATCTCAAAAAAATAAATAGCTAATGAGTGTTACTGGATGATGAAACATTGATTGTTTTTTCTATTCCCTCATGCTTTGCAAATTTCTAAGCCTAAATATTATAAGGCACAGCTATTCAGGATATTGATGTTTGCCAAGACGTGGCCTTGGAGCTTATAAACCCATCCTGGGGCCCAGAGCTGACTTTGCATTCACACCAGCTGCAGGCAGGTCTCTGCACCCCGGTAGACCTCGCTGTTCTCAGAGCTCTCTTGTGGCCTTGATGCTGAGTTATCATTTGTGGCACATTCCTGCTGTGTCCCCCTTTCCCCCTCACATTGACTCTCTAGAGATCAGTATTTAATATATAGTTGACTTTCGTTTGCTAAACCTCTGGAATTTTGAAATTTAATTTGTTCTGTGGACAGAAACTGCTAACTGTTGGTATGACCATTTTAAGGGAGAGTACATGATTTCGTAAGTTGAGCTTCTATTGCAAACAGTGCTTGTGTGCTGTAAGGGAATCTTTTGTGGTAGATTGCAGTAGGAATTTGTATTCTTTAAAATTAGAAATAAAATCGTAGTAGATGACACTCAGATTTAACATTCTGATTTCGTAAACTGTGACCTCTGATGGAAATGATAGAAAAAGCATACACCTTAACCTCTATTCCTGCCCTAAATTCCTCTAAAGTAACAGAATGAGATTTAACAAAAACACCACTACAGTCTCAAAGGACACAGAGAAAAGGAGAAAAGGATTTCCAAGAGTGACAAGAGT
Organism: Piliocolobus tephrosceles; assembly: GCF_002776525.5. Lineage (NCBI taxonomy): Eukaryota > Metazoa > Chordata > Mammalia > Primates > Cercopithecidae > Piliocolobus > Piliocolobus tephrosceles. Next base: position 47,827,846 of record NC_045440.1, read on the forward strand.
TGTAAATCTAAAGGACAGGTGTGGCAACATCGGAAGTTGGAAGTGCCGAGCCCCAGCAGGGCAGGCATGAGAGCAGGGGTGAGCAGAGGCTGAGAAAAGAAGATTAGGCAAAGGCCAGCTTTCCCCTACAGGGCAGCCTCCTTTCCCTGCTGCTGGAGGTCTGATCCCACTTAAAGAGAAGGCAGGAGGCAGTGACTCCCTTGAGAGGATAGAGACCTCCAGACTGGGAGGCTCTGGCATGGCTGAATATATGGATACCATCAGGAAAAGAGGGAAGTTCAGTGCAAACCTACCTAAATTCTAGACTTTGAGGCTGTCTGCCCTTTCCCTCTGAATACAGTTCAGCGTCTGCCCTTGACAGGGCACCAGAATATCCTGACAAGCCCTAAGAGAAAATAAAGATGCAGGCATCACAGCCAGCTGGGTCAGCGACAGTGATCCTCCCCACCAGTGAGCCCTGCATGCTGCACAGCACTTCCAGGCGGGTAATACCTGTGAGCCGGCAGCCCTGGGGCCCAGGCACTTGGGGAAAGGGACGCCAGAGGGCATAACAGGACATGGGCAACTGTGGCAAGGCCCGTTCACTGAGATGGGAATGTAAGGTGGAGAAGTAAAACTGAAAGATGAGAGACAAAACTGTGAAATAAGAATTGCTTTGGAGAATGAACATCAGAGAACAAAAAATGTCTCGGGAATTAAGCATAGGCATCAGAAATTAAAAATGAAAGAGTTTGGAAGGTAAACTTGAGTAACTTTCACAGAGAGTAGAGTGAAAAGACAAAACGGAAAACACTAGAGAAATGAGGAGGAGACTAGGGATTCATGCACGAGGTTGAGCAGCAGGGCCTTGGCTCCAGAAGGCAGGGGCCAGGAGAGACATTTGCTGAGGACACAGCTCCAGAGGAGCCCAGAAGCAAAGGCTTTGAGTTTCCAGGTAGGAGAGGGCCATGGAGTTTCCAGCATGGTGCACAGAAACAGCTCCACGTGGAGCACATTTCTTGAGAATTCAGAACCCTGGGGTTTCACTACAAGAAAAGATTCTCAGGTTTCCACTGCAGAAAAAGCAGTTATGTGTGAAAGGATCTAGAAATTGAATGACATATGTCTTTTCAGCAGCAGTGTGGACACTGCAAGACTTGAACCAGATTTCTTCCACAATTCATAAGAGAAGTCTCCAGCCTAGAGTTCTGAATCCAGCTGGATTATCCATTATGTGAGAGTGGAATGCAGATGTTTTAGACATGCCAGATCCCCAAGAGGTCCCTGTGCACTCTCATCACGTTGTTGCTGGGTGGAAAGTGATCACGCAGTAAGCCAAGACGGGAAGGTGCTGGATGCAGTATGTCAGCCCTGCACAGAGGCGTGGATGGCCCAGCACCAGCATTGCAGATCAGGAGCTGAGTTGCCACAGAGATGGGGCAGATAGACCTGATAGGCTTAGAGGGCTTGCAGCAATTTCATAACTTGGGAGAATTTGATAACGAATTAATGACAGACACATTGAAAACCGCAATGAAAGCAAACAAGATTAGCTTCACGGAGTACAAAATGTGCAAAAAGGGAAAAGCATTGTTTCTACTTGGAACATCTGTGAAAAATGTTTGCACAGTCAGAATGACAGGAATAGTGAATGTTAATCTGATCAAAATGAGCCTGTCACTCTGTTGCAGGAGTGGTGGTGAGACAGGAAATGTGGGTGTGCACGTATGATGGTAGTTGAACAGGAAGTGTGCATTTGCATGTGTGCATGTTCACTTGTGTGTGTACACCTGTGTGTGCTAGTGTGTGCCTGTATGGTGGTAGGACCGGAAGTATGCGCTTGGGTGCATGTTTGCTTATGTGTGTACATCTGTGTGTGGTTGTGCATGCATGTACAGTGGTGGTGGGACAGGAAGTGTGCATTTGTGCATATGTGCATATTTATGTGCTTGTGTGTGTACACCTGTGTGTGCGTGTGCATGCATGTACAGTGATGGTGATGGTGACAGAAGAGAGCTGACTCCTGTTTCCTAGACTGCCCAGACTAGGAAAGCCAAGAGAAGCTGGATGAGCCTGGTGACATAGCTAAGGCCACCCTGTACTTTCTGTGGAAAAACTATGGTTAAAGTGCAATCAAACTCGAGGAGTTTTGAAGTAGATAAACATCTATTATAGAAATAGCTTATTTATTTTCCAAGAATAACTTTGAAATAAAGGTAAATTTTGTTTTCTGTCATTTTCAAAATTAAGAATTTTTCTTCACTCACAACGAAATTGTCTTAGGTCAGTACCGTTTTGAACGGCATGTTAGACCAGAGCTTCAGGGAGCGAGCAAGCCAGAAACACCAAGGACTGAAACTTGCGACTACAATTCTGCAACACTGGAAGAAGTGTGATTCCTGGTGGGCCAAAGATTCCCCTCTCGAAACTAAAATGGCAGTGCTGGCCTTACTGGCAAAAATTTTACAGGTATTTTGAGATTCCTTTAAAAAGCAGTCATGTTTGTTCTTCTGAACTCTGTAACTTGTGTCTTTAAAATTTGATGGAGATTGCTCCAAAAGCTCATTGGTTTGACAAATAAGAAGATATTTTGACAGGATAGTTGCGTATATTTACCTTTTTAAATTTTTTCCATTGTTTATTAGACTTACTATTTCTTATGCTATATCTTTTTAATGTACCTTTGCATGTATTATCTTAACAGATAGTATTAAAATATTTTACAATAAGATTGTGAAAATATTAGTGAAGCCCATAATTAAATTTACAGTTCATTTCTGGAATTTAAACAAAGGAAATAAAGATGTAATATACAAATGTGTCCTGTTTTTCTTTTCCTTCCTTTAGATTGATTCATCTGTATCTTTTAATACAAGTCATGGTTCATTCCCTGAAGTCTTTACAACATATGTTAGTCTACTTGCTGACACAAAACTGGATCTACATTTAAAGGTAAACAGTGAAATATTTATTTTTTTTGGATTACATTCTCTTCTATTTTCATATTTTTTATTTTTGCATATTTGTGATGTTTTTTATTTTTTATTATGGGAAATTTCAAACGTGTTCAAAAATAGGGAGACTAGCACAGTAATCCCCCTGTACTTATTAGCCAGTCTCGATAACCATCCTGTTTGGGCATGTTTATTCACCTGTGTAGTCAACCCCCCCGTCAGCAGGCAAGGAAGGCCAAGCAGGCTGGGCATGTTTTCTGACCTGCACCTGCTTCAGTTCAGGGTGTCTCTCCAAGACATGAGAACATTTGCTTGCTTCCTTCCTTCCTTCCTTCCTTCCTTCCTTCCTCCCTTCTACCCTCCCTCCCTCTCTCCCTCCCTCCCTCCTTCCTTGCATCCCTTTCTTTCTGTCTCTCTCTCTTTTCTTTTTCTTTTTCTTCTTTTCTTTTCTGCGACAGTCTCGCTTTGTCACCCAGGCTGAAGTGCAGTGGCGCAATCAAGGCTCACTGCAGCCTCTGCCTCTTGAGTTCAAGTGATTCTCGTGCCTCAGCGTCCCGAGTACCTGGGATCTCAGGCGTGCGTCACCAGGCCTGGCTAATTTTTGTATTTTTAGTATATTTCACCATAGTGGCCAGGCTGTTCTCAGACTCCTGACTTCAAGTGATCTGCCTGCCTCGGCCTCGCAAAGTGCTGGGATTACAGGTGTGAGCCACCACGCCTGGCCTAGAACATTTCTTTTAAAGTATAAGATTATCATATTTGGAGGAATTAACATTTGTGTTTGCATACATATGATTTAAATTGGCTATAATGACTATTACTCAGTCATTTTTCTATTAAAAATAATATAAAAATTTTTGGTGATTTTTCGGGTCAAGAATTAATAAATATTGTCATTTTAAGGTTACTAATTTTAAAGTCCTAGAACAATTAGATTTTAAACACTATTGAAAAGTGACCTTAATTCAAGGGACCTTTTTATTGGATAAAGGGGATAATTCTTTGGAATTTTCTGCTGTGTGATTAATCAAGTTTCCCATTTCTCCATAGACAGTCTTGGAATTTATCTGCCATGCAAGAGAGAATAGGAATCAACTCCTAGTTCTTGTTAAGCTCAGTATGAAGTTCTTATATAGTTCTGCAATGTGTAGTTGTAAACCACTCCTTAGGTTATTTAAAATGTTCTTTTTACACAAAGCTTGTACAGTACATTTTTACTAGGGTCATTATTTGTAGAAGAGAGAGCACATATCGAATCAGCACCATGTCCCATTTATTTATGTGTCCATAGTTGGAGTCAACTGACTAGCCTGGGTAACAGTCAAAGCTGAGGTATAGGTTGGGCACGGTGGCTCATGCCTGTAATCCCAACATTTTGGGAGGCTAAGGCGGGCGAATCTCCTGAGGTCAGGAGTTTGAGACCGTCCTGGCCAACATGGCAAAACCCTGTCTCTATGAAAAATACAAAAAAAGTTAGCTGGGCATGGTGGCAGGCGCCTGTAATCCCAGCTACTCTGGAGGCTGAGGCAGAGAGAATCACTTGAACCCAGGAGGCGGAGGTTGCAGTAAGCCTAGATTGTGCCACTGCACTCCAGCCTGGGTGACAGAGTGAGACTGCATCTCCAAAAAAAAAAAAAAAAAGGTGAGGTACAGAGTTGTATTCAGGTTGGTTTTTAATATAATTTAGAAATTATGCTAAAGTGATTCATTGATTCCACATAGTGCTTTATTTGCAATGTCTTTAGAAAACAGTAATTTTATTTATTCTGTGGGATATATAAGCCATAACTCGTGCAGTTTCTTATGTGTGCCTTGTTCCACAGGGCCAAGCTGTCACTCTTCTTCCGTTCTTCACCAGCCTCACTGGAGGCAGTCTGGAGGAACTTAGGCGTGTTCTGGAGCAGCTCATCGTTGCTCACTTCCCCATGCAGTCCAGAGAATTTCCCCCAGGAACTCCGCGGTTCAATAATTATGTGGACTGCATGAAAAAGGTTGGTTTCTAGTAATATCAAGTAAAATGAGAACACTGATTTTTTTTTTCTTGTTACATATCTTGATGAAAAGAAGTGAGTGAAATACCCATAATCAGAGAAGTTGTAAACCACCCGATAGGTTATTCAGAATGTTCTTTCTACACAAAGCTTGTACAGTACATTTTTACTAGGGTCATTATTTGTAGAAGAGGAAGCACATACCAAATCAGCACCATATCCCATATTATTTATGTGTGCGTAGCCTGAGAATTCATTTTATTCACTTGGAAAGCAGTGACAGGCGTATATGTGAATCCACGAGAATCTGTTTTTTTCTCCCATTTTTAAATTGTGAAATATTTTATGCATAAAATGGAAAGTATAAAGTATATTTAAGTTATGAGTAGTAATACCAAAAGAAGCTAAGAAATAGAATATTACCAATAATTTCCAAATTTTAATAGAATAGCAATTATTTGAGAAGCATTTTGTGATTATCCCTAATACGATAGTTTGAGCATCCCTTATCTGAAATGCTTGGAACCAAAAGCATTTCAGATTTTGGAATGTTTTTGTATACATGAGTTATCTTGGGGATGGGACCCAAGTCTGGACATAGATATGAAATGCATTGGTGTTTTTTGTTTTGTTTTGTTCTGTTCTGTTTTGAGACAGGGTCTTGCTCTGTCACCTAGACTGGAGTGCAGTGGAAACTGCACAGAATAATTTCAGAGATGAAAGAAGGTGTTGTGTCCACGAGATAGGATAATGATCCTTGGAAATTAAATATGCAGAAGCAAAATTTAAAAAACATACCTGTTCTGTTCTGAAGATAAAATTAAGATATCTCCTAGAAAGTAGAACAGAAACTGAGATGGAAAAGGGGAGAGTCAAGATGAGAACATCGGGGGAGTGGCCTGGGATATCCCCTCTGTAGTGAGGACGATGTGGAAAAGATGCACATTACCAGAATCAGAGTAAGGGCAAGAGTCCCTGGCATGGTGAAGGAGGGGGCGCCTGTTGAAGGCTCATCTCCATGTACTCTCGGAACCTGAGATAGAGAGAAGAGTAACATCTGCAAAACCTAAAAAGAATCGGGGCCGGGCGCAGTGGCTCATGCCTGTAATCCCAGCACTTTGGGAGGCCGAGGAGGGCAGATCACCAGGTCAGGAGATCGAGACCATCCTGGCTAACATGGTGAAACCCTGTCTCTACTAAAACTGCAAAAAATTAGCCAGGCGTGGTGGCGGGCGCCTGTAGTCCCAGCTACTCGGGAGACTGAGGCAGGATAATGGCGTGAACCCGGGAGGCAGAGCTTGCAGTGAGCCGAGATCGTGCCACTGCACTCCAGCCTGGGCGACTGAGCGAGACTCCGTCTCAAAAAAAAAAAAAACTTAAAAAGAATCTAGGCTCGGTATAGTGAACATTGATATATACCAGCCACTCACAATATCCATAAAAATGACAGAAATACTGGTATTTGTTAAGTCTGTGAAATTCTAGTATATTTTTCTATATGTTATATATTGTTATTACATAAGAAACTTTTCATATTTTTAGTAAAACTCAACAAAATTTTGATGATGTTGATGTATTTTTTCTAGTTTCTAGATGCATTGGAATTATCTCAAAGCCCTATGTTGTTGGAATTGATGACAGAAGTTCTTTGTCGGGAACAGCAGCATGTCATGGAAGAATTATTTCAATCCAGTTTCAAGAGGATTGCCAGAAGGTAAGTCATTCTGGTCTGGGATCTCAGAAACCATACGCATTTCAGTTTGGTGGGAAATTATCTTCTCTGTTCCATAAAAAGCTGAGTGGCAATTACATCCTTGCTACTAAACTTTATTTTTTTGTCTTTAAAACAAAACTTTTATTATTATATTTTTCAAACATACACAAAGCTAGAAGAAGAGTATAAATAAGGCTCCAGATTGAACAAAGTTCAGCATTTTCCAAGCTTCATCTTGGCCTTTTATCATTTTTCTTTTTTGCTGCTGCTATTGTAATTTAAAGCAAATCTCGGACACCATGTCATTTCACCTCTAAATCCTTCTGTATATGTCTCTTAAAGCAGTTTTCTTGAATAGCCATAGTACCATTATCAACTGAACGAAATTATCAGTAATTCCATAGTCCGATTTCCTCAGTAGTCTCAAACATGCTGATAGTGTTGAGTTATTTGAAATATCCAAACAAGGTTTATACATGGCATTTCACTGTTGTGTCTCTTCAGTCTGCATTTAAAACAGTCTCTTCCTGTATTATTTATTTTGTTGGAGAAACTTGGACACTTGGCCTGTACAATGTCTTATATTCTGGATATATCTGATTCTTTTACTTTCATTTAACTTCTTCCTCCAGTCCTTGGGTTTTCTGTAAATGAAAAGTTATGTCTAAAAGCACAGTTAGATTCAGGCTGAAATTTTGGCAAGACTAATAGTTGATACTTTATACTTCTTATTCATGGCATTAGAAGGTGTATAATGTCTGGTGGTCCTGCTTTTAGTGATGCTAGGATTGACTAGCCATGTGCATCGTTGCATTTTCCTCATGGTTTAGCTCCATTTTTGATGGTTGCCCTGAATCACTTAATTTCATTAAGAGTTGCAAATGGCCATTTTTCTGATTCTTTTATTCCTTCTAAATTTAGAGCCTGGAATTACAGTGTAATGAAGGTCTCATCACTGGGATTGTTTGATTACCAAAAATACAATTTAGTATTTTAGCAAAAATATAGTGGGAAAAATAGGACATAATTGATTATTGATTTTTTTTTTTTTTTTTTTCTTGAGACAGAGTGGCTCTGCCACTCAGGCTGGAGTGCGTGATCTTGGCTCACTGCAGCCTCCATCTTCCGGGTTCAAGTGGTTCTCCTGCGTCAGCCTCCCAAGTAGCTGGGATTACAGGCATGCCCCACCACAATGGCTAATTTTTGTATTTTTAGTAGAGACGGTGTCTCACCATGTTGACCAGGCTGGTCTGAAACTCCTGACCTCAAATGATCCGCCTGCCTTGGCCTCCCAAAGTGCTGGGATTACAGATGTGAGCCACCCCACCTGGCCCTGATTATTGATTTTTGAAGTAAGGGTTTGATGCCATGGTTACTTCTCATAGTAAACTTCCAATGAATTTTTAAAATAGGCATTTATCTATATTGAATTTGTAAATATCCATGTAAATTTGTCTTGAGTTGTATTTTACAGATCATAAACTTCACTAACTGTAAGTATATAGTCCCATCATTTCTAGGAACTTTATTGAGTATGCAACCAGCACCATGCAACATTTTTATTCCCCAGTAAAACCCCATAGGAGCATTTACAATTGACTGCCATTGCTGATCCTAGCTCCACGCAAACACTAATCTACTTTCTGTCTTTATAAATCTGCCTTCTCTGGACATTTTATATAAGTGGAATTATACAATATGTGATTTCTTATTCCTGGCTTTTTTGTTCAGCGTAGTGTTTTTGATGCTCATCCATAACATAGTTCATTCCTTTCTACTGGTATTTTAAAAGATACCATAATTAACCAACTATAAAACAGAATTCTGCACAGCAGCAGAACACATTCTCTTTGAGCATACTTGAAGCATTCTTTAGGACAAACTATATATTAGACCATAAAAACAAGTCTTGATAAATTTAAAAAGGTTGAAATCATACAAAGTATGTTCTCTGTCCAAAGTGAAGTTAAATTAGAATTCAACAACACAAGGAAATTTTGGGAATCTGAAAATATTTGTAAATAATCAACTAATTAATAAATAACATATTTCTAAATAGCCCTTGGGTCAAATAAGAAATTACAAAGGAAGTCAGATAGTATTTTGATCTGAATAAAATAAGAATAAAGCATATCCAAATGTGATGCAACTAAATAAGTGCTTAGAGGGAAATTTATATCTTTTAATTCCTATGTTTGAAAATAGGAAAGATTTAAGTTAGTAATCTGAACTTTCTACCTTAAAATCTAGGAAAAAAAAAAAACTAACCCAAAGGTAATACAAAGGAAGGCAATAGGAAACAGAAAAATGGTGGAGAAAAATCAGTATTTATTTTCACAATCAAAGTTAAAGGAGTTGACAAACCATTAGCTAGGCTAACCAAAAATAAAGGAAAAATCAAAGTTTGTCAAAACTTTTTAAGAATGAAAGGAGGTGGATGTAACCCACTGACCTCTTAGAAACTGTAAGAAGATTATAAGTGAATATTATGAAAAATATTGGGCCAGCAAATTCAGCAACTTAAGCAAAATGGGCAAATTCATTGAAAGTCATAAATTACCAAAACTGACTCAAGAAGAAATAAAATGTACGAATACATCCCTAACAAGTAATTAAATTGAATTAATAACTAAAAATCTTTCTGTAAAGGAAATCTCAGACCTACATGGCTTTTTTGTTTTGTTTTTTTAGATGCAGGGTCACACTCTGTTATCCAGGCTAGAGTGCAGTGGTCAAGGCTCACTGCAGCCTTGACCTCCTGGGCTCAGGCAATCCTCCCACTTCAGCCTCATGAATAGCTGGAACTACAGGGATATACCACCACACCCGGCTAGTTTTGTATTTTTTGTATACACACAGGGTTTTGCCATATTGCCTAGGCTGGTCTTGAACTCCTGGGCTCAAGTGATCTGCCTGCCTTGGCCTTCCAAAGTGCTGGGATTACAATCATGACCCACTGCGCCTGGCCTCCAGATAGCTACTAGTGAATTTTATCAAATATATATATATATATATATATATGTGTGTATATATATTTCAGACAGAGTCTCACTTTGTCTCCCAGGCTGGAGTGCAGTGGCTCACAGCAGCCTCCAACTCCCGAGTTCAAGTGATTCTTGTGCCTCAGCCTGCTGAGTAGCTGAGACTACAGGGGCACACCACCACACTCGCATAATTCTTTGTATTTTTAGTAGAGACAGGGTTTTGCCATGTTGTCCAGGCTGGTCTCAAAGTCCTGAGCTCAGGCAATCCTCCCGCCTCAGCCTCCCAAAGTGTTAGGATTACAGGCGTGAGCCACTGTGCTCGGCCCAGATATATGATATATTTTTGTTTTTGTTGGTACATTGGTGCATATATTTATGGGATACATGAGATATTTTGATACAGGTGTATAATGTGTAATAATCAGGTCAGGGTGACTGAAGTATTCATCACCTCAAACATTTATCCCTTCTTTGTGTTAGAAATAATCCAGTTATACTCTTAATTATTTAAAATGTAAAATATTGGCCAGGTACGGTGGCTCACGCCTGTAATCCCAGCACTTTGGGAGGCCGAGCCAGGCGGATCACAAGGTCAGGAGATAGAGACCATCCTGGCTAACACGGTGAAACCCCGTCTTGTAGGTGTGCTTCATTGTTTTTTATTTTTTTCTTTTGTCCCCTCTGACTGTGTATTTTCAAATAACCTGCCTTCATGTTCACTAATTCTTTCTTCTGCTTCATCAGTTCTGCTTTTAAGAGACTGTAGTGCATTCTTCAGTATGTGATCTGCACTTTTCAGATTCAGAATTTCTGCTTGATTCTTTTAAATTTTTTCAGTCTCTTTGTTTAATTTGTCTGATAGGATTCTGGATTCCTTGTCTGTGTTATCTTGAATTTTGTTGGCCTTTCCTCAAAACAGCTATTTTGAATTCTCTGTTTGAAAGGTCACATATCTCTGTCTCTCTTGGATTGGTGTTGGTGCCTTATTTAGTTCATTTGGTGAAGTCATGTTTTCTTGGCTGGTTTTGATGGTTGTGGATGTTCATTGATGTCAGAGCATTAAATATTTTAGGTATTTATTGTAGTCTTCTGGGCTTGTTTATATACATCCTTCTTGGGAAGACTTTCCAGGTATTTGAAGGTACTTGGGGGTTTGATCTAAGTCTTTGGTCACTGAAGCCATATCTGCTTTAGGGGCCACCCTAAGTCATAATCTGCTGTAGGAGGCACCCCAAGCCCAGTAACACTGTGGTTCTTACAGACTTATAGAGGTACCACCTTGGTGGTCTTGGTACAATCTTGGAAAATTCCCTGGCTTACCAGGCAGAGACTCTTGTTTCCTTTACTTACTTTTCTACAAATGGAGTCTCTCTGTCTCTGCTGAGCTGCCTGTAACTGGGGGAACGGTGATACGAGCACCTCTGTAGCCGCCACCACTGGGACTGCATGGAGTCAGACCTGAAGCACACAGCACAGCACAGCACTGGGTCTCACTGAAGGTCTTAAGTGACCACTGCCTGGCTACTGCCTGTGTTCATTCAAGGCCCAGTGGCTCTACAATCAGCAGGAGGCAAATCTAACCAGTCTTGTGTCCTTTCCTTCAAGACAGTGATTTCGCCCCGCCTCCAGGTGGGTCAAGAGATGCCATCTATGAGCCAGGCCTGGAGTTGGGAACTGTAGGAATTTACCTGGTGCTCTGTTCCACTGCTGTTGAGCTGGTACCCAAGCTTCAAAATAAAGTCCTTTTCATTCTTCCCTCCCCTTTCCTAAAATAGAGATATCTCTCCCTGTGGTCACCATTGCCCCAGGCCTGCAGTGAGGACTGCCTGGCTACTGCTGATTTTCACTCAAGGCTCAAGGGCTCTGTAGTCAGCTTGTGGTGAATGCTGCCAGTCCTGAGTCTCTCCTTTCAGGGTAGTGGGCTCCCCTCTGGCCTAGGGCAGGTCCAGAAATCCTGTCTATAAGAGCCAAGGCCTAGAACTGGGGACCCCAGAAGCCCTCTGGGGATATTGCGTCTCTGTGGCCAAGCTGGTGCCCATGTTGCAAGGCATGAAACGTAATGCAAGTCTCCTTTACTTTTCCTTCTTCTCTCAAGCAGAAAGGGTTTCTCCCTGTGACCACGACAACTGGGAATGTGCTGGGTCACACTTGAAGCCAGCATGGCCCTGGGTCTTAACCAAGGCCCACGGCAAGTACTACCTGGTTGGCACTGGTAATTCATCACCCAAAGGCTCTTTAGTCAGTAGGTGATGAATCCCATCAGGCTGAGCCCTTCCCCTCAAGACAGCGGGTTTCCTTCTGGCCCAGAGTGTGTCTAAAAATGTCGTCTGGGACTCAGGATTCTCGCTGGTGCCCTGTTCTACTGTGGCTGAGCTGGTATCCCAGTTGCAAGACAAAGTCCTCTTTACTCTCCCCCTCCTCCTCAAACAGAAGAAAGGAGTCACTTTTATTACTGCAAGCTGTACTACCTGGGGTTGGGGTAGGCATGGCCAAGCACTTGCATGGTGGCCACAGCTGGTATCTCAGGTCATGTGCCCCCCAAGTCCACTTGTTCTGAGCCCAGCCCGGCACCAGGACTTGCCCAGGAATTGCAGCTGTTGTCATCTTAGTTGCCTTTCAAGTTTATTTGGGACCCCAAGGCACTTTAGGCCATTGTGGCAGAGCTTGCCAGAATGTAGTTTCTGACCACTGGGATGGACAGTTTGCCTCTGATTAGGGCTGGTCTAAATGTTCTGTCAGTGAGTGCTCGCTAAATTCTGCCCTGGGTTGGTTTCTGCTGTGACAGGATAGCACTGAGTTCCAATGCGAAGTGCTTTTCCTCCCCCAGGTGCACAGCTTCTGTGTCCTGTGTGTGACTGCTGCTGGGGGATGGGGAAGGAGTGGTATAGCTGATTGAAGACTATCTTTGTTTCTTCAGTGCCTCTTTCCTTAATACGAAGTTAAAACCAGGTACTATGATCACTCACCTGATTTTTGGTTCTTACGAAGGTGCTTTTTTGTACAGATAATTGTTCATTTTGGCGTTCTGCAGGGGAGACAATCACTGGAGGCTTCTATTTAGCCTTCTTGGTCCACTCCTTCCATTGAATTTTATCATTCATTCATTTAGTTTTGAGACAGGGTCTTGCTCTATTGCCCTACTGGAGTGCAGTGGCGTGATCATGGCTCACTGCAGCCTTGAATTCTGGGCTCATGTAGTCTTCCTTCAGCCTGCCTAGTAGTTGGAACTACAGGCGTGCTATCAAGCCCAGCCTATTTTTTTTTTTTTTTTTTTTTTTTTTTTAATGTAGAGAGGTTCTTCCTAAATTGCCTGGGCTGGTCTTGAACTCGTGGGCTCAGATGATCCTTCTTCCTCAACCTCCAGAGTGCTGGGATTACAAGTGTGAGCCACTGTGCCTGGAATTAAAATATTTAAAAAGAAATTATACTAGTAGTTCATAAACCCTTCAGGATATAGAGGAGGAAGGAACACTTCCCAACTCCTTTTGTGAGGCCAGTAGCAAGACCAACATAAGAGAAAGACAGCACAAGAAAACTATAGACCAGTATCCTTCATGAGTATAAACACAAAAATGTTTAAAGATACGTTAACCTATTCAGCAACACCCACAAAACATTATATGCCATAACCTATTGGTGTTTATTGTAAGAATGCAAGGTTGCTTTTCTATCTGGGAATCAGTTAGTCTTAGATACTGTATTAATAGAATAAAGGACAAAAACTCATTATAATTTCCGTAGATACAGGAAAACTTTTGACAAACTACAACATTCATTTGTGATAAAACTGACAAAGGCTGGCTATGAAAAACCAATAGCCAACAAAATATGTAATAGTGAAGGACTGCATGCTTCCTGAGATTGGGAACAAGGCCAGAGAGCCTGAAAAAATAAACAAAAATAAATAAAAGGCAACCAAATTTTTTACTATTAAAATTTTTTTATTCTTTTTTCTGTTTTATAGGATTTTAATGTAACTTCTTATTCCTTTACACTGTGCATCTTGTTCTCTTTTCCTTTCTAATGTTGTTTCCAATGATAGTCTATAATTACTCAATGGCTTTACAATATACACAAAATACTTTCAAAAATAACAATACCAGTATTATTACATAGAATAATGACAGCTAGATGAAGTTTAAATTTTTCATTTTAGTTATAATTTTCTTAGTACGTGCCATCTAAGGATATACAGTCAAATTTTGTGTTCCAAAATCATTTGATGTAGTTTTTTTCTTGATGTGTGGTTATTACACCAATTAGTAGTGCTTATTTAATTAATTTTCAAATTTTAGAAATTTTGTTTTTTCTTTTGACTCAATTTTCATTTTGAACGTGTACGATATTTACATGACTAAAATCAAGGCTACATAATGAGCTACAATTCAGAGGATCTTCCTTCCATCTCTGGCCCTCTCTCGTTCCTCCTTTGCCCTATCAGCTTCCTATATCTTCCACTTGTGTCTTATACAGATCTTGCCCTATCAGCATATAGAGATCTTCCTCATTTTTTTCTTTGAAAAATTGGCGTTTAATTCTTCATTGCAAAGAAGTATGATAGTATTTTAAAGCAGCCCCTTGCCAGTGAACTTCTGGGTTCAGTCTTTGCTGTTAAACTTAATGCCACAGGGAAGCCAGATGCGGTGGCTTACACCTGTAATCCCAGTGCTTTGGGAGGCTGAGGCAGGAGGATCACTTGAGCCCAGGAGTTTGAGATCCACCTGAGCAACATAGCAGAACCCCATCATTACAAAAAAAAATTTTTTTTTTTTTTTTTTTTTGAGACAGAATCTCACTCTGTCGCCCAGGCTGAAGTGCAGTGGCGCAATCTCGGCTCACTTCAAGCTCCGCCTCCCGGGTTCACGCCACTCTCCTGCCTCAACCTCTCTACTAGCTGAGACTACAGGCGCCCGCCACCACGCCCAGCTGATTTTTCTATTTTTAGTAGAGACGGGGTTTCACCGTGTTAGCCAAGATGGTCTCCTGACCTCGTGATCCACCTGCCTCGGCCTCCCAAAGTGCTGAGATTACAGGCCTGAGCCACCACGCCCAGCCACAAAAATATTTTTTAAAAATAATAATAATGTCATTGTGAATAGCCTTGTGTTTATATCATCTGGTATTTGCCCATGTATCTTTGGGGTAGATTCCTAAATGTAGATGAAAAGGTAAGTGCATTTGTATTTTTTGCCAGGTATCTCTGTATTGCTGCTTTTGGGGCTGTATTATTTGCATTCCTTCCTTATTTGTGATGTACTAGAGTATCAGTTTCACCACTGTCTTGTCAACATCTGAAACGTTTGGATTTTTTCCAATTTATAGGTGAGGAAGGGTTTCCCTTTGTTACTTTAATTTTTCTTTTATTATGAGTGAAGTCGGACACATTTTTATATATTTAATTTGCATTTATTTTTCAGTAAATCATCTGTGGGCTCATTTTTAACATTAGGTCTTTGCTATTTTTATTTTGCTTCTCCTTACCATCTTAGCTTTTTATGTAAGAGTTGGATGTTTTATGTGCATCTCTATTGTGCTTGCTAGTGGAAAGCTCCTCAAGAGAAAGTGAACCTAGGATGGTGCCTGTGTTATTCCTTTCAGGCTGCTGTAGCAAAATAGCACAGAGTGGGTGGCCTATAAAACAACAGAAATATATTTCTCATGGTTCTGGAGGCTGGGAAGTCCAAGAACGTGCTGCCAGTTGATGGAGTGTCTAATGACAGCCTGCTTGCCTGCTTTATAGTCAGCACCTTCTCTCTGAGTCATCCGTGGTAGAAGGGGCAAGGAACTCTCTGGGGCCTTTTTTTTTTTTTTTTTTTTTTTTTTTTTGAGATGGAGTTTCTCTGTTGTTGCCCAGGCAGGAGTACAATGGTGTGATCTCAGCTCACTGCAACCTCCACCTCCCAGGTTCAAGCAATTCTCCTACCTCAGCCTCCTGAGTAGCTGGGATTACAGGCATTTGCCACCATGCCAGGCTAATTTTTGTATTTTTAGTAGAGACGGGGTTTTGCCATGTTGGCCAGGCTGGTCTTGAACTCCTGACCTCAGGTGATCCACGCGCTTCAACTCCTGAGCTCAGGTGATCCACCCACCTTGGCCTCCCAAAGTGCTGGGATTACAGGCGTGAGCCACCAAGCCTGTCCTCTGGGACCTCTTATGTAAGGGCACTGATACCTCCCAGCAGCCTTACCTCCTAATACAATCACATTGTGGGTCAGGATTTCAACATAGAAATCTGGGGAGTCTTAAACATTCAGTCCACTTCAGTACCCAAATGAACTTTGTAAAGCCTGTATGGCATCTAGTAGTGTCCTATAGTCTTTTTATGACTGAGTTACTTTCTGAATCTAATATTTTTGCATGAGTTATCTAACTTCATGACATCAGAATTTTAATGGTCATTTAGCCGTAACCCTCTTATTTTTATAGATGAGGCTACTAACTCTGCATTCTTAATTTATAGATTTATAGACAGAACTTTATAGATGATTATTCAAATATATTATTTTCAGGTGAGAAAGGACCAGATAGGTATATTTCTGTTTGGAAAATAGCAATGATGGTTCATTCGTAGGGAGAAACTAGAATTTTAAAATCATAACCTCTGAATTTTTTTTTTTTTTTTTGAGACGGACTCTCTGTTGCCAGGCAGGAGTGCAGTGGTGCGATCTTGGCTCACTGCACCCACTGCCTCCCGTGTTCAAGCGATTCTCCTGCCTCAGCCTCCAGAGTAGCTGGAACTACAGTTGCGCACCACCATGTCCAGCTACTTTTTGTATTTTTAGTAGAGATAGGTTTTCACCGTGTTGGCCAGGGTGGTCTCAGTCTCCTGACCTCAAGATCTGCCAGGCTCGGCCTCCCAAAGTGCTGGATTACAGGCGTGAGCCACCACGCCCGGCCAACTTCTGAGTTTTATATCCTGGAAATGTGTCTGTTTTAAGCTTGAGACTCTTCCTTAGGCTTTCAGATGTTCTTTAAGCAAGACCAGATTTGAAAGTAAATGAAACATTCTTCTTTTTAATGTCCACGTTTGATTTGAAGATTTTGGGGAGTAATAAAAGTAGTATGGTTCATGTGCAAATGCTTTTTGTATTTTGTGGATTTTGCATATATGTAGTCCTTAAAGTTATTTTTGTGGTTTGTAATCATTGGTGTTTACTTTGCCTGTTATGTAGTAGGCACCCATAAAGTTCCTCTTCAAAGCAGGGATGTTCATATAATTTTATCTTGTTTTCTTAGGGGTTCATGCGTCACACAAGTAGGCCTTCTGGAAAGCGTGTATGAAATGTTCAGGAAGGATGACCCCCGCCTAAGTTTCACACGCCAGTCCTTTGTGGACCGCTCTCTCCTCACTCTGCTGTGGCACTGTAGCCTGGATGCTTTGAGAGAATTCTTTAGCACAATTGTGGTGGATGCCATTGATGTGCTGAAGTCCAGGTTTACAAAGGTATCGTACACCTTAAATCAGTTAAATAGTAATAAGAAGTGAGCAGCCTACTTGACTGGTGTGCTTAGACACTGCTGTGTGCTCAGTCACATGACCTCTGCTGTTCGAGGAGTGTGCCACATAACAGCCTGTGGCTAAACAGGATCTGCCTTTATTTCCTGTGGCTTCTGTAACAGCTTATGCAAATTTGGATATTCTCTTACACTTCTGGAGGCCAGAAGTCCAGAATCAGTTTCACTGGGCTGACATCACAGTGTTGTCAGGGCCATGCTCGCTCTGGGAACTCAGGGAAGAGTTGTTCCCGGACTCCTCCAGGTTCTGGGGGCTGCCCGCATTGCTTGGCTTGTGCTGGTATCACCCTGGTCTCTTCCTCCTTGGTCACATTTCCATTTCCTGTCTATCTAATCTCCCTACACATCCTTCCTACAAGGTTGCCTGTGATTTCATTTATGGCCTACCCACCTGAACAATCCAAAATAATCTCCTCATCACAAGGCCCTTAACTACATTTTGTCTACAAAGTCCTTTTTTGCCACATGAGGAGGTAGGATTCAGGAATGAGGGCATCTTTTGGATACTTTTTGTGGGGCGAGGGCGGGATGTATCACTCAGCCTCCCTTGGAATCCTGTTGGGAAATACTATGAATACCCAGATGCCGCATTGTTAATGCAAACTTCAAAATAGCCGAGAGTTTTGGATTTTCACCTGTTGCTCCCATGTCTTCAGTAAGATTTTGTGCAAACATTTTCTACCCTTGGCTCACTATTTGGATGTCATGCATTATTTCCTGCTTCACCTAGTGTAACATATCAAATGCTTATATTCATGTTCTAGACCTGGACAATTGCATGCTTTCTTATTGAAGTGATTTAGCATTTTTGACTGTTAAAATTCTGTCTGTCTAAAGGATATTAAGTATTAAATTTGATATATTCAATAAGATTTATTTCATATTTAATAAGACCAAAGATAATTATTTGTTACTTTTTTGAAGCTAAATGAATCCACTTTTGATACTCAAATCACCAAGAAGATGGGCTACTATAAGATTCTAGATGTGATGTATTCTCGTCTTCCCAAAGATGATGTTCACGCTAAGGAATCTAAAATTAATCAAGTTTTCCATGGCTCGCGTATTACAGAAGGAAATGAACTTACAAAGACACTGATTAAGTAAGATTTTACTTAATTTTGGATTTTATTGTATTAATGCTTTGGGTACATATATTTTTATTTGTGTATATAATGTGAATAAATATTTTATTTAGATACTGAGCTTTTATAGTTTTCTTCTGTTAAACCACTTAGGTGAACTTTAATTAGGGTGTTAATTTAGGGTGTATTGGATAACAGCTGTTTTATCTTGTACTAATATTTTACAAATAATAAAACCTTTTCCTTTTACTGTTCTTTTCCTGCTGTTTTTCCCCTTGAATAGCTTGATATATTTTTATAGCTTGATTTTCAGTAACAAAAGATTTAGAGCATTTTATTTTTTCTGAGATTTGAAGTTAAAGGAATAGTAAATATTTTTTAGCAGGCATTCTAAACACAAAAGTAGTCAAATGTATTTTCTCTAAAACTTGTCTTTTAATGGAGTTCTCCTCCTAGTAAATATTGAACACAGACTTTGCTGTGTCTGATTTTGCATCTCCAAACAAAATCATTATTAGCCTCCTCTTAGTGCTATCTTACCTCATCAGTGAATGATGTCACTGTTCAGTCATGACTGGGCTTTTGTCTGTCCTCCTTGCTTCCCTCTGTTTACTTACTGCACTTGATGCCATTGCATCACTGACCACTGTGTTGCAAGATCCATGTATGTATGCTGCCCTTGCTGTGAGATGGGTGACATGCTCCTTTTCATATTCCCAGTGTCCAATACTCTGCCTGGCACAAGCCTGACACTCGAGAAAGGCTGAATGGGAATGGCATTAGGGCTTGAGCAGTGATTGCCATGTTTTGTGAATTGATTTGTCACGTGTATCTCTCTGCAGATTGTGCTACGATGCATTTACAGAGAACATGGCAGGAGAGAATCAGCTGCTGGAGAGGAGAAGACTTTACCATTGTGCAGCATACAACTGTGCCATATCTGTCATCTGCTGTGTCTTCAATGAGTTAAAATTTTACCAAGGTTTTCTGTTTAGTGAAAAACCAGAAAAGGTAGGCCTCTCCTAAGGTGTGCACTATTGTTGTCATTGTAGGAGTTCAAAAGTTAGATTATATTAAACTTATAGATAATTTGCACCATCTTATATTAAAGATGTGGTTCTTTTAATTCTGCATAGGTATATTTAAAGCTGGAATGCTTTTCCATGAGTTACTACATAGCATTAATTCTAAAGTAACATCAGTTATGAGGATTTTCACCATTCAGCTATTTTTACATGATTCTTTGTATTCACAGAACTTGCTTATTTTTGAAAATCTGATCGACCTGAAGCGCCGCTATAATTTTCCTGTAGAAGTTGAGGTGAGTGAAATTGTCAGTGTTCTAAGTTAAAAAAGACTTACCAAGTGCTCACAAAGAAAACCATATTATGTCAAATACGTTAAGTTGCCAGTATTCAAGTCGGCTTTCAACAAAAACTGATGGTTTCATGTAGTTTATACAAAAACTGGCAATTTTAGCTTCAGATACAATCTCAGGCAACTACAAAATTTGTCAGAACTTGATTTCATCTCTTGACATGTGAAGGAAAGACAGTGCCAGTAAAAGCAAGTGTTAGGACATATCCCAGAAGTTGTTCTCTGAGAGAATTGCTCCAGTCAAAGAAGTTGAGATTCTTACTGTGGCCTTGCTTGGGCAACATGCCAGGATCATGGAGGAGTCATGGGTTAACTGGAAGACTTGCTCTGGCAGATGGGACAAAGTTTGTTTTAGCCAAGCTCAGATTGACATGCCAGCCTCAGCAATTGGGCAGTTGGTGAGAATGTGTTGGTTGCTGCCTTCCCACCCATTGGAAATGGGAAGGTGGGCAGAGAGCTGAGCTCATCCCCCATGGCGTGCACTTTCCCCACACAGCTGCTGACCTCCACCATGTCTTAGTGCTTCACCACTACATGTGAATGGTGATCCTGCCTTGAACAAGACTAGGATTGTTTTCTAGGCATATGTTCAAAGAACTAAAAAACAACAAAATTAGTACCTTAAGCATGTAGACACATGCTGTATGTTACTTCTGTACAACAGTGTAAGGCACCATGATATCATAACTAGATTTGAAGAAATTGAGGCTCAGAGATAATAAAATTTATGAGCAATCCAGGCATAAGAGCTTAGTACACACTGTATGCAGTGAGTTATACCAGAGCTGAGATGGAGGTTAAGTGCCTGGACCAAGTTCTGTGGGAATCTGCAGGAAGGGCTTTCCTTAAGGGACACTCACTAGTCTCTTGTTGAGGTTATGTTTTGAGTGCTTTCAAATTTGTTTTGTTTTAAAATTTTTTGTTTTGTTTTGTTTAAAAATTTATAATTTTTTTTTTTTTACCAGATTGCTACTAAAACAGAAAAAGCATGACTATTATTGTAAAATGTTTTACATTGTTTATTTGTTCTGCCCAATAGGTTCCTATGGAAAGAAGGAAAAAGTACATTGAAATTAGGAAAGAAGCCAGAGAAGCAGCAAATGGGGACTCAGGTAGGATGTTTTCAAAATCATGAGAAAGGATTCAAATCGATGGGTTATTTTGTTTTGTTTCGTTCTAAGACAAATAGAGGAGTAAGATTATTTTTATGTAAATAGAAAATGCTTTAAGTACCCTGAAACATTGAAATTGAGTTTGAAAAAATATTTTAAGTGGCAAACGGAATTATATTTTGAAAGAAATGTACTTAGCTAAACTGAGCTGCGTGAAAAGGTCTCAGAGCAGCCAGATGGGGCTCAGATATGTTACACTTTTTTAAAAGTACAGAATTAGCTTGGTGTCTTATTGTTTGCATATAGATTGTATTTGTATGTTATTTAGATACATTCAGAAGTCTACAGTAGAATACAAGTCCTTCCAGCCACTCTTCTGTGCCCAGCCTCACTGTGGGTTCCCATCTCCTTCAGGACAGAGCTGCTCAAAGACCCTGATCTGCTGACCCCCTCCCCTGCAGCCCTTCTTCCTGGTCACTCCAGCATAAGGCCCCTCCCTGTGCCTTGTAGGCACCAGGCTTGCTTTTGCCCCAGGTCGTTTCCACTTGCCGTTTCCTCTAATACCCTCAACCCCAGGTGTCAGCATACCTCATGACATTTTGTTTAATGTCAACCCCTGAAGTAGACTCTTCTATTTAAAATTAGTCCTCTATCCCTCTATATGCTCCTTGTTTTTGTTTTTTGCTTAATTTTTCTTTATAGCTTTATCATCATTTCTTGATATGAGAATAAAATTTGGACCAATTTTCTAAATCTCTTAGGTGTTTTGGATTAGCTACTTTTCAGTAGTATTTCTTCCCACATTTATGTTAGACTTAATGGGCAAAATGTACATTATCAAAATTTTAAATGCAAAGAAAATTTGTTAATCATATGCAAAATTGGCCTGGTATAACAATTTCCTTGTCTATGACGGAATAACTGCTTGATAACAACAAAAAGAAAATGAGGTCTCTTCCCCATTTCCTTTTTGCTTTCTTGATCTGGATAATGGGTTAATAATCACCGGGTTGATGAAAACCTTAGATTAAAATACCCTTTCATTTTCATATCATTTGAGTTTAGAGAAGTACATTTCTTACTGATTGTGTTTGAATACATGTAATTTTCTCCTTTTTTATATTTCAGATGGTCCTTCCTACATGTCTTCCCTGTCATATTTGGCAGACAGTACCCTGAGTGAAGAAATGAGTCAATTTGATTTCTCAACCGGAGTTCAGAGCTATTCATACAGCTCCCAAGACCCTAGACCTACCACTGGTCGTTTTCGGAGACGGGTGATCACATTTCACATACTAAAAGAATTCTGTCAATGTTTGTGAAGAAAGGGGGTCACAGCTATGCTTTGCTGTTACTACAGGAAGCCAGTTCCCTGTCCATTGACAGACCTTGGAGTATAGAGTTAATTTGGAGAAATTTCCAAGATCTAATTCCTAGCCTTTTATTCTGTTGACTCAGCAATCAGATATCATCAGCACAGTAGGAGGTCAGGAGTCAACATAGCAAAGATGATCTGACCTGAGGTGCACTCCTGGGGAGTCACCATACAGATGGGTTCGGGGGTCAACATAGCAGAGACATCTGACCTGAGGAGCCACCCTGGGGAGTGACCATAGATGGGGGTCAGGGGTCAGTGTAGCAGAGATATCTGACCTCAGGAGCCACCGTGTGGAGTGACTGGGCAGACAGGGCAGGGGGAATATGTACTTGGGATGCAAGGAGGACATGAAATCCTTCTTATGTGTTAATTGTACAGTGAGTGTATTTGATATTACCAAATCATCATTATTACCGAAGTGTTTGTTATATGCTGTTGCCCCAGAAAGAACCTCCCACATCCACTGCCATGTCCATTGAATGTTAACTGTACCCTCTGCTCTCCTGGGCCCTCCCTTTCGCAGGAGCAGCGGGACCCCATGGTGCATGATGATGTGCTGGAGCTGGAGATGGATGAGCTCAATCGGCACGAGTGTATGGCGCCCCTGACGGCCCTGGTGAAGCATATGCACAGAAGTCTGGGCCCACCTCAAGGAGAAGAGGTGCTTTTCCCACTCATCTTATCTGTTAATACTGTATTCATTGGTGTCATATTAACATAATATTGAAGACAAAACCAAACTGCTTATCAAATAAATGTGATTTTTTTGTTGTACATGTCTTACTTTGTCATTGTTTTCCCATAATATCAAAACGTAGTGTTATTTTATTCCACTTTTTAAGGTAATTTTGAATGTTTTATTTTAGGATTCAGTACCAAGAGATCTTCCTCCTTGGATGAAATTCCTCCATGGCAAACTGGGAAATCCAATAGTACCATTAAATATCCGTCTCTTCTTAGCCAAGCTTATTATTAATACAGAAGAGGTAAGTAATTGATTATTTCTTTATTCTTTGAATAGATTCTATAAGTCTGTTTATTCAATTCTATGAATGAATCAATTGTAATTCTATGAATCTACTAAAAAACACTCACAAAAAAGGAAAATATAAAGGTACAGAGCATGACATTTTTGTTCTCTGATTAGCCATCCAATATTTATCTACTTGTTCGTCACCATTCTTTTATTGTTTTTAACAAATATAAATTCACCTGTGAGTTAGAAGTGATCTTTGTATAAAGTACATGTAGCCGCTTTCTTATGGCTGCCAACGTATAGTAGCAAAAAAAAAAAAAAAAGCGGGGCGGGGGGAAGAAAATATTCCTGTTAACTCTGTATGAAAAACAGCTGACTCCTTAGGCAGCAGCTGAGTTTGTCAGGTAGGAGCATCTTGGAGTCGATTTTGGAAAGTCCTTTGAGCTAGACGTGGTGTAGTGCAGTGGGAGTTTGCACTCGGCAGGGAAGGAGCAGCATAGCATGGGTGGTCTCTGGGTGAACTGAGCAAGTCTGCACTGACTGCCTGGGCTGTGGGAGTGTGGTCGGGACCACAGCCAGGCCAGGCCATCCAGAGCTATGCAGAGGGTTGAGCTCATTCATTGAGCACCAGGGAACCACTGAAGGGCACTAAGTGGTGGGGTGACACCATCCACTTGGCTCCATAGAAGGTCATTCTGGGCAGCTCTGCAGATGTGGTGAGTCTGTAGGTCCCCGACAGGCTGTTCTAGGGCTGCAGTAGGACCTGCTTTCCTTAGGGCTCACTTGATTCTTCACACCCTAGGCCTGTGGTCTCAGGGTGCCACACTGGGGGAACTCAGACAGCCATGACCTGAGATCAAGCTGCCGGCAGGGTTGGTTCCTTCGAGAGCTATGAGAGAGTCTAGTCCAGGCTGGTCCCAGCATCTGGCAGCCTCGAGCACTGTGTGGTGTGTCAGAGACATTCTCCCTATGTCTTCACCTCATTTTCCCCCTTGTATCTGTCTCTGTGTCCTGATTTCCTCTTTTAATAAGGACACCAGTCATATTGGATTAGGGCCCACACTAATGACTTCACTTTAACGTGCTTACCTCCCTTTTGGCTTTAGGTCCAGTCTTAGAATAAAATTTTAGCTGATGGAAGATACAGTCTTGTATTAATATTTTGGCAGTTCAAGACCATTCTTTGATGTTTGACTTTTACATCCTCTTGTAGGTCTTTCGCCCTTACGCGAAGCACTGGCTTAGCCCCTTGTTGCAGCTGGCTGCTTCTGAAAACAATGGAGGAGAAGGAATTCACTACATGGTGGTTGAGATAGTGGCCACTATTCTTTCATGGACAGGCTTGGCCACTCCGACAGTAAGGATTGATGCATCTTTTATGTTAATATATTATCCTTTGCCAATAGCCTATAGAGCCTATGACACATAATTCAGGTCCCTCTCACTGACTGTGCTGTGGTTTTCAGCATTTGTTGCTACATTGCTGGTGTGCTTCTAAACCAAATGGTCTCAGCCTGCTTTAGTTTTTTTCATCTGACCTTGCTTTTATTATGAAACTGTCAGGTGTTTGTTTTGTTTTGTTTGCTGCCTTTACTTGCCTTAGAAATGAGATTGCAAATGTATTAAAACTATGTGTAAACTGAATGTCAGCCAACCCTGAATGGGAGGCTCTGAGAACTTCTGCCCTGAAGTCCCTAGATTTTGGTGTTCGTGCCAGCTTCTCTACTCCCAGAGTATTGACTGATACCAGTAACGGCAAGATTAGGGCTAAAGCAGTAGCTGCCAGGTGGTAACACCATGTTATGTTGAGGCAGATGCGGTGCCCAGCAGTGTAGACGTGTGTGTGTGTTCGAGCTTTGCCTACTCATGTAACTGTGGATACTGACAGCATACAAACATTTTCATGTGAGGAGATGGTAGGAACAGTCTGTATTAAATATAATATACACATGCGGGGCCAGGTGTGATGGCTCACACCTGTAATCCCAGCACTTTGGGAGGCCGAGGCGGGCAGATCACTTGAGGTCAGGAGTTTGAGACCAGCCTGGCCAACATGGTGAAACCTTATCTCTACTAAAAAAATTTAAAAATTGCCGGGCGCGGTGGCTCACGCCTGTAATCCCAGCACTTTGGGAGGCCGAGACAGGTGGATCACGACGTCAGGAGATCGAGACCATCCTGACTAACACAGTGAAACCCCATCTCTACCAAAAATACAAAAATTAGCCGGGCGCTGTGGCGGGCGCCTGTAGTCCCAGCTACTAGGGAGGCTGAGGCAGGAGAATGGCGTGAACCCAGGAGGTGGAGCTTGCAGTGAGTGGAGATCACACCACTGCACTCCAGCCTGGGTGACAGAGCAAGACTCCGTCTCAAAAAAAAAATTAAAAAATAAAAAAAAAAAATTAACTGGACGTGGTGCTGCATGCCTATAATCCCAGCTATTCAGGAGGCTGAGGCCAGAGAATTGGCTTAAACCGGGGAGGTGGCGGTTGCAGTGAGCTGAAATTGCACTATTGTGCTCCATCCTGGGCAGCAGAGTGAGACTCTGTTCCCCCACTCCACCACCACCTCCCCACAAAAAATACACGGAGCTTTCTCATACGCTTGTCTCTGGATGTGCCCATCTCATTTGTTTCACAGTTAACCAAATTTAGATTTCTTTGTCCTAGTGTAATGAAATACTTTGTATTCTGCTTAATAAAATGAAAAAATTAAGAGGGGTTTAGTTTAACTTAGAACCCGTTGGAAGAGATTGATGTAGCTGATAGTATTGAGTCAGCGGCTCAGCTGAACTCAAGAGAGTGGAACTGCCGGGCTCAGGGTAGCTGAATAAAGCAACAGCAAGCCAGAAAGAGGGTTGCAGTGAAGGGTTTACTCACTCTTTAGTTATGGAAGTGAGAGGCTAACACTGGAGGGAGACTCCCCCTGTTCTGTTTGCCCCTGGAATGGTGCACTGCTCAGCAGCCAGGCGGATTAGCACAGACATGGGCTGTCTCACTGTTGAGAGGCCCGGAACAAGAGGCTGTGCAGTTTTATGGGGGAAGAGCTGAGTCAGAAAGCACTGGATACTGAGTTGGAGTGCGGAAAGTGCCTTCATGCCGCTCCCCTGCCCTGCAGGCGACCCCTGTCCAGGGCCTCAGATAAAGGGTCCTAGGCATGGAGGCTCCAGGAAGGAGTGCAGAGGTGCTTGCATGGGGCATGGCGGCTGACAGTCTGCACCCTGGACGGCAGCTCTGAGACTGCAGCACCAGCGGTACCTGGTCCTCTTGCCAGGGACAGCCTTTGTTGTTGCCTGTTTCTGAAAAATCGCAGGGCTTTGAACTGGAGCCGGACTCCTGTAAAATGCCAGATTTCTTTTATAAATGAATTTGAGTTAAAAAATGCTTTTCCAGAATGGAGTGCCACATATTAATACAGAATTTCTGTACCTTTTCAGGGGGTTCCTAAAGATGAAGTGTTAGCAAATCGATTGCTTAATTTCCTAATGAAACATGTCTTTCATCCAAAAAGAGCTGTGTTTAGACACAACCTTGAAATTATAAAGACCCTTGTCGAGTGCTGGAAGGATTGTTTATCCATCCCTTATAGGTATGTTTACTGGTTTTCAGTATTGTTTAGAAATTTAGGTTAAAATGTAGTGTGTGGTAAATGATGATTACAGTGAAATTTAATTACATGAAATGATAGGAGGAAGAAAATAATTTATTGTTACTAATAAAACCACAGCCTCCAGAGTGTGTCTCCAGATGCGCCCTCCAGTGGCCCTGCCCTCCCCCTCAACTTGCCTGTGATGTCCCCATGCTGGGGAGGGGCACCACCCTCCATTGGCCCATGGGGTAAAGGGTGGTGGGAGGTGGGTAGGACTTGTGTGTAATTCCTTTTTTGGTAGCCTTAGGCAAGCTAAAACTTTCAAAAAGTTTTGCTATCAACTAAGGGAGAATTTAGGCAAATAATTAAAATACGAGGGCGATAAAATTGCCAGTGTTACAAAGCTGGAGTAACCTGGATGTGGACAGGAGGTATTAGCAAGCAGGGGTATTGGATATGGGAAAAGAAAAAGAAGGCTTTTCTATAAAGTCAAAGCTAGACCTGGGGAAGAAACAGAAATAAAGAAAAAGCATTTCTTACCCTGAAGAGTAGCTTTAGAAAATTCTGTATTTGGCTGGGCGTGGTGGCTCACGCCTATAATCCCAGCTCTTTGGGAGGCCGAGGCTGGCAGACTAGGAAGTCAGGAGATCGAGATCATCCTGGCTAACATGGTGAAACCCCGTCTTTACTAAAAAAAAAATACAAAAAATTAGTCGGGTGTGGTGGCGGGCTCCTGTAGTCCCAGCTACTTGGGAGGCTGAGGCAGGAGAATGGCATGAATCCGGGAGGCGGAGCTTGCAGCGAGCCGAGATCACGCCACCTGCACTCCAGCCTGAGCAACAAAGCGAGACTCCAAGCCTCCATCTCAATCGCACCAGTGCACCCCAGCCTGGACGAGAGTGAGACTCCCTCTCAAAGAAGTAAAATTCTGTATATGTCTTCCTGCTTCTTATTTGATTATGTGACAGTCTCAATTTTCTCCTTTGTGCTTATGTTTCAGGTTAATATTTGAAAAGTTTTCCGGTAAAGATCCTAATTCTAAAGACAACTCAGTAGGGATTCAGTTGCTAGGCATCGTGATGGCCAATGACCTGCCTCCCTATGACCCGCAGTGCGGCATTCAGAGTAGCGAGTACGTGTTTGCTTGATTATTTTTTAGGTCACCTCTACCCAAACTGGATTGACAGACTTCGGTATGGTGCAGTTTTGATAAATTTAAGGACCGGACCTATGTTACAAATGTTTCTGGGCCAGGCATGTTGGCTCATGCCTGTAATTCTAACACATTTGAGAGGCCAAGGCAGGAGGATTGCTTGAGTCCAGAAGTTCGAGACTAGCCTGGACAGCATAGCAAGATCCCATCTGTACCAAAATATTTTTTTTCTTCCTAAATTTAGGAAGTTGGATTTAGATTTTTCTGGAAGAAAAAATATGTTTGGGGCAAATAAGAAATGTAGGTGTTTAAAACAGTGTAATTTTTTTCATGTACATGCTGGCAGATGAGAGGTGGTATTTCTTATTGTCTAAACTGATACTCTAAACATTTACCCCCAGAAGTAATGCAGTCCCCTCAGGAGGCTTTGTTCTGGGCTCTCTGACCTTGAGGGCTGGTAGACGCTGGGCTGCACTGTCCACCTGGGAGCTAGGGCAGCTGGGTGTGACATGCCAAGACAAGAGGCCTCAGAAAGATGGTTACGGGACATCCCAAAAGGGTATTTCTTTGTCCTGCTCCTGAGGGTTGTGAAGTCAGTATTGACTCCTGGCCACTCCCTGGGTTTCCACCTGCCCTGCCTGACTCTCCCATCCCTGTGAGTGTTTCACTCTCTATGTTTGGTCCTCCGTGTTGGCCGCCCAGCACCGTTGGACCAGTTATTGGTACCAGAGATGACACGTGACCTCAGGGCTGAGGCAGTCAGCCAGCTTCACAGCAGCCTCAGTGGGAACTCGGCTCCTTTTTGACAGTCACTGGCTGGGCCTTTGGCTTCTATGCCAGAACAACCTTGCAGAGTCCCCTGAGTGCAGACAGTGGATGCGAGGCTCCCTGGGAAGCCTCCTCACACAGCATGGCACTGGGAGTGTGCTGTTTTTCATTTTATTGTCCTTGTCCTGCTATAGTAGGTGGGTTTTGAAAGGGAGTCAGTGCCCCGTCATCTTGGATAGTAGCTCTGTCTTTCACTGCAGCTTTCTGTTCAGCCTTATGGGATGGTCCAGCTGCAGCGGTTCTGCATGATCGGACAGCAGACTGCCCTACGATTTTCTGGTTATGACATCGGGCACCCTTAAATACATGCTGATGTGTGCATTTGTACATGGAATTTGCATCGTGTTCTATATTTAGATTTCCTCAACTTAGGCTGTCAGTATGGCATGAAAAGGAAAATTGTCATTTATATTTGTGGAACCACAGAATGGTTTATTTGATGCATATGTCTTTTCTGTGTTTATTGTAGATACTTTCAGGCTTTGGTGAATAATATGTCCTTTGTAAGATATAAAGAAGTGTATGCTGCTGCAGCAGAAGTTCTAGGACTTATACTTCGATATGTTATGGAGAGAAAAAACGTGAGTGTGCTACGCAATTTTCAGTAAATACCTCTTACTGTATTTTGATTTGTTGCGACCCTTGATACTTACATGTTTATTTCCTGTATGGTATTAGAAACAAAATGGGCTTCTGCATTTATTAATATTTTACTGTTCCTTACTATAATATAGCACATACAACACTTTTTTTAAACACCTTGGAAACTTGGTGAACGTGGAGAGGTCAGCAACCGTCTTGGTAATGTAAAATCAGGATGAGAGTGTTTAACCAGCTTTTATTACTGTGAATGTGGTCTCAGGATTTCCTTGTGGAGGAAATCGTCCTGGTAGATAACTGCTGTCGTCTCCCAGTCCATTCCTCCCCTTGCAGTTTTTGGTGCAGCTGTTGAACAGGGGAAGGGACCTCCCAGGCGACCCTCTCAGTACTGCTGCCTTGCCCACTGGACAGGACTGTGAGATGAGCCTAACTGAACATTTAAGTGCAGTGCACTGTTCAGATAAGAGGACTGAATGAAGAAGTAACGTTACTTCTTACTGTTCTAAAGTCTTTTTAGAGCTAGGATCTTGCTCTGTCACCTGGGCTGGAGTGCAATGATGTAATCATACCTCACTGCAGCCTTGCACTCCTGGGCTCAAGCCATCCTCCCACCTCAGCCTCCCGGGTAGCTGGGACTACAGGCATGTGCCACCATGCTTGACTAATTTTTTTATTTGTTGTAGAAACAAGGTTTTGCCATGATCCCCAAGCAGGGTTGTGGGTTTCAGGGTCATCACTGGGATTAGGTGCTCTGTGGGTCCCTCGGGATCTTGCTGCTGCATAGCCTGTCTGGGTGGCCCAGCTGGTCACACCCTGAGGACACTCTTGGCTCTTGTCCTCCTCCTGTGGCGGCCCCTTCTCTCTTTCCTCAGCTGCATTTCCCTAACCACCTCCACAGCTCTGCTGTGGCCTCACTCACTGCTCCCCTACCCACCTCATCCAGCCTCACGGCTTTATATAGACTGCCTTTATGTTCGTGATTCTCAAGTTTGCACCCCCAGCTCAGTTAACTCTCCTGAAAGAAAGGACGGAGTAGAGTCCAGGCCCAGTCACTGTTGGGCTGGATGAGGAGAGATTCAGGAGAAGCCAGGTGGTCCTGAGCAGGCACCAGTGGGCCCGGTGCTGTGATTGGAACCTTGTCCATGTCACCAAATATGGATTTGTTTGGATTTAAAATAAAATTAAGATGACCCCTTTGGGAAGATCAAACATTACTTGTAATTTATTTTAGGGATTATCAGCTATTTTTGTAAATAAACAGATTTTTTAAATTCAGTAGAACTTTTTTACAAGATGATTCTAACATCCCTAAATACGAGGTTTAAATCTACATAATATGCTTCATTTCCACCATAAATGGAGCAAGTTACAGCAGATCCCCAGGTTTAATCTCATGACTTAAATTTCAACTTAAGAATAAAAAACACTTCTGTTTTACATATTTTT
Source organism: Piliocolobus tephrosceles (assembly GCF_002776525.5). Taxonomy (NCBI): domain Eukaryota; kingdom Metazoa; phylum Chordata; class Mammalia; order Primates; family Cercopithecidae; genus Piliocolobus; species Piliocolobus tephrosceles. The sequence goes on from NC_045440.1 coordinate 47,858,526, forward strand.
TTCTGAATATAAAAGTGATACAGATTTATCGTAGAAATTTGGAAAGCAGAGTAAACATAAAGAAGTTGGTAAGAGGCCGGGTGCTGTGGCTCATGCCTGTAATCCCAGCACTTTGGGAGGCCAAGGCAGGTGGATCATTTGAAGTCAGGAGTTCAAGATTAGCCTGGCCAATGTAGTGAAACCCTGTTTCCACAAAAAAATAGAAAAATTAGCTGGACGTGGTGGCACATGCCCCTAATCCCATCTACTCGAGAGGCTGAGCTAGGAGAATCCCTTGAACCTGGGAGGCAGAGGTTGGAGTGAGCTGAGATCACATCACTGCGCTCCAGCCTGGACGACAGAGCAGGACTCCATCTCAAAAAAAATTTTAAAAAGTCAGTAAGAGAGGCTCACGCTCTTCCCACGCAACGTCCCTCAACACCTGCAGCACACAGCTCAACTGTCCTTGGTCTCTCTTATTCATACTGTTTTATAACTTGCTTTCTTTACTTGCTAGATTGTGATCATTTCATTGTGTTGTCGTATTAAATACTTTTAATAAAAAGACAGCTGATGAATCGGTAGTGTAATACTATATGTATTCTATGTGGGGTTCAGGCCGTTGAAATTTGTGGTTTTGTGTTAAGGGTTTTTCTTAAGATAATTTAAAAATAGCCTCATACTACAGGTTCAGTATCTCTATTCCAAAATGCTTGGGGCCAGGAGTGTTTTCAGTTTCTGGTTTTGCAGTATTTGTTTGAGCATCCCTAATTCAAAAATTCAAAATTCAAATGCTTCAGTGAACGTTTTGTTGAGTGTCATGCTGAGGCTCAAACAGTTTTGCATTTTGGAGGATTCTGGATTTTCAGATTTGAGGTGCTCAGTCTATGTTGAGTTTGCATTGAAAAACTGTTCAGTCTTCATGCCTTTGAAAAGGTTGCCTACGCCTCTTTCTGATGTTTGTGAGGAAGGAGGTGAGCCAGGAAGGACAGCAGTGTTTTCTGTTGCTTCCTTCCAGTGGACTCCACTGAGTGCTTCTCTGTGTGGAGGACGTTTGAGGACTTTCTGGTTCTAGATTCTAGGGATGCAGTAGGTAACAGGACAGGTCACGTCCCTGCCCTTGGGGAGCTGGCATTTGGGGAGGGGAGACAGATGGTATACAGATGAATATGTAACAACAGCACTTGGTGAAAAGAGGCAGGATGTGAGCAGACAGTGATGTGGACTGCTGTGTGAATAGAATTGCTTGAAAATTCTAGTCCATGTGAATATTTTTTATCAGAAATCTGAACATCATAAAATATGTCTCAAACAATATTTAGCCATTTAGCTTAGCTTCTCAAAGGACTTACTGGTCCTACCAAGTGTTTTGGTGTCAGTAGGAAACACTAATCTTCATTGATCTGACATCCACACGAGCAAGATACCTGGGTGCTCCGCGCAGAGCACAGTGATGTGGACTGGCTCACTGAGGTGTAGGAACTCAAGGATCCAGAACCTAAGGGTGTGCGATGGTCAGTGCCGACCAGCAGACATCCCCAGCACCAACTGACCTATCATCTGCCTTGTTGTAGGTGATAACATTGAACACCTTTGGGCTCACTTAACTACTCAAGATAAACCTTACTTTCAGTGCTTAATCTACATTTCCACTTTTGTGTATTTGAAAATAAACTTAATTTTTCAGATGCTGGAGGAGTCTCTGTGTGAACTGGTTGCAAAACAATTGAAGCAACATCAAAATACTATGGAGGACAAGTTTATTGTGTGCTTGAACAAAGTGACCAAGAGCTTCCCTCCTCTTGCAGACAGGTATGGGCTGTCCAGGGAGCCTGTGGGGGCAGGAGGGTCCTTGGCCCGCCTCTCACCAGTCCTCTTGCCCCCCAGGTTCATGAATGCTGTGTTCTTTCTGCTGCCAAAATTTCATGGAGTGTTGAAAACACTCTGTCTGGAGGTGGTACTTTGTCGTGTGGAGGGAATGACAGAGCTGTACTTCCAGTTAAAGAGCAAGGACTTCGTTCAAGTCATGAGACATAGGTGAGTGAAAACTAGCCCTGCTCTTGGGTCCCATTGGCTCATAAAGTGTTAATTTGTTCAGACGTCTTCACCCCAAGAAGAATCTGTGGGTTTCGATGATATGCACGTTTGTGAAGTTGGAATCTCTGAAGAAAAGGTGAAGGCACCTTAAGAATAGGACATCTGCTGAGGTGGGCCTGCTCCCTGCTCCCTTGGTCTGGCATCTTGGGGAGCCACATCCTAGGGCGTGTTTCACCCATAAATGAAGGAGGTGGCCTGTGGGGTTACCTTGGCTGTCTTCAAATTTAAATTGTGTGCTCTTGAGTTCTGTACCTATTTTGCCAGGTGAGAAGCTTCTGTTAATGTGTTTAAATTGTTCATTTATTTTCAAAATTGCAACATAGCATGAAAGTATATATTAAAAGAGAAAGCTGCTGATCACTTACATTGTATTATTTCCCGTCCCCGTACTCTTTTCCAGTCTTAGTCTATATACTTTTTTTTTTTTTCATTTTTTGAACTTTTATTTTTGAATCAGGAGGTACAAGTGCAGGTTTGTTACAAAGGTATATTGCGGAATGCTGAGGTTTGGAGTACAGATGAATCTGTCACTCAGGTAGTGACCGTAGTACCTAGCAGGTAGTTTTTCAACTCTTGCCTCGTATCCTCCCTTCTCTTTTGTTTGTTCCCCAGTGTCTGTTGTTCCTGACTTTATGTCTATGCGTACTCAGTGTTTAGCTCCCACATATGAGTAAGTACATGCAGTATTTGCTTTTCTGTTTCTGCACTAGTTCGCTTAGGACAATGGCCTCCAGCTGCATCCATGTTGCTGCAAAGGACATTTCGTTCTTTTTTATGGCTGCCTAATATTCCATGGTATATATGTACCATTTTCTTTATCCAGTCCACCATTGATGGGCACCTGGGTTGATTCCATGTCTTTGCTGTTGTAAACGGTGCTATGGTGAACATATGGGTGCATGTGTCTTTTTGGTAGAATGATTTATTTTCCTTTGTGTATATACCCAGCAATGGGATTGCTGGGTCAAATGATAGTTCAACTCTCACTTCCTTGAGAAGTCTCCAAACTGCTTTCCACACTGGCTAAACTAATTTATATTCCCACCAACAATGTATAAGTGTTCCTTTTTCTCTGCAGCCTTGCCAATATCTGCTATATTTTTAACTTTTTAAGAAAACTATTCTGACTGGTGTGAGATGGTATCTCATTTGCATTTCCCTGATGATTTGTGATGATGACCTTTATATATATATATATATACACACACACATATATATACAGTTATATACATATACATATATACATATATGTATATATTTGTTGGCCACTTTTATGTCTTTTGAGAAGTATCCATGTCTTTTGCTAATTTTTTTAATGGGGTTGCTTTTTACTTGTTGAATTAAGTTTTTTATGGATTCTGGGTATTAGACCTTCATTAGGTACATAGTCTGTGAATATTTTGAATATTTTCTCCCATCTATAGGTTGTCTGTTTACCCGCTTGATAGTATCTCTTGCTGCACAGAGTCTCTAATTTAACTAGGTCCTGCTGGTCAATTTTTGTTTTTGTTGCAGTTTCTTTTTAGAACTTAGTCATAAATTTTTTGCTAAGGCTGATATTGAGAAGGGTATTTCCTAGATTTTCTTCTAGAGTTTTTATAATTTGAAATCTCACATTGAAGTCTGTAATCCGTCTTAATTTTTTTATATGGTGATAGGCAGGGGTCTGGTTTCATTCTTTTGCATATGGTTAGCCAGTTAGCACCATTTATTGAATGAGGCATCTTTTTCCCACAGCCTATTTTTGTTGACTTTGTCAAAGATCAGATGGTTGTAGGTGTGTGGCTTTATTTCTGGGTTCTCTATTCTGTTCCATTGGTCTGTGTGTCTGTGGTTCCCCCTCGCCCCCACCCCGCACCAGTACCATGCTGTTTTGGTTATTGTAGCCATATAGTATAGTGAAGTTGGGTAATATGATGTTCTGGCTTTGTTCTTTCTGCTTAGAATTGTTGTGGTTATTCGGGCTCTTTTTTGGTTTCATATGAATTTTAGAATAGTTTTTTCCAGTTCTGTGAAAAGTGACATAGGTAGTTTGAAAGGAATAGCATTGAATCTGTAGATTGCTTTGGGCAGAATGGCTATTCTAACAGTATTTTTTCATTTATTTGTATCATACCCGATTTCTTTCAGCAGGGTTTTGTAGTCCTCCTTGTAGAGATCTTTCACCTCCTTGGTTAGCTGTATTCTTAGGTGTTTTATTCTTTTCTTTGCTATTGTAAATAGGCTTACATTCTTGATTTGGCTCTCAGCTGTAATGTTATTGGTGTATAGGAATGTTACTGATATTTGTACATTGATTTTGTGTCCTAAAACTTTACTCAAGTCGTTTATCAGTTCTAGGAACCTTTTGGCAGAGTCTTTAGGGTTTTCTAGGTATAGAATCATACCATCAGAGAAGAGGAATAGTTTGATTTCTTCTTTTCCTATTTGAATACATTTTATTTCTCTCTCTTACTTGATTGTTCTGTGTAGGACTTCGAGTACTATGTTGAATAGGAGTGATGAGAGTGGGCATCCTTGTCTTTTCCAGTTTTCAAGGGGAATGCTTCCAGTTTTTGCCATCATTCAGTATCATGTAGGCTGTGGGTTTGTCATAGATGATTCTTATTATTTTGAGGAATATTCATTTGATGCGTGGTTCGTGGAGGGTTTTGGTTTTTGTTTTTGAGATGGAGTCTCACTATATCACACAGGCTGGAGTGCAGTGGCGTGATCTTGGCTCACTGCAAGCTCTGCCTCCTGAGTTCATGCCGTTCTCCTGCCTCAGCCTCCCGTGTAGCTGGGACTACAGGTGCCTGCCACCACGTCTGGCTAATTTTTTTGTATTTTTTCTTTAGTAGAGACAGGATTTCACCGTATTAGGCAGGATGGTCTCAAACTACTGACCTTGTGATCTGCTCGCCTCAGCCTCCCAAAGTGCTGGGATTACAGGCATGAGCCACCGCACCCGGCCAGTTGAAGGTTTTTATCATGCAAGGATGTTGGATTTCTCTCTCTCTCTCTCTCTCTCTCTCTCTCTCGCAGTCTCTCTCAGAGTCTCTCTCTCTCTCTCGGAGTCTCTCTCTGTTACCCAGGCTAGAGTAGAGTGGTGCGACCTCAGGTCACTGCAACCTATGCCTCCGAGGTTTAAGTGATTCTCCTGCCTGAGCCTCCTGAGTAAGGCACATGCCACCATGCCTGACTAATTTTTGTATTTTTAGTAGAGACAGGGTTTTATCATGTTGACCAGGCTTGTCTTGAACTCCTGACCTCAAATGATCCATCCGCCTCAGCCTCCCAAAGTGCTAGGATTATAGGCGTGAGCCACTGTGCCTGGCCCAGAATGTTGGATTTTATTGAAAGCTTTTTCTCCATTTATTGAAATTATCATAAGGCTTTTGTTTTTAATTCTGTTTATGTGGTGAATCACATTGATTAGTGTATGTTGAACCAACCTTGCATCCTAGGAATAAAGCATACTTGATTGTCATGCATTGACCTTTAATTGTGTTGTTGGATTCAATTTGCTAGTATTTCGTTGAGGATTTGTACATCTGTGTTCATCAGGGATTTGGCCTGAAGTTTTCTTTTTTCATTGTGTCCTGTCAGATTTTGGTATCAGGATTTTGGCTTCATAGAATGAGTCAGGGAGGAGTCCTTTCTCCTTGGTTTTGTGAAATAGTTTCAGTAGGATTCGTACCAGTTCCTTGTATATCTGGCAGAATTTAACTGTGAATCCATCTGCCCCGGGGGTTTTGTTTTCTTTTTTTTTTTTTTTTTTCTGGTTGGTAAGTTTTTTTCATTATTGATTTAATTTAGGAGCTCCTCATTGGTCTGTTCAGGTGTTTGTTTTTTTTTTTTTTTTTTAATTTCTGGTTCAATCTTGGGGGGTTGTATGTTTCCAGAAATGTATCCATTTCCTCTAGATTTCCTAATTTGCTTATGTAGAGGGGTTCACAATAGTCTCTGATGATCTTTTGTATTTCTGTGGGATCAGGTATAATGTTATCTTTGTCATTTCTTATTGTGCTTATTTAGATCTTCTGTCTCTTTCTTTTTGTCTCTGTCTGTTGATCTAACTTGAGATCTATCAATCCTGTTTATTATTTCAAATAATCAACTTTTGGTTTTGTTGAATCTTTGTGTAGATTTTTGGATCACAGTTTCATTCAATTCCACTCTGTATTTTGGTTATTTCTTTTCTTCTGCTGTCTTTAGGGTTGGTTTGTTTTGTTTTGGTTGGTTTTAAGGCGGAGCCTCACAGTGTTGCCCAGTCTGGAGTGCAGTGGTGCCATCTTGGCTCACTGCAACCTCCATCTCCCAGGTTCAAGCTATTTTGCCTCAGCCTCTTTCCCGAGTAGCTGGGACTACAAGTGCACACCACCATGCCTGGCTAATTTTTTTGTATTTTTAGTAGAGATGGGGTTTCACCTTGTTCGTCAGGCTGGTCTCAAACTCCTGACCTCAAATGATTCTTCTGCCTTGACCTTCCAAAGTGGGATTACAGGCGTCAGCCACTGCACCCGAACTTGGTTTGTTCTTGTTTTTCTAGTTTATATGCGATGTTTGATTATTGATTTGAGGTCTTTCTAATGTTTTGATGTAGGCATTTAGTGTCCCTGTTTTCCCTAATTGAAAAAAATTTGATTTCTGCCTTAATAATTTTGTTTTCTCAACAGTAATTTAGGAGTAAGTTGTTTAATTTTTATGTAATTATGTGTTTTTGAGAGGTCTTGGTATTGATTTCTATTTTTATTGTACTGTAGTCTTGAGAGTGTGCTTGGTATGATTTTGAATTTTTTAAAATTTATTGAAGCTTGCTTTATGGCTGAGCATGTGGTTGATCTTAGAGTACGTTCCATGTGCAGATGAGAAGAATGTATATTGTGGTATATTAGATGGAGTATTCTATAGATGTATTGGGTCCAGTTGTTCAAGTGTCGAGTTTAAGTCCAGAATTTGTTAGTTTTCTGCCTGCCTTATCTATGTAACACTGTCAATAGAGTGTTAGTTTTCCACTATTATTGAGTGCCTCTTTATAGGTCTAGAAGAACTTATTTTATGAATCTGGGTGCTCCAAAGTTAGGTACTTATATATTTAGTATATAGTTAAGTCTTCTTATTGAATTGAACCCTTTGTCATTGTGTAATGCCTTTTTTTGTCCTTTTTAACTATTGTTGGTTTAAAGTTGTTTTATCTGATAAAAGAATAGTGACCCCTGCACTTTTTCGTTTTCTGTTTTTGTGATAGATCTTTCTCCATCCTTTTACTTTGAGCCTGTGGGTGTTGTTACATGTGAGATGGGTCTCTTGAAGAGAGAAGATAAATGAGTTTTTTTTTTTTTAAATCCAACTCACCACTGTGTGGGTTTTAAGAGGGGCCGTTAGACCGTTTACATTCAAGGTTTATATTGATATGTGAGGTTTTGATCCTGTTGTCATGTTGTTACCTGGTTGTTTTGTAGACTTAACTGTGTAGTTGCTTTATAGTGTCTGTGGGATACATACTTAAGTATGTTTTTGTGGTAGTAGCAGGTATTGTTCTTTTGTTTCATGTTTAGCACTCCCTTAAGGACCTCTTATAAGGCAGGTCTAATGTTAACAAATTCCCTTAATGTTTCCTTGTCTGAAAAGAACTTTATTTTTCCTTTCCTTATGAAACTTAGTTTGGCAGGATATTAAATTCTTGGTTGGAATTTGTTTTCTTCAAGGATGCTGAAAATAGGCCCCAGTCTCTTCTGGTTTTTAAGGTTTCTGCTGAGAGGCCCGCTGGTAGCCTGATGAGGTTCTGTCAGTATGTGACCTGACCCTTCTTTCTAGCTGCCATTAAAATGTTTTCTTTCGCTTTGACCTTGGAAAATCTGATAACTATGTGTCTTGGGGATGGTCTTGTATGGTGTGTCACAGGGGTTCTCTGAATGTCTTGAATTTGCATGTCTAGGCCGGGCGCGGTGGCTCAAGCCTGTAATCCCAGCACTTTGGGAGGCCGAGACGGGTGGATCACGAGGTCAGGAGATCGAGACCATCCTGGCTAACACCGTGAAACCCCGTCTCTACTAAAAATACAAAAAAAACTAGCCGGGCGAGGTGGCGGGCGCCTGTAGTCCCAGCTACTCCGGAGGCTGAGGCAGGAGAATAGCGGGAACCCGGGAGGCAGAGCTTGCAGTGAGCTGAGTTCCGGCCCCGGCACCCAAGCGTGGTGGGGAGGGCCATGCTTCGTCTGTCACAGGGGTTCTCTGAATGTCTTGAATTTGCATGTCTACCTCTCTAGTGAGATAGGGAATGTTTCCATGGACTATATCCTCAAATATATTTTCCAACTTGTCTCAGGAATTCCAGTAAGTCATAGGTTTGATTCTTTTTACATAATCTATCGTTTCTTAGAGATTTTGTTTAGAAATTCTTTTTTCTTTATTTTTTTCTGACTGGGTTGATTTGAAGGACTGGTCTTCAAGCTCTGAGATTCTTTCCTTAGCTTGGTCTATTCTTTTGTTAATGTTTCAAACTGTATTATGAAATTCCTGTAGTGAATCTTTCAATTCCAGAAGTTCAGTTTGGTTCCTTTTCTTTTTCTTTGTTTTGTTTTGTTTTGTTTTCGACAGGGTCTTGCTGTGTAACCCAGGCCGAAGTGCAGTGGTGTGACCATGACTTACTGCTGCAGCCTCGACCTCTCAGGCTCGGGTGATCCTCCCATCTCAGTCTCCTGAGGAGCTGGGACCTGTACAGGCATGCGCCACCACACCCAGCTAATGATTTATATTTTTGCAGAGACGGGGTTTCATCATTTTGCTCAGGCTGGTCTCAAACTCCCCAACTGAAGCAGTCTGCCTGCCTCAGCTTCCCAAAGTGGTGGGATTACAGGTGTGATCCACCACGCCTGGCTTGTTCTTTCTTAAAATGGCTATGTTGCCTTTTGACTCTTGAATTATTTTACTGTTTTCCTTGAATTGAATTTCAACCTTCTCCTGGATCTTGAGCTTTCTTGCCATCTGGATTCTGAATTCTGTTTCTGTCATTTCAGCCATTTCAATCTGTCTAAAAACCATTGCTGAGAGGTTAGTACAGTTGTTTGGAGGTGAGGAGATACTTTGAATTGCCAGAGTGTTTGCACTAATTCCTTCTCATCTGAGAAGTCTGAGAAGTCTCATCTGAGAAGTCTGAGAGGTCTGGTGTTCCTTTATCTTTTTGGAGTTGCTGCTGCTTGGATGGGGCCTTTTGTTTTCATATTCATCATTTTCCTTGAGGGTTTGACTGTGGTGTATGCTGAGTATAGTCGATTGGCTTCCTTTCTGGGTGCTTTCAGCAGGCTGAGGCTCTGTATAGGATCTTTCTTTGTCCTTGGTTCCTGCATTGGGTTTCACAGGTGATGTATACTAGAAGAATTTTTTTTAGTGATGTAATTCAGACTACGATCCAGTATATAGTGCTTAAAGGTAAGGGCTAGCAGATAGACTGTTAGATTACAGTGTGTTCAGCACAGTGTTCTGGGGGCAGGGGAAGGGAGATGACCCCCTCACTAAGTTCATTCCCAGGCCTTAGAGGAGCCCCTTCCAATCACTGGCACCATACTCATATTTCCTGAACCCCAAGGGGGGCCCTGGTAGGCTGCGCTCCCCATCCCTTAGCAGTGGCCTGAGTTGAAGGTTAGGTCACCAGGAGACCCATAGCATTCCAGAGGCCTACTGGTCCTCTGTGCTTGGCAAAGCCAGAGAGGGTTGTGGTGTATGTCTGTGGGTGGTCTGTTGGTATAGTAGGTCAAGGATGGGGGATCTCAGGGCAGGGTGATGTTGTCATGGTTATGCAGCTGGGGTGGTGCCCACAGCCTGGGATTTTTTGCCCAGGAGACAGTTGTGGGGACTGCCTAGCTCACGCTCTCTTGACCAAGTCTGTTGGTGTCCTCCCCGGTAGCTAGCCTGACCAGTCAGTTTTATGCCATGCTTTCTGTGCCCAGATCACTGGGCTGTTAGGTGTTTCAGGCCACTCAGGCAGATGCAAAGCTGACCAATAGGCCTCACCCTTCCCAGACCAGCCTCGTGGAAGGGGGCTCACACAGCACTTACGCTGGAACACAAACTCATGTCTCACTCTACTCAGTGGTCTGAGCAGAGCTTAAGCTCTGGCCACAGATCTCGGCTCTGTATTCCTGAACGATGTGCTTAGACCCTGGGGGACTGAGACCAGGCCCACGGCTTCGTCCTCTGTCCCCTTGGAATCAAGCACTGTGCTGGGGTGGCCAAAGTACTCCAAGGCCACTGGCAAAGAACTCAGGCTGGATAGTGGAGGCTATGCTGTGTCTATGCTCTGGTGGGAGCAGCTGGGGTTGGGAGTGCCTGGGAAGTTGACAGATAGGCATGCAAATCAGGCTCTCCCCAGACCCACAGGAAGGACAGCCCTGCTGTTTCCCAGCCCAGCATTCAGCAAGGACTAGAGTGACTCAGAGCAAGGTGAGAACCTGGGGGCATGGGCGCCTGGGGTCGCATTTTGCTGGAGCAGCTCCACGCTGAGTGAGACCTGCCAGGCTCCACGTAGGCTGGTGCTCTGCCTGTACCTTCTCTCTGACAGTTCCCTGCCAATTCAGATGTCTGTGGGGGTTGTGGGATCTCTTGTGGCTAGTATTCCAGAGCTCCATGGTGAGTGTGGGTTGCCCCATAGTCACTCCACTCACCCCTTCCTTAGGACCTGATTAGGGCCAAGAGCAGGTCCTGGCACCCGGAGACTGTGCAGGCTTCCCAGCTTCCTCCCTCTTCTGCCTCAGTGTCTGCATTGCCTCTCTCTATCGATGCTCAGTGCTTTCTTTCCAAAGATCTCTTCAAAGCATGTTGGTTTACTCATTATTTTGCTCTGTTTTGGTGGTAGAGGCCCTCCTGGCTATGTCTATTCAGCCATCTTGTCCCCTCCTATGTAAGTATTTTTACACAACAATAAACGTGCATTGTGTCAGTAACAAAGAATGTATGTCACTATCCTAATATCCTTACATTCACTGAGTATCTACTGTGTGAAGCATTCAGCTGGGTGCTATTAAGGAGTCAAAACAAGGAAATAAATATTTGCCTCATTTAGAGCTCAGATTGCACTTCACTATACACCATGCCAGGTAGCACTTGAAGTCCTTTTAAAAAATACTTTGCTGTTATTAGGTTTTTCTAAAAATAAACTTTTTATCTTGAAGTAATTTTGTATTTGCAGAAAAGTTGAAAGATAGTACACATAATTTCCATATATACCCTTTACCCAACTTTCCCCTTACATAATCTTGGTACATTTGTCAAAAGTAAGAAAATAGCATTAGAACATTACTGTTTACCAAACTAGGCTTTACTCCATTTCTCCAGTTTCCTTCTAATGTCCTTTTTCTGTTTCAAGATCCGCTGTAGGATAGCACGTTGAAATTATTTGTCTTATATTTAATGATCTAGTCCATGATTATTTTAAGAATACAAGTTTTATATAAGTGTAGTGTTATCTATTATAACAAATTTTGAAACAAAGAAGAAGTTATCTGTCATACTTTGAAAGTACAGTAATAAAAATAGTTAAATTTGTGTGTTTTTAAAATCTCTCCCATAGAGATGATGAAAGACAAAAAGTATGTTTGGACATAATTTATAAGATGATGCCAAAATTAAAACCAGTAGAACTCCGAGAACTTCTGAACCCTGTTGTGGAATTCGTTTCCCATCCTTCTGCAACATGTAGGGAACAAATGTATAATATTCTCATGTGGATTCATGACAATTACAGGTAAACTATACATTGACTATTTTATTTTGTGTGTGTGTGTGTTTTTTTTTTTGTTTCTTTTGTTTTTTTTTTTGAGATAGGGTCTTACTCTATCGACGAGGCTGGAATACAGTGGCACAAACACAGGTCACTGCAGCTTCAATCTCCTGGGCTCTGTTGATTCTCCCATCTCAGCCTCCTGCATAGCTGGGTCTGTGGCTATGCACCACCATACCTGGCTAATTTTGTTTATTTTTTGTACAGACTGGGTTTCGCCTTGTTTCCGGGGCAACATTAACGCTTTAGGAATCTTTTGGGGCTCCTTATCAATCTGGAACATAACAACACATTTTTTTTTACCATGTGATTAATAATTTTTTTTTTTTACCATATGATTAACATTTATTTTGGTATATCTGATTGTATCCTTTTAAAAACTCATTTTACATATGTTTGTGAAATAGAGTGAAAAAGTATGGTGGTGTGCTTATAAAACCTATTTTCATAGTTGTCCTTTTAAGATCTGGCAAAGACTAAGGAGAGGAACTCTGCCAGGACCACTGGGCACTACTACACCACCACAGCTGAGCGTCACAGGACCGCTGGGCCTCCTGTGGGCCCATCCTCCTGTTCCACTCTGCTCCTGCTGGGAGCGAGGATGGGTTCTCAAGGCTTGTGCACATACCCATGAGTGGGGCAAGCTGTGATTTGGAGATCTAAAGTCTAATGGGAAAACCAGCCTTTTAAAATTGAATTCTAGATGGTGTTACTGTAGTTGAACAAAAGGACTAGAAGAGAGCATTAATGTTGTGACATTTTGCTGTTTTTTCAAGCAGAGATCCAGAAAGTCAGACAGATAATGACTCCCAGGAAATATTTAAGCTGGCAAAAGATGTGCTGATTCAAGGATTGATTGATGAGAACCCTGGACTTCAGTACGTGCTCTCCTTGAATAACTGGGCTGGGACAATTAAATGTTAAGGGTATTGCTTTCAAAGGTAGCATAGAGTATTTTTCAGGAGTTTTAGAAATGTATTTGCAGTATTAGCATTTTCTCTGCTTTCTACATTTCACAGTATTTAGTAAAAGAGTATTTTAAAGCGTATTATGAAGAGTAAGGCTTTAAAATCCTGACAACTTAAAAATAACACTCTTGAAAAAGTCATATGGACCAAATGCTCTATGCTAGGGCAGTGAGTTAAAATGTTTCAAAATGAAAAGAAAGTCTACAATGAGAATTCTTCTGTTTCCCATTTAACACACATAGTTGAGATCGTGCTGTAAGTATTAATGTTGAAAATAAAGTGTTTAAAACCTTAGAAATGAGAGGAAACCGTAATATTAGTTATATATGAAAGTGTGAATAATGATTGTTATCCTCTAAAATGCCTGCCCTGAGTAAGTCAGTTATATGTGTTTCTGACTATATAAGTATACTGACTATGCAAAAAGGGGGTTAAACTTTTTATTATTATTATTAATATGTTTTTTAGAGATAAGGTCTTGCTCTGGCACCCAGGCTGGAGTGCAGTAGTGTAACTGTAGCTCACTGTAGCCTTGGACTTCTGGGTTCAGGTGATCCTCCTCCCTCAGCCTCCTGAGTAGCTGGGACTACAGGCATATGCCAAAAGGCTCGGCTAATTTTTTACTTTTTGTAAAGATAGAGTCTTGCTATGTTACCCAAGCTAGGCTTCAATGCCTGGCCTCAGTCCTCCTGACTTGGTTTACCAAAGTGCTGGGATTTTAAGTGTGAGCACTACTCCCAGCCTCAATATAAGAAGCCATACACTTTTTGTATGTTTCTGTATATTATTTTTCCATTCTGCTATAATTTTAAATTCATTGAGCTTCTTAAAATTGTATTTGGATTTCATATGCATTCATAAATTATAGGACCTAGTTTGCTATGTATGTGTGTATGTATGTATGTATGTATGTATTTTTTTTTTTTTTTTTTGAGATGGAGTCTCACTCTGTCACCCAGGCTGGAGTGCAGGAGCACGATTTCAGCTCATTACAACCTCCACCTCCTAGGTTCAAGTGATTCTCCTGCCTCAGCTTCCTGAGTAGCTGGGACTACAGATGTGCACCACCACACCCAGCTAATTTTTGTATTTTTAGTAGAGACAGGATTTCACCATGTTGGCGAGGCTGGTCTTGAACTCCTGAAGTCAGGTGATCCACATACCTCAGCCTCCCAAAGTGCTGGAATTGCAGGCCTAAGCCACTGTACCCAACCCCTAATTTGGTATTTAATTAATATATGTTTTGAGTATTTTATGGCAGTAATTTTTATAATGAATTGTTTTGGCAAGGCAGTGAAGGATTTTGTGTAATTTCCTAAATTTTTTTGAAAACTTCCCAGAGAATAGAGATAAGAGAATAAAATCACCCCGTTTCTCCCCTCCCCTCTGTAGCATAAAAAGTATGCTACATTTTTTGTAATATTCCCCTCCTTCAGTGGGTATGTTTCATAACTCAAGACTATATTTTTGATATAGTTGAATGTGGTTTCCCTCTCTCTTAAGCTTCATGTGGGTGAAGAGCTGTGCCTTCTCCACAGGGCACCCTGTACAGCACATTCTTTCCCATTTGCCATTGTCTAAGCAATCTACTTTTTTCTCTCTGCTTTTCAGATTAATTATTCGAAATTTCTGGAGCCATGAAACTAGGTTACCTTCAAATACCTTGGACCGGTTGCTGGCACTAAATTCCTTATATTCTCCTAAGATAGAAGTGCACTTTTTAAGTTTAGCAACAAATTTTCTGCTCGAAATGACCAGCCTGAGCCCAGATTATCCAAATCCCATGTTCGAACATCCTCTGTCAGAATGTGAATTTCAGGTAATGTGGTCTTCTCTCTCATAGTAATGAATATTATAAGCTTTTGTTGTTCATGAACATTTTTAATAGCTTTAACTGGCTCCTTGCTTTCTTGGAATACTCACACATTCCTTTCTGAAAAGGAAAGGGAAGGCTCATGCCTCTGCTTCAGCCACCTGGAGGTCCACAGGCCTCACCCTCTTGGCCTTCACTAGATTTCCCTTGTCAAGATCACCATTGCTTTCCCTCCCCTTATTCCTCCCAACCCACAGTGGATGCTGAGCTTGTGCGCTCTTGCAGCAGCCTTAACAGTGGGGATGATGGGCAGGTTGCAGAGAGCTCCTGGGGTAGGGCCCCTCCGGTCCCGCTCACAAGCTCAGGATCTGTCCCAGTGGCATGTGTGTATGTGGACAAGTTGGGTCACTTGACTCGCATTTGGGTTGTGGTGCTAAGCAAGATATCAAGCCTTTTTATGCAAACATTAAGAAAGTTGGGTTTTCTCCCTCAATAGTTAGCTAGTTTTTCTAGTTGGCAAATCACTTAGTTAAAACTTTTAAATTAGAGAAGATTCTTCAGCTGCATATGAAGTTATGGTAGAAATATGCTGATGGTACCATTAGATTTTAAATAGAAATATATCAGTGTTCCTTAAAAAGGAGGTTTATTTGATTTGAAACTTTCTTATGTACAGGAATATACCATTGATTCTGATTGGCGTTTCCGAAGTACTGTTCTCACTCCAATGTTTGTGGAGACCCAGGCCTCCCAGGGCACTCTCCAGACCCGTACCCAGGAAGGGTCCCTCTCAGCTCGCTGGCCAATGGCAGGGCAGATAAGGGCCACCCAACAGCAGCATGACTTCACACCGACACAGACTGCAGGTAACAGTGACCCACCCCGCCAGCCATGTGTACAGCACTCTGACCTCTGTGGGCAGCTTCTGTCACAACAGTGTTGGGCTTTTGCGAGAGAAGTAAGGGATAATAGCAAAAAGCATTAAGAACCCAAGGAAGATGTCAGTCAAAAGAGTGGGTTCCTATGACAGTCAAACTCATGGAAACAGAAAGTAGAGTGCTAGGTGCCAGGGTCTGGGGAGGAAGAATGGGGATTTATAGTTTAATGGGTACAGAATTTCAGTTTTGCAAGAGGAAAAGTGCTGTGGAGGCAGGGTGCAGTGACTCATTCCTGTTATTCCAGCTGGGGCAGGAGGATCAGTTGAGCCCAGGAGTTCTGCACCAGCCTGGGCAACATGGAAAGACCCCATCTCTACGAAACAATTTTAAAAATTAGCTGGGCATGGTGGTGCACACCTGTGATTAGTCCCAGCTACTAGGGAAGCTGAAGCGGGAGAATGGCTTGAGCCCAGAAGTTCAAGGCTGTAGTGAGCTGTGATCACACCACTGCACCCTATCTTGGGCAAAAGAGCAAGGCCATGTCTCAAAAAAAACTGTGGACATGGAAGATGGTGATGATTGTACAACAGTGTAAATGTCCTTAATGCCATTGAACTATGCACCTAAAAATGATTGAAGTGGTAAATTTTACGTATATTTTCCTTTATTTATTTTTTTGAGACAGAGTCTTGCTCTGTCGCCAGGCTGGAGCTGGAGTGCAGTGATCTCGGCTAACTGCAACCTCTGCCTCCTGGGTTCGTTCAAGCGATTCCTCTGCCTCAGCCTCCTGAGTAGCTGGGACTACAGGCACATGCCACCTCGCTTGGCTAAATTTTTGTATTTTAGTAGAGGTGGGATTTCACCACATTGGCCAGCATGGTCTCGATCTCCTGACCTCGTGATCCACCCTCCTCAGCTTCCCAAAGTGCTGGGATTACAGACGTGAGCCACCGCACCCAGCCTGTTTTGCTACAATTTTTCTAAAAAAGAAATGGATTATTTCTGACTGGAAAAATCGGAAAGTTTCAGTATATGTATGTTTTGGTTTTGATTTGGTACAGAAAGACCTAGTGCAGCAAATTTAAGACATCTTATCTCCAAAGCAGAGTAGGGGTAAACCAAATTCATTTACTAGATTTACAGTTATTAAACTGTTCTTTCTCAGATGGTTTAACTGCTTCCTTTGATGAGCAAAGTACAAATTGTAGAGTAAAATATCTTAATCCTTTTACATAAACTCTTTAACGTTTTTCCTTTATGTAATTTTTTTCACGTTTTGTTGGTTCTGGAAGTGGGACTAATTTGAATAATCACAATGGGAATTCTGTGACACTAATATTACAAGTCAGGGGCTCTTAGCACCTTTCAGTAGATAACAAAGTGTTATTCCTGTGGTGGGAGTAAGTGGCATGTTTCTTACTTTACAAATGGGGACACTGTGGTCCAGGGGCACTGAGGCCCATGCACCCGGTTTTCCTTGGGGCATACCCTGGGATCTGACAGAGCCTCTGCCCAGGGTTGGAGGTGAGCACGGAGGCCTAAGGTGCTACCAGGTGTGTCTTGGCAGGTGGTCCTGCCCTGTTTACAGAGCTGGGTGGTGCTGAGTGCCTGACCTCTCTGATCACATGTTGCAGATGGAAGAAGCTCATTTGATTGGCTGACCGGGAGCAGCACTGACCCGCTGGTCGACCACACCAGTCCCTCATCTGACTCTTTGCTGTTTGCCCACAAGAGGAGTGAAAGGTTACAGAGAGCACCCTTTAAGTCAGTGGGGCCTGATTTTGGGAAAAAAAGGCTGGGCCTTCCAGGGGACGAAGTGGATAACAAAGTGAAGGGTAAGCTGGGTTGCTGAGAATGCTTAAAATAGCTTTCCCACTAATTACTGCAGAGCTCAGGTCTGGGGACATTTCTGACTGTATCCATGTTTCCTTGTAATTCATAAGCCCCTTAAAATTCAGTTAATGTTGCCTAGGCACTTACCATGCTGAAGACATTGTTTTCTGGGAGTTCCAGAAGAATCCTTCAGTAAGTTATACTTGATCCATTGTTGAGTGACTTTCTGGAGCATTAGGAGTGGGTGAGGCTTTATAAAGGGGTGGTTGTAAGATGTAAGATTGTAAGATGAGGTGGAATTAGCAAGCACGGTCTAGGGCGAGAGGGCTTAATGCAGGTGGAGAATGGGGAGAGCGTCCTAAGAGACTGGGTGGAGGAAGAGCATTTGAGAGGAGCCTTGAGCTGGGGGTACGGGAAGGGAGAGGATGAAAAGGACAGGGATGGAGAAGTGTCGGGGTGGACAGGCTCAGATCAATTCTGCAGTCCAAGTGAAGGGATGCTTCAGGGCATGCTAGAGTAACGGCAAAGGGTGCTGCAAAGACAGGCTTGTGGGTGTGGGGGGGTGTGTCGAACCTCAGCTTTAGGAAGCAGCCTTGTAACGCACCAAGCAGAGGAAGGTTCGGGGACTGAATGCCCTTCCCTGAGGTTTGTGTGGGGCAGAAGTGGAGTGATGGGGACTGGGAGGCAGGGGCCACAGGCACCAGGACCTGGTCTTGGCTAACTGATGACCAGAGCTAGATGGGTGCTGAGAGGCTGGAAGCAGCTCTTTGTGAGAAGTGTGGCTCTGGGAGGGAACAAGGGCCCAGAGGAAGGACATGTGCAGAGAGGAAAGGGCCCATGACAGAACCCTGGGGAAGCGCCAGCAGGGAAGCTCAGCTCTGTGGAAGTAAACAGAAGAACTTAGAAGCAGAGCTCACTGCCTTCTTGTCTAATCGTAGGAACTGAAACACAGGCAACATAACTTGCTTTACTCCACCATTTTCTGTCATACTTTTCAGTCACAAACCTGTGGCCCACACACAGTTCTCTAAATGGAACCGGGAGAGGTCAGTGTGGCCCAACTTTTGGCACCTGCTGTGAGTTGGAGTGCTGGTGGCTGTCATTCAGGTGGAGCTGCCTGGGCACTGAGAATGGGGGTCAGCAACAGGGAGCTTTCTCTGGGAGCTCATGGTTTCATGGCCTAGTGGGAGTGCTGCTGTGGACCTCCATATGTGGGGGCCCTGGACTCCCTGCATTGCAGGGCTGCGGGCACCATCCTCCTTGGGGATCCTTTGTGGGAACGTGGGTCTTTTATCTGTGGATGCTCTCGGGATCTTCTCTTTTAAACCAGCGTTCTGACATTGCACTCAAGTGTCCTTGGGCGTAGGTCTGTTTCAGTCTGTTTTTCTGGGCATATGGTGGGAGCTTCCAGCCCGCTGACTCTCACCTTCCAGTTCTGGAGCATCATCATGGGTGATTTTGTTGAGTTCTTCACCTCAGTTTGCTGTTTTCTCTTTGGAGTCGTAGTGCTTAGATATCACACCTGCGTGAGTGTCCTTCTGAGGTGTCATATTTTTCCCTTTGCCTCTTTTCTGGGAAATCCCTTCAACCACCTGTGCTTTTAAGTTATGACATGTTTTAGTTTCCATGAGTTTTTTTTCATGCTCCGAACATTTCTTCAGTTCCTACTCTTGTCTTTCTGATAAATGATCATGTTTTGAAATTTTTTCCTGCATGATCTGCTTTTAACAGTTGCTCTTTCCTTGTTGCTTACTTTGGTTTCTCTCGTTCATATTCGAAGCCTTCCTTAGAACCTGTCGTGATTTGGAGGTTAAGGCTGATATCTGCCAGGCACTAAACAGGCGTTTGGAATCATACGAGTTTAGGAGTGCTGCGGTCACCTGTCCCTGGTCAGGTTGCCACAGTCCGGAGGGAGGATGGTCTGCACCGGGTGTTGAAGCCTCCGAGGCAGCTCCTCTCTTGTTCAGTTAGCCAGAGGCAAAGCACTCACAGGCGAGTTGGGCTGAGATTCAGAAGGTGGCTGCGTGTCCTCCCTGGGCCTCCTTCTGGAGGGGCCTTGCCCGTTGTCATGCCTGCTGAATCCACTGCTGAGCAGTTCCAGTTGCAGCTGTGGCCCCTGCACTCCTGCTCCCATCGCTGCCTCTGCGGCACCTCTAGGTTTTGTCTTTGAGGAAACCCGAGGTGAAAATGAACCAGCAGAGCCAAGTGTCTGGGCAGTGGGGAGTAACTGGGCCTGCTTTCCCTCTCCAGGTGCAGCTGGCCGGGTGGACCTACTGCGACTGCGCAGACGGTTTATGAGGGACCAGGAGAAGCTCAGTTTGATGTATGCCAGAAGAGGCATTGCTGAGCAAAAACGAGAGAAGGTTTGTATTTTGTCAAGAATTTGATCAGAACGATGCAGTTTCTGTCACAGGATACAGACGAAGTGAACAAGCTTCCTGCCAGACACTGGCTCCAATGTCACCTGCAAACCAGGTGGCGGGGCTGCTCCGAGCCAGCCTCCTGGGGTTCCCCCAGGGGGATGCAGCCCCCACGGCACCCTGGTGGGGGTCCAGGAATGCGCCCCGTTCTCTCCGCGGGTGGAAGCGTGGCCGACCTGGGATCAGCAGGCTGATCCTGGGCCCACCTCAAGGCCCGCACCCTGGCAGGACTTCACTGGCCCTCGCTTCAGGGACCAATGTGGCGGGAGGGCAGCTGGGGGCTGGGACCCACGGGGCCCCGACGACAGGTGGCCAGGCAGGCCTTTCCGTGGCGTGGAGATGCTGTAGCCGCGGCGTCCATTCCATCTAGATATGGGTCATTAAGATGCATTTGTAAGAAGAGGGTAGGACGGATCCCTGACGGTGCTCAAGTTCAGCGCCAGCCGCTGCCACCATGGGAGCGGCTCCATCCACATCTGGGTGTGAAGCCCTCGATGTGGGGCGCTGTGCCGGCCCCCTCCCCAAGCCCTGCCGCCCAGCCATGTTTGTGGAGCCTGAGGCCTCCCGGACTGCGCCCCCGAGGCACTAGTTTGCCCCCTCGGAGGGGAGCCTTGGGCTCTGCAGCTGCCTGGGAGCAGAAGCAGTGGGAGAACAGGACCTTGAGGTGGATGTGGGCACCGGCTGCCGGCTTCGTTCTCCGCGAGACTTTCCAGAGATGCAGCCCTCCGCCTGTTTTTAAATACTTCTAAATCAAATTTTCCGATTTTATAAATATTCTGATTATAGTCAATGTTTAAAGCCTTTCCACTGCTTGTTGTGTAGTGATTTTATTTTGGATGCAGCGTCTGCCCTAGATGGTAAAGCAGAGCGACTAAGCCTCTGTGAGCATCAGTTCCCACTGCTTCGTCCTTGTGGTTCAGGGGATTTTGGCAGCCTCATAGCTCATGCACGACTGGTTTCCTTCAGTGAGAATGTTCATCGTCTACTTTGGTTCTGGTGCTTATAGGAAATCAAGAGTGAGTTAAAAATGAAGCAGGATGCCCAGGTCGTTCTGTACAGAAGCTACCGGCTGGGAGACCTTCCTGACATTCAAATCAAGCACAGCAGCCTCATCACCCCATTACAGGCCGTGGCCCAGGTCAGTCCTTGCCGCTGCGTTTTCTGTTGACAGGTTAAATAAAAATCTGTTTCCAGTTTAGGGGTTTGCCTATGTGAGGAAACATGGCTGAGGCTGTCCTGCAACTTAGATTAGGTGTTGGTTTCTCCTCAACAGTGGGCTTAGTGTAAAGACCTTGCTCCAAGTTCTGACTCTGCCATTTCCTAGTTCCATGACTTCTTTACCCATGCTGAGACTCTGAGAACATCAGTGCTGAAGACGTTATTTATCATTATTTATCAGGATTACCATTGCATTTGTCTGAACAAAGGGAGCATAAATGAAGGAATTTGTACCTAGCACTCAGGAATCAGTGGATTGTAGACATGGAAACCCGTCCACCATGTGTTACATAAAAACAGGAGGTTACCAAACAGGTCTAAAAGTGTACACACCAGTAAAAGACACGTGCCAGTGACTTATCTCTTTATGGTATAATTGTGGACGATACTTATTTTCTTTTTTCCTAAACCACATTTTCTGGGTGCTCTATTCTGTTCCATTGGTCTGTGTGTCTGTTTTTGTACCAGTACCATGGTTTTTTGGTTACTGCAGCCTTATAGTATTGTTTGAAGTTGGGTAGTGCAGTGCTTCTAGTTTTGTTCTTTTTGCTTAGGATTGCTTTGGCTATACGGGCTCTTTTTTGGTTCCATGAATTTTAGAATAGTTTTTCTAGTTCTGTGATAACTGATGGTAGTATGATAGAATTAGCATTGATTCCATAGATTGCCTTGAGCAGAATGGCCATTTTAACAATATTGGTGCTTCTAATCCGTGAATATGGAATGTGTTTCCCTTTGTTTGTGTCATTTGGTGATTTCTTTCAGTGGTGTTTTTAGTTCTCCTTGTAAAGATCTTTCACCTTCTTGGTTAAGTGTATTCCTAGGTATTTTATTCTTTCTGTGGTTGTTGTAAATGGGATTGTGCTTTTTTTGATTTAGCCATATTTTCTAAAATTTTACTACTCACTAGAACTTCTTATAACAAGATAAATATATCACTTAAAATATACAATAAGGAATAAATCAAATTTGTATGTTTTAGTCATACATAGCTTTTATCAAAGTATAAAACTTTTTTTTTTTCAAAAAAAACTTTTTTTGTGTTTGATAGATATATTTTTTTAATATTAAGTATAACCTTAAATCAGTAGAATTGCACAGTAAACTTTTCAAGTATTTAATTTTTGGCTATGGTAACTAAGTGTAAACCATTGCTTTTAATGTTCTTTTCAACAATATGCAAAAATCACGCTTGATTTAAGAATATTCATTTAATAATGTAATTTGTTCATAAAACATCAAAAATGGATTACCATTATGTTGTAAACATAATTAAAATAGGTTTTAGACATGAAAAAAGAACTTGATCCCAAAAAGCAGCACAAGTCTCACCTCCTTCAGAGGCAAACATGTAGCATAATTAAAGATATTAACAGAATTGACCTGTCAGTTATAATATGATAGAAAATTTATTAACAGGAAAGATCCCTAGAAGATTACACAAAATAATTTTTAAACTTTATTTATCATGCTTAACATGCCTCCATTTAGCAAAGATAGACACTATATTGCCAGGAACTGTTTTTGGTACTAATGTCACAGCATGAATAAATAAATAAAGGGAGTATCCTGGCCATGAAGTGTGCAAGGGTTAGGGCTATAAATGATTAGGTAGTGTGCTGTTTGAGGGAGCTGATGCTCAGAAGAAGCATCTGATGGTTTCAGTAGTTTAAAGTGGTCAGGTGGTGGGACCTTGAAAATTAACACTGGCATTTTATTTAAGCTGATCAGTTATTTTAAGCTTTACCATGGTGCTGATAGGAGGAAAATACCTAAACATTTAATCTTTCTCTGAGATTTTATGAGGTGCTGCACTAAGCACTGTCTGTGCATCATCTGGGCTAATCTTCCCCGCAGCACACTGTGATGTGTTCTGGTAGCCCCCATTTAAAGATTGGAGACCCAGACTCAACTCAGGAGTGAAGCTATGTCATTACATATTGATTAAGCCAGCTTTTAAATTCATTTCTCTGGGCCAAAAGTCCATGTTTCCATAACGCATCAAACAGATATATTTGGTTAAATTCCAAATGCTCCCTTTGTCAATGCCTGTTAAATCTTTCCAAATAGAATTGAGAGGTATAATAGATGTGTTTGCAACAGTCTGTATTTTCCAAGCTCTGATAGTTATTGGTGATTTATAGCATTTTTGCTTCAGATCCTAATTTGTCTTTGTTTTGAATTTTTTACAGAGAGACCCAGTAATTGCAAAACAGCTCTTTAGCAGCTTGTTTTCCGGAATTTTGAAAGAGATGGATAAATTTAAGACACTGTCTGAAAAAAACAACATCACTCAAAAGTTGCTCCAAGACTTCAATCGTTTTCTTAATACCACCTTCTCTTTCTTTCCACCTTTTGTCTCTTGTATTCAGGTAAAGTCTGCACACACTTCACCAAATATTGTTTGCTGTGGCTTCATATGGCCGTTCCGTCGTCACTGTGTTTCCCATGTTGAAACTTTTGATAACCTGGTGTTTAACAGAGTAGATGTACTGTTTGGGTTACCTCCTCCCAAATGGGTAGATGTAATTTATTTTTTCCCCCCAGAAAAACCGATATGTGACAGAATAACCAGAAATCAAACATGTTATGTTTTATTTTGTAGTAAGCCAGTCCCCTCAGTGTTTTTGATGAAACCCTTCATTTATTGAGTTGTTTTTCCTTATGTAGTCTTTCACCAAATTCTTTCCTGCCTCCTGACTGCTGTCAAAAGGTGTTGACTGAGTACCCGCCTGGCTTTGTTCTAGGTGGTTGAGCCACATCGATGAAGAGGCAAAAATTCCTTTCCTCCTGACCTTACATTCCCATTAATAGATGGGTAATAGGCAACCCACAGGGAAATGTTAAACGGGACGTTAGGTTGTAGTAAGTGTCATAGTACTTGAGTAATGGGGAAGTATTAAAGCAGTGTAAGATAGTAATGAAGCAGGTAAGCAGGTGCCTCTTGATGGGGTAGGGTGTGTGTGCCTAGATGCAGTGGTCAGAGAAGTCCTTTCCAGGGCAACACAGCATGAGCAGAAAATCTAATTTAATATTCAGTTGCTACTTAAATATATTTGTCAGAAGATTGTTTTTCATGTAAGAAATGTTTTCTGTGCCATTCAAAGTATGGGTTATATAAAATTCCCTAGTAGAACATCTTTTTGATTCATTTTAGTATTTTTGTATCTAGTGACCTTTTCTGAAATAATTACTAATTTATATTCTTCAGTATTGTTTATCTGTAGTATCGGTTTACAAACGAATTGGGTAATACTTTTCTGAAATGAAATACTTAGTTTTTCTGTTTTATTCTTTTTGATGGAACGTGAAACTCAGTATAAATTTCTTTTTATACATTAGCTCTGTTTTTTATTGGTTTCTAATTTATGTGTGTGTGTATATGTTATCTTCATATTTTGATAGTGCTTTTCTTGCTTTAAATTGATCCCTGGATTGGAAGTGTAAAATTAAAAGGTCATTTCCTCCTTTGAGCAAATCATTGTGGGAAAATGTGTTAATAGCATTACACAGAGAAACTTCTGGTGATAGCACTACTTAAACATCGGTACCTTTTATGTTTAGTAAAGTCTGTTACTCCTTGTGAAAACATAGTCCAAGTACCACAGGCTAAACAGCTGGTTTTATGTGTGGTTTCACAGGACATCAGCTGCCAGCACGCAGCCCTGCTGAGCCTCGACCCAGCAGCTGTTAGCGCTGGTTGCTTGTCTAGCCTACAGCAGCCCGTGGGCATCCGCCTGCTGGAGGAGGCTCTGCTCCGCCTGCTGCCTGCTGAGCTGCCTGCCAAGCGAGTCCGCGGGAAGGCCCGCCTCCCTCCTGATGTCCTCAGATGGGTGGAGCTTGCTAAGTAAGTGTGAGGTTGAGTACTCTTGGGAGCACACTGGATTTGACCAAAGCAATATGGAAAACACTTGGCTTCACTTGGCAGAAAATGAACTATTAAAGCTGATAGCAACAGTAGTGTGAAATTTAAAAGAAAAAAAAGTCTTTCAGGCTGAGTACCATTCTCAAAGTCAAGAACAGTTGTCACATCAAGCAGTGTCTTGCTCAAGGAAAGAGAATGTTATTGAAACCTGCTGATTTCTTTCAGTATACGATTTTTTGGACTCAGTGTTATTCACCAAGTTGAGTTTCCCGTAAAGTGTAGCTGTGAATCATAGTTCCTAACATTTTATGTTATTTCCTGCTTCGCTACCCTGAATAGTGGATGATTTAGTATTTTCAGCAGGACTTAAGATTTTAGAAAGAGTTTAAATCAGTTAATTTGGGATAAACAGATTCCATTTTCTAGTTACACCATTTTCCATTATGTCTCATTCTTCCCTTAGCTGTGATCTCATCATATGAAAGTCTCATTCTGAGGAGGTTGTTAGGTTAAGATTGAAATTTAACTTGAACTTCATTTTGTAGTGCACATTTTTAGGGCTTTAGGTTCTAAGAGAAAAGATAGTAAAAGTAAGGGAGGGGATCCTTGTGCTTCCTGCTACTTTGTAGTTAATTCATGTCTGTCTTGATTGAGCACTGAGTGTACAAGGTGCTGTGCCAGGCACTAAAGAGATGTGAAATTGGGTTAAACATTGATCACAGACTCACAAAACTGGCAATCCAGTAGGAAATATATGTACTTTACACATAATAAATCATAATTGAAGTAGGAGATGGTGAGCACTTAGACAAGATAAAATGCCAGGGCCATTCAGAGAGTGCCTCTGGGCTATGCTGATTTTACCTTGGAACCGTTTTCTTCTATTGCTTCAGATGTGTAAGTGAACAGGAAGTGACACCTTGTATGTTTACTATTTCCAGGAGTGGTAAACATACATAATGTGTATTTACTAAGTAAGCGGAGCAAACAACTTTTAAGGGCCTAAACTTTAAACATTTTTTTCTAACTGTGTTAAGTACATTCTCATGCTTGTGTGATATTTTTGCATTCATTTCTGAGCATTGTGAACAAGTTTAGTGTTTTTTGTTTTGTTTT
Source organism: Piliocolobus tephrosceles (assembly GCF_002776525.5). NCBI lineage: Eukaryota > Metazoa > Chordata > Mammalia > Primates > Cercopithecidae > Piliocolobus > Piliocolobus tephrosceles. The sequence goes on from NC_045440.1 coordinate 47,884,472, forward strand.
GTTTTTGAGACAAGAGTCTTGCTTTGTCGCCCTTGGAGTGCAGTGGCACGATCTTGGCTTACTATAACCTCTGGCTCCTGGATTCAAGTGATTCTCCTGCCTCAGCGTCCCAAGTAGCTGGGGTTACAGACACATGCCAGCACGCCTGGCTAATTTTTATATTTTTAGTAGAGAAGGGGTATCGCTGTGTTAGCCAGGATGGTCTCGATCTCTTGACCTCATGATCCTCCCGCCCCGGCCTCCCAGAGTGCTAGGATTACAGCCGTGAGCCACCACACCCGGCCTTAGCTTTTTTTTTATATGTCATGACCACTATTTTAACCATGTTACAGTGAACATAATCCAGGGACCTGGGAACCAGTATAGGGGTACGTAGGTGTTGTCTTTCCTGAGACATGTATGTAGCTCTCCCTCTTCTTTGACTCTGACGCCATGAGCTACTGCTCCACCACCTACCTACCCACCCACCTTTACTGCTGATTTATTACCCCTAACATTCTGTAATCAGGGCAATAAGAGAGCCACATCTACCAGATTTTATTGAATTCAGAATTCATAAGCTCTAGGAGAGAGCCCATAGGGCTCTTTTGATGTAAATCCAAGAGACTTAGTACCCAGAAGGAAACTGAACAGCAGGAGAACTAAGGAGGGAGCAGTCCTTGGCTGGCTGGTTCAGGAAGAAATAACATTTGGGTTGAGACTGCAAGATGGAAAGAAATTTCCTGGAGGAAGGGAACAAACCTAATAAACACTTTGAGAATATCATGGACTGGGAAACTTGATTGAAAGGGTGAAGCCAGAATTTTGTTAAAGTGAAGAAATGAATGAATACTCCAACAAATTGAGATGGTCCATAGAACATGGATTAAACATGGCATCAGTAGTCAGGATTATTTTTTCTTTGCTTCCGGGTTTTTGGGGGCTAGACAAGGATTCCAAATGGGTCACCTGCAGATATTTTCATGGATTAATACTGGAGAACCTTATGTAATGACACATCTTGTATACTGTGAACCTTTGATATTTTCAAATTCCACTTTTGGTTTGTTTTGTTCTGAGGCGAAGTCTTGCTCTGTTACCCAGACTGGAGTGCAGTGGGGCGTTCTCGGTTCACTGCAACCTCCACCTCCTGGGTTCAAGCAGTTCTTTGCCTCAGCCTCCCAAGTAGCTGGGACTACAGGCACGCACCACCATGCCCAGCTAATTTTTTGTATTTTTAGTAGAGATGGGGTTTCACCATGTTGGCCAGGCTGGTCTGAACTTCTGACCTCAGGTGATCCACCCACCTCAGCCTCACAAAGTACTGGGATTACAGGCATGAGCCACCACGCCTGTCCCAGATTCCACTTTAAATGCACATCTGAATAAATTCTGCCTTATGTATGATTAAAGTTATAAAACCTAGGGGTAACTTCATAGTTTCTTAAATTTTATATTTTTAGCAAAATTAAAGTAACATTTTATGTCTCTTCTTTTGTTAATATAATGTGTGGCAACTTGATTTACTATCATTTCATTAGAATAAATACTTTTAAAATACTGGGGTGTTCATTGATTTGGCCTTTTTGATTTGTTTTGTAGACTGTATAGATCAATTGGAGAATACGACGTCCTCCGTGGGATTTTTAGCAGTGAGATAGGAACAAAGCAAATCACTCAGAATGCATTGTTAGCAGAAGCCAGAAGTGATTATTCTGAAGCTGCTAAGCAGTATGATGAGGTAAGATTGATCTCTGGCAAAATATGACATTTACTACAACACTTTTGTTTTCTGCTGAACTATAACTTTAAGCAAAACAAGGTACAGCAGATCCTTGTTGGTTACAATGTTGATGAGGAAGAAAATTGGTTTCCTTATAGGGTGTTCACTTAAGTGAGGGCCTACCATACTATGAAACTGTATATTGTTTTTCTGTCTGCTCTTACACAGTTTCTATTTGAATAGGTTGTTTTCTTTCAGTTAGTTAAAAAAAAAATTATAAAGAAGTTGTATTAGGCTGTTCGTGCATTTCTAAAGTAATTTATAAAGAAAAGAGGTTTAATTGGTTCACAGTTCCACGGGCTATACAGGAAGTAAGGTGCTGGCTTCTGCTTGGCTTCAGGGGAGGCCTTGGGGAGCTTTTACTCATTGATAGAAGGCAAAGCAGGAGCAGGCACTTCATATGGTGAAAGGCAGTAGCAAGAGAGAGACAGTTGGGGAGGGGGTGCCATATACTTTTATTTATTTAGAGACAGAGTCTCATTCTGTCACCCAGGCTGGAGTGCAGTGGCATGATCATGGCTCCCAGGCTCCAGCAGTCCTCCCAGGCTCCAGCGATCCTCCCACCTCAGCCACCTGAGTAGCTGGGGCTTCAGCCATGCACCAACATGCCTGGCTAATTTTTAAAATTTTTTTGTAGAGACGAGGTGTCACTATGTTGCCCAGGCTGGTTGTGAACTCCTGAGCTCAAGCCATCATGCCTGGGCCTCCCAAAGTGCTAGGATCACTCATCACCAAGGGAATGGCCCACTTCATTCGTGAGGGATCTGCCCCCATTGATCCAAACACCTCTCACCAGGCCCCACCTCTGACATTGAGGATTACATTTCAACATGAGGTTTAGGTGGGGACACATATTCAAACTACATCAGAGGTAAAGAAGTATTTGGGCAGATGACTATAAGTTCAGTTTTGTACATTTTGTCAGTGGCTATTCAGGTGTAGGTGTTGAAATTCAGGGTCTGTGACCTGTGAAACTCTTCAATGAGCAGTCCAGGTTTTAAAATCCTCTGCAATTTTCTACAAATGTCCTGTATTCTAATTTTATTGTAAGAACTTGTTATGTGGTAAATAACCCCGAGTAGAGATATAAATCAAGTTATTGTGATTAAAAGTATTCAGTCTTAGTAATTGGTTTCATTGGTAAGTTTCTCAGAGAAATGTCTTCTTCCTAGTTAGGATTTGTGTGTGTGTGTGTGTGTGTGTGTGTGTGTGTGTGTGTGTGTGTGTGTGTGTGTGTTTTTCTCTCTCTCAAAACAGGGTCACCCAGGCTGCAGTGCAGTGGCATGATCTCAGCTTACTGCAGCCTCAACCTGCTGGGCCCAGGTGATCTTCCCACCTCAGCCTCCCAAGAAGCTGGGGCTGCAGGTGTTTGCCATCACACCTAGCTAGTTTTTGTGTTTTTTGTAGAGACAGTGTTAAGCCATGTTGCCTAGGCTGGTCTCAAACTTCTGGCCTCAAGTGACCCACCTGCCTTAGCCTCCCACAGTGCTAGGATCACAGGCGTGAGCCAGCGTGCCCAGCTGGGTTTTTCTATTCATTTAGTACTGTAAAATTCCTTTTGGTTTTTCTTCCATTCAGTGTTACTCTGAATAGCTTCTCTTTTCTCTCTCCTTGCCACAAATCTGAAAATGATTGTTTTTAGTGTGATTGTTACATTCTTCCTTTTTACATGTTCTCGTTGGTATTCTTTCCAACTTTGTAAAATAGTTTTATTAACTTTTCTCCGCCAGGCTCTCAATAAACAAGACTGGGTAGATGGTGAGCCCACAGACGCCGAGAAGGATTTTTGGGAACTTGCATCCCTTGACTGTTACAACCACCTTGCTGAGTGGAAATCACTTGAATACTGTTCTACAGCCAGTGTAGACAGTGAGACCCCCCCAGACCTAAATAAAATCTGGAGTGAACCATTTTATCAGGTGGGTAAAATTATTTTTAAGTGATTGAAATAAATATTTTAGATAGGTGTTTAAGTTGTTTAAAATGTTTCAAAAACAGGTAGTAGTTGTGAAGCACCAGGGAGTTGCATGACCTGACTCCACCTACAAACCCCATAGTATCGTTAAATCTCTTATCACTTTTAGCTAATCATCTTTTCAAAATGAATGCAATGCATTTTAAAATAAATATTAACATTCCTAGTATGACTACATGGGAGAATATTTACTGTTGTCTCTTATATTACAAGAAGTCGCCCCAGATCACTGACTAAACACAAGCCTCCCAGCTCCTGGGACAAGAGGCTCTCCTGGTTTCTTCACACCATACCTATCCTGACTGTGCTTGTAAATTCCTCAGTTTGTATGTAACATCCAAATCATCTTCCAGCTAAAAGTAGTCCCCAATTTTTTGTAGAACGCATTCCTATATGTTTTGTGGTTACAAAACAAGCTATTTTAGATGAATTTTTTTTAAAAATTAGAGATTACTGTTTCAGACATCAGACATCATCGCTTTGATTCTAAATCTTGATCTATGAAAATATAGCAGAGAATATTACAGAAATAAAATAATTAGACATACTCCAGTTGGCTTTCTGTAGTTACAAGTATATTTTTATGTTCCTTAGGAAACGTATCTACCTTACATGATCCGCAGCAAGCTGAAGCTGCTGCTCCAGGGAGAGGCTGACCAGTCCCTGCTGACATTTATTGACAAAGCTATGCATGGGGAGCTCCAGAAGGCTATTTTAGAGCTTCATTACAGTCAAGAGCTGAGTCTGCTTTACCTCCTGCAAGATGATGTTGACAGAGCCAAATACTACATTCAAAATGGCATTCAGAGTTTTATGCAGGTAATACTATATATTATATATATGTGTGTGTGTGTATATATATATATTATAATGTGGATCTATCTGAAATATACTATTTCTAGGATATTTTTAAAACTCAGTAAACTCATGAAAAAAATCAACAAAAATTTTCAAGTACTATTTTCATACCACCTATTTCCTTCTTTCTGTTCTTCCAGTAATGCTGTTCATTCTGTCATTTATCTTAATGCCTTTTTTAATCTTTTTTTCCTGTTTTAGAAAGGTTTCATTTTTTTTCCCTTTTGTTACCTTTCTCATACTCTTAAAGAACACTTGAGAGTAGGGTTTTTTTTTTTTTGAGACTGAGTTTCCCTTTTGTCACCTAGATAGTGGAGTGCAATGGCACAATCTGGTTCAAGTGAGTCTCCTGCCTCAGCCTCCTGGGTAGCTGGGATTACGGGCGCTCGGCTAAGTTTTGTATTTTTAGTAGAGACGAGGTTTCACCATGTTGGCCAGGCTGGTCTTGAACTCCTGATGTCAGGTGATTCACCTGCCTCAGTCTCCCAAAGTGCTGGGATTACAGATGTGAGCCATCGCTCCTGGCCAAGAGTAGACTTTTCTATTTGGGGTAGCGGAATGGAAGTTTGTTTACTTTGTGGAGAAGAGTGGGGGTTGATCTTCCCTGATTGTTTTCTGCCACTCTTTCTTTCCTTTTTGCTTTTCTCCAAATCTTTTCCTGACAGTTGTTTGTTTGTAAGTGAATGTCTTGTATAGAGTTTATTATAACATTTAACATACGTTAGTGACATTTAGCATAGAAGCAAATTCATTCATTGTTTTCATTTTTATTTAATGTGTTGAAGTTGATTAGCACTCTTGAGGAAGTTTATCAAAAGAAGAATTGGCTTCTGTAGTCAGCAGTTTTACATTATAGGATGTTGGGATTATTAAAACTTGGTGGCAAGTTGAGGCAGTGATAGCCTGGTGATGTCAGTTTTATTGATTTCATTGAGCCAAAATGTGACTGAAACCTTAAATTATTTTTTTTTAATTTAAACTGTTAACTGTGTCTGTGACCTAATTATTAACCATTCTGAGGCATATTTATAGAATAATTGCTACATTTCATAATTTAGAGTACTGTTAAAAACTTAAAGTCACAGCTTGGTTTATAACACGTCATTTGTAAATGCCCTTTTTTTTTTTAAAGAATTATTCTAGTATTGATGTCCTCTTACACCGAAGTAGACTCACCAAATTGCAGTCTGTACAGGCTTTAACAGAAATTCAGGAGTTCATCGGCTTTATAAGCAAACAAGGTAATTTTTTTCATCTGTCATTTTTTTCATTTCTAATTGTGGAAGAGTTTTAGCATCTAAATTATTTTCTGCTTAGTGAAAGTGCATGTTTCTTAATGTATGGGTTGGAAACTCTATCGAATTTCCTTTACAAATATATATTTTCAGATCATTGAAATAAATGTTTAAAATGGTCAGGCAGTGTTCTGACCAGGGCTGCAAAGTGAAAGAAAACATGCTGCCTACCTTAGTGAAGCTTTTGGAGTAGTGGGGTGACTCCAGAGGACACCTGCCCACAAGGGTAGTGGGGCCCACCCTGGCCTGAGAGGGTGCAGGACTCTTGGAGGAGGGTGCTGAGCAGTGGGGAAGAGGCAGGGGCTTGCAGACAGAAAGCTGTGGTGCCCATGAGGTGCACACTGAGGGTACTGGGTATCCTGGTTTGAAGGGAGGGTGGGAAGGCTGCGGGCAGCAGGGCCCACATCAAGAAGGCCTTTGTATTGCTGATGAGTGGGTTTTATCCCAGTGCCTATGGGAGGTCACCCAAGAATCTAAGGGGAAGAATACATCTTTGCAAAGGTAAAATGTTTTATTTGTTAATCTGAATTTCATTTTTGTCTTAAATAATTAAAAATAATTACAAAAGATGCTTTTCAGAATACTAAAAAGATATATATATCTACCTAGTTATTTTCTATTTTAATTTTGGAAAATTATTTTTCAAGTACATATTAATGATGTATCATTTATTAAGTGCATTCTACTTTCAGGAGCTATGTTAATCTCTTTATCAGTATTACCTAGTCTTTTTTTTGAGATGGAGTCTCCCTCTGTCACCCAGCCTGGAGCACAGTGGCACAATCTCGGCTCACTGCAAGCTCTGCCTCCCAGGTTCATGCCATTCTCCTGCCTCAGCCTCCCGAGTAACTGGGACTACAGGCGCCCGCCACCACTCCTAGCTAATATTTTGTATTTTTAGTTGAGATGGGGTTTCACCATGTTAGCCAGGATGATCTGGACCTCCTGACCTCGTGATCCACCTGCCTCGGCCTCCCAAAGTGCTGGGATACAGGCGTGAGCCACTGCACCCGGCCAGTGTTTCCTAGTCTTTATAACAACTTCACGAGATGGATTTTTTTTCCTCCTCATTTTTTAGAGGCTTATAGAGATTGAATGACTTGCCTAAGCTTATATAAGTAAAAGATTTAAATTTTGAACCCAGAACTGTCTTATCTAAGCTTGTGTTCCTGACTGCTGTTTTCCTCCAACAGAAAGAAAACACATTAGCAATGTGGATTTTCAGTTTCATAAAGATTATTATGAATCTCTTTTCTGAGACCCTTGAGGCCAGAATGTTTTGGACACTAGAAATATTATCTGTGTACATGCCAGGGGCTAGGACAGTATTCTATAACTCTCCAGCTTAAGTTACGAATATTCACATTGATGCCATATACAAAGATTTTTTTTTTTTGCCAAGAAAATTTGCTGCAACCCTATGAAAATCTTTTTAGTTATCAATGCTTTTTAGATTTTGATATTACAGATGGACTGTAGACCTGTAATAAATGTAAAAGGAATTTGTGCATGTTTATTTCTCCATCCTTAAGCAATTGAGTTTAAATGTTAGAATACATTAAATTTAGTATGGTAACTTTGTGTCCTTTTGTGAAAGAAACGACTTTTTTGTAATTTGGGCAGAAGTCTGAGTTTTCTATTTACTGATAATGACCTTACTTTGTCATTTGGTCTTATAATTGAGCTGTGGGTATAGTCACCCTCTAATACTATTTTTAGGCAATTTATCATCTCAAGTTCCCCTGAAGAGACTTCTGAACACCTGGACAAACAGATATCCAGATGCTAAAATGGACCCAATGAACATCTGGGATGACGTCATCACAAATCGGTAAGACGTGGTCCCTTTGAGTCAAATGTGGATTGTTTTTTGAAATTGTTGGAATGGTTTTTCTTCCAAACCATGGTTTAGAGAAATGTGGGATTTGAGCCTAGTGCAGCTGTTTTCCATCCTTCCTGTTTCCCATGTAAGTAGTTTCCGATAGCGCTCTCTGTGTCTGCCGTGTCCTCTTTCCCGCTTGCCCTGTGGGGATGCTGCTGTCGGGAGGTACTGGTGGCTGATCCTGAACCTGCACCTCCAGGAAGGGAGACAGGGTCAGTGTGCATTTGCTCCTCTCACAATGGAATGTTAAGTAGTTAGATGACAACAAAGACGACGACTACATAATGATTTTTATTATCCGATTTTATAACTAGGATTTTGTACATTCTTGCCTCCTATCTCTCAACTCCATTACACAGTCGTGTCACTTTCCCAGGTCTCGGGTCATTTTCATGTCATCATCTTCTCCCATCCTGTAACTACCCTGTGGAATCCATAGGGCAGGTGCTAACCATGTAATAAAATCAGAGAGGTTGTGGTTTATTGCATGCAGATGTGCATAGGAAATAGGACTCAAGGACTCTGACTCCAAGTGTCATGTTCTTCCATTATTTCCTCCACTACTACAATTTTTTTTTTGTTTTTTTAACTTTTTATTTTGAGATGAGTTCTTCTGGAAAAGTTGCAAGAAAAGTAGTACTCTCCTGGGTGCCTTTAACCCAGATTCACTGATTTTTTAAATAACATTTTAAACATGTTTCCATGTTAGCATTTGTATTTTTTTCTTTTCTACCAGACCCTACATATTATTTATTTTCTGAACCAGTTGTGAGCCTGAGCTGGATACATCCCTTTGCCTTGTTACACATCAGTGTTTATTTCTTAAGAAAAAGAGTATCTTTTTATTTAACTACAGTTCGGTGATAAACCTCAGAGCTTTCATTTTTCCTCTAAAGCCCAATTTCAGTTTTGTCAATTGTCCCAGTAATGTCCTTTGTGGCATTTTCTCTACCTCTATGACAGGATCAGTACAGAATGATGGACTGCATTTATTTGATGTGTCTGTTTAGTCTCCAAAAGGCTTTGTGTATCCTAATACTGACACTTTTGAGTAATGTTCCTCTGTTTGGGTTTGTCTTATGTTTCCTTATGGTGGGACTCAGGTGATCTGCCTCTGGCCAGAATATTCCTCAGGTTAGCAAATCATGCGTGGGGCAGAGTGTCCATCTGCCTTTTATTGGTGATTTTTTTTGTTTCTGTTTTTTTTTTTTTTTTTGATACAGAGTCTTTTTGCCCAGGCTGGAGTGCGGTGGCGCAATCTTGGCTCACTGCAACCTCCATCTCCCAGGTTCAAGCGATTCTCCTACCTCAACGCCCCAAGTAGCTGGGATTACAGGCACGCACTACCATACCTGGCTAATTTTGTATTTTTCAAAATGTTTTGCCAAGCTAGTCTTGAATTCCTGACCTCAAGTGATCCTCAAGTGAGCATTGGCCTCCCAAAGTACTGGGATTACAGGCTTTACCTACCATGCCCAGCCTGGTGATAATAATTTAGATTGTTTGCTCTCTCCACTGTATGATGCCATTTATTTATTTATTTTTCCTTTCCAACTAACAAATAAATGTGGGAGCTGCTTTGAGACATACAGATGTCCTGCTTCTCCTAAGACTTACCCCTCCATATTTCGCATTTGTGGATGACTCCTGGCCCAAACCAGTGTTGGCAATAATGGTTGCAAAATAGTAATTTCTAACTCTACCATTCATTTATACTACTCGACGTCTTATTGTAGACAGGCACCCTCCCTTCTGTTTACGTACTTATTTACTTTTTAAAGATTATCAATAAAGACTCAGGGATTCCAATTTTATTTAGTGGGATATAACCTACTACTGTCCTTATTTATTTTGTGTTCAATTATCTCAGATTTGGCCAGCAGGCTCCCCTTTAAACTGGCAAATCAGGCTCATCTTACCTGTCTTCTCCTGTTTTCTTTTAGAAATGTTACGGATTTAGGTCTCTGATGCATTGGAAGAAAATTTTTGTAAATGGTGTGAGGTAGGGGGTAGCTGTTTACTTTTTCCATATAGATATCTATCTAGCCCCATTTGTTCAAAAATCTTTCATAATTGAGTCGCCTTGGCAATTTTTTGGAAACTCAGTTGACCACGTATGTGTGGGTCTATTTCTGGATGCTCTGTTGTAGCCCTTGCTTTGTGTTTTTTTTTTTTTTTTTCTCCACAATAGCAAACTGTCTTCATTTCTATCACTTTATAGTACATTTTTAAGTCAGACAGGATGAGTTCTCAAACTTCTCTTTTTTTTGAGACAGGGTCTTACTCTGTCACTTGATCATGACTCATTGCAGTCTCAACCTCCCAGGCTCAAGCAGTACTCCCACTTCAGCCTCTCAAGTAGCTGGGACCACAAGTGTACGCCACCATGCCTGGCTAATTTTTTTGTCTTTTTTTGTGGAGACAGGGTTTCGCTATGTGCCCAGGACGGTATGGAACTCCTGGGCTCAAGCAATCTGCCCGTCTCAGCCTCCCAACATGCTGAGATTATAGGCATGAACCATGGCACCTGGCTCAACTTTGCTTTTCTTTATGAAAACTACTTTATTTTAGTTGATTTGCATTTATATTTACATTTTAGAATCTGCTTGTCAATTTGTATAAAGAAAAACTGCTGAGATTTTTACTGGGACTGTATTGACTATAGTTCAGTTTGGGGGAGTTGCTATCTTAACAATACAGAGTTATCCAGTTCATTAATATGACATATCTATGTTAATTTAGATATCTTTAATTTCAGTGATTTGTATTTTTTCAGTATGGAGATCTTGGATGTCTTTTGTGATTTATTCCTAAGTATTTTATGTTTTTTGGCACTGTTATAAATGGATTTATTTTCAAAATTGTATTATATTTTCCAATTATTTGCTGCTAATGTAAATTGCTTTTTATATATTAACTTTGTATCTTTGCTAACTTGGTAGTTTTAGTTCTTGTTTTGCAGATTCTCTGGGATTTTCTATCATATCATCTGCAGATAGTGTCACCTTTCTTTCTGAACTTTATGCCATTTATTTCATTTTCCTGCTTTGTTAAAACCATGAGGACCTCAAGTACAATCTTGAATATAAGTGGTAAAATGAGCATCTTAGTCTTATTCTTGATGTTAGAGAAGACAACTCACTCATTCAGCTTTAAAAAATGGTAATGTTTTTGTAAATGCCTTTTTATCAGACTGAGGAAATTCCCTTCTATTCCTGGTTTTCTGAGAGTTTTATTATGAACGCGTGTTGAATTCTATCAAATAATTTTTCTGCATCAGCTTAATCATATTGTTTTTCTCCTTTATTGTGTTTATGAAGTATTACTTTGCTGCTTTTAAAATATGAAGTCAATCTTGCATTCTTGGAGTAAACCCAATATGGTCATGATGATCCCTTAAGGATTTAGCATCTATATCAAAGTGGGATATTGGTCTGTAATTTTCTTTTTTGTAATATCTTCATCAGGTTTTGGTATTAGGGTTATCATGGACTCATAAGATGAGTAAGGCATGTTTCCTTCTCTATTTTAAAAAGAAGTTTATGGCCAGGCGTGGTGGCTCACGCCTGTAATTCCAGCACTTTGGGAGGCTGAGGTGCTGGGCGGATCACCTGAGGTCAGGAGTTCAAGACCAGCCTGACAAATATGGACAAAACTCGTCTCTACCAAAAATATAAAATTAGCCAAGCATGGTGGCGCATGCCTGTAATCCTAGCTACTCAGAGGCTGAGGCAGGAGAATCTCTTGAACCCGGGAGGCAGAGGTTGCGGTGAGGCAAGATTGTACCATTGTACTCCAGCCTGGGCAACAGGAGCAAAACTCCATCTCTAAAGGGGGAGAAAAATTATATAAGATCCTCATTATTTCATACTTGAATATTTGATAGGATTCACCAGTGAAACCTATCCTATTTGGGCATGGGTTTTCCCTTAGGGAAGATTTTTGATAATGTATATAATTTCCTTAGTCGATACTGATAGAGAATTAATTTATTTATTTATTTATTTATTTATTTATTTTATATTTTTTGAGACAGAGTCTCACTCTGTCGCCCAGGCTGGAGTGCAGTGGCGCGATCTTGGCTCACTGCAAGCTCCACCTCCCAGGTTCATGCCATTCTCCTGCCTCAGCCTCCCGAGTAGCTAGAACTACAGGCACCTGCCACCACACCCAGCTAATTTTTTTATTTTTTATTTTTTTTGTTTAGTAGAGACGGGGTTTCACCGTGTTAGCCAGGATGGTCTTGATCTCCTGACCTCATGGTCCGCCCGCCTTGGCCTCCCGAAGTGCTGGGATTACAGACGTGAGCCACTGCGCCCGGCCGAGAATTTAAACTTTCTGTTTCTGGCTGGGAATGGTGACTCGCGCCTGTAATTCCAGCACTTTGGGAGGCCTAGGTGGGCGGATCATTTGAGGTCAGGAGTTGGAGACCAGCCTGGCCAATATGGTGAAGCCCTGCCTCTATTAAAAATACAAAAATTAGCTGGACGTGGTGGTGGGCACCTGTAGTCCCAGCTACTCAGGAGGCTGAGGCAGGATAATCGCTTGAACCCGGGAGGTGGAGGTTGCAGTGAGCAGAGATCATGCCACTGCATTCCAGCCTGGGAAACAGAGCAAGATTCTGTCTCAAAAAATATATATGTATATATTTCTTTTTGTGTCATTTTTGTTAAATTGTACTTTTCAATCACTTTGTCCATTTTCTTTTTAAATTTCTGCCTTCCTTACTTGTTTTTTAAAGTAAATTTGTCCATTTCATCAACGTCATCAAATTGTTGGTATAACAGTCCACATTATTCTCATCCTTTTTATTGTCTGTAGTGTCTGTGGAGGGAACCCCTTTTTCATTCCACATATTGGTTATTTGTGTTCTATTTTTTAACACTTGATTCATCTGGGTAAAAGTTTGTCAGTTTTGTTGATCTTTTTCAAAGGACCAGTTTTTGACTTTGTTGATTTTCTTTATTATCTGTTTTCTATTTAATTGATTTCTAGTATCATCTTTACTATTTTTTTCTTTTCCTCTTACTTTGTATTTGCTTTTCTTTTTCTTGTTTCTTTAGGCAGAAACTGTTGATTTTATACCTTTTCTTCCTTGTAATATAAGCATTTAAAATTACATGTGTCCCTCTAAAGTACTGCTTCCTGCATTCTGCAAATTTTGGTATGTCATTCAGTTCAATGTATTTTTCTGATTCTCATGTAACTTGAGCCATTAAATATTTAAAAGTGTTTTAATTTCCAAAAACCTGGGTTTTCTGACTATCTTAGTGATTTCTAAATTCCACTGTGGTCAGAAAACACCCTCTGTATGGTTTCGTTCCTTTTAAATTTTATTGAGACTTCTTTTATGTGCCAACATATGGTCTATGTAAATACCCAATACCCATGTAAATTGGAAAATTTTGTATATTCTGCAGTTCCTGGGTATCAGGTTTTATAAATTTCAGTGAGATCAAGGTAGTCAGGGATACTTTTCAGATCTTCTATGTCTTTACTGTTTGTTTGTGTAGTTCCATCTCTGCTGAGATAAGGATGTCAAAATCTCCTGTGATTGTAGAATTGTCTATTTCTCCCTTTAATTCTGTGTAGTTTTACGTACTGTATTTTGATTCTGTTATTAGGCACATACACATGGATAACTGCTGTCTTCCTGATGAAATTATTTATTTGTTTTTATTATACTTTAAGTTCTGGGGTACATGTGCAGAACGTGCAAGTTTGTTACATAAGTATACACATGCCATGGTGGAAATACTTTTTTTTGAGATGGAATTTTGCTCTCGTTGCCCAGGCTGGAGAGCAGTGGCATGATCTTGGCTCACTGCAACCTGCACCTCCCAGATTCAAGCCATTCTCCTCCCAAGTAGCTGGGATTACAGGCATGTGCCACCACATCCAGCTAATTTTGTATTTTTAGTAGAGATGGGGTTTTGCCATGTTGGTCAGGCTGGTTTCGAACTCCTAACCTCAGGTGATCTGTCCACCTCGGCCTTCCAAAGTGCTGGGATTACAAGCATGAGCCACCATGCCCTGTCAAAATACTCCTTTTATCATTATGAAGTAATGATATATTGATGTGTGTGTGGATGGATTTCATGTATGTTTATGAAGTAACATATAATGAAAACACCACTAGATAATATTGTACTTTAAACAGTCATACATATTCTAAAGAACATATGTGGTTTTTGTCACGTATTCTTTAGAACATAAGTATATATCTTTTATTATACTTACCACTCTGTACTCATCGTTTATTCCTAAGACCCAAGTTTTTCTCTTGTGTCATTTTCCTTTAGCCTGAAAATCTTCCTTTAGCAGTTCTTGTAATGCAGGTCTACTTGTGATGAACTCGTTAGTTTTTTCCTTCTCTGAAGATATCTTTATTTCTGTGTCATTCTTGAAGGACACTTTCTCAGAATGTAGAATCTGGGTAGATTTTCCCTGCCCCTTGTAGTATCTTTTGGCCGCTATGTCTCTGAAGATGATATCCTCGCTATTCCTGTTGTTGTGGCTCATATGTGATGTGTCATGTTTTTCTGGCTGCTTTCAGGATTTTTTTCTTTATCATTGGTTATCAGCAGTTTGATGATGATGTGTCTAGGCCTGGTTCTGTTTGAATTTATCCCATCTAAAGTTCACTGACTTTCTTGAATCTGCACATTTTTGTCACCAAATTTGGGGAATTTTTGGTCATTGTGTTTCTTCAAATACTTTTTGTCCCAATTTCTCTTGGTCTCGTGGGAATCCAGTTAGACATACGTCATGCCTTTTGACATCGTTCCATAAGTTCCTGACTCTGTTCATTTTTATTCATTCTTTTTGTTGTTTATTCATCAGATTAGATAATTTCTATTGATTTGTCTTCAATCTTACTCTTGCTTTCTTTTGTCTTACTTGTTCTTCTAGGAAGTCCATCTAGTGACTATTTTATCTTAGGTATTTTATTTTCCAGTTGTAAAATTTCCATTTGGTTTATTAAAAAATATTTCCTCTTTTTCTGCTGAGATACCCACCCTTTCCTTTATTGCATGAGTTTTTTTCTTGACCTCCTGGAGCATAGTTAAAATAGTTGCTTTAAGGTCCTTATATTATCATTCCAACATATGGGTCAGCATAGAGTTAGCATCCATTTTCTGTTGAGATGGATACATTCTCCCGATTCTTTTTATCAGTTAATTTTTGAATGTAATTTGTGAATATAGTAGTCCCTTCTTATCTGTAGGAGATACGTTCAAAGATCCCCAGTGGAATCCTGAAACCATGGATAATACCAAACCTTATGTATACTGTTTTTTTCCTATACATACACACATATGATAAAGTTTAATTTATAAATTAGGCACAGTAAGTAACAATAATAACAATAATAAAAGAGAATAATTCAAACAGTGTACTATAATAAAAGTTATGTGAATGTGGTCTGTCTGTCTCAAAATATCTTATTGCACTATATCTCCAGTAACTGAAGCCAGGGAGAGCAAAACTGCAAGTAAGATAAGGAGAACTACTGGATTCTCTTGCGTAGATGCTGGCTTATAATTCTCTAGCTGGCGATCTGTTTAGATAGTAGGCTCTGTCTTGCCTTTTGTTGATTGAAACCTCAGTTCCTTTCCAAACCTATGCTGTTTTGAGTCTGTCTGTACATGCATACTTCAGGGCAGCCTGAGCCTGGTGGGTTCATGTGCAGAACTAGAGGATTTTTCTCTGGTTCTGTCCCCTCCAGGATTCTCCCTGTAGCACCTGTCTGCCTGGGCTTCTTTTCTTGTTCCCCTGGGTAGAATGCAGCAGGCTTGCCTTAAGGATCTCAATCACATTGCCACCACACTCCACAGGGTCAAAAGGGAATAAAACAGAGAGGAAACAGGAAGCCCATCCCAATAGCAGACCCTCCCAGTTTTGATTCCCTGCACATACAGTCTGCCATCTTTTATTCACTCAGAGTTCTTGGGGAGTTGTATTTTATCCAGTTTCTAGTTGTTGTCAGCAGAGGATAGGCCCCAAGGGGTTCCCAGTGCCATACCAGAGCCAGACTCTGTTGTTTTTAGAAAAGATGGTTCTCGGCCGGGCGTGGTGGCTCAAGCCTGTAATCCCAGCACTTTGGGAGGCCGAGACGGGCGGATCACGAGGTCAGGAGATCGAGACCATCCTGGCTAACACGGTGAAACCCCGTCTCTAATAAAAAATACAAAAAACTAACCGGGCGACGTGGCGGGCGCCTGTAGTCCCAGCTACTCGGGAGGCTGAGGCAGGAGAATGGTGTAAACCCGGGAGGCGGAGCTTGCAGTGAGCTGAGATCTGGCCACTGCACTCCAGCCTGGGCAGCAGAGCGAGACTGCGTCTCAAAAAAAAAAAAAAAAGAAAGAAAAGATGGTTCTCTTCTTGGTTTGTTCTCTCTGATTTGATGTGAGAACATGTCATGCAGTGTAACTGTTCTCTGTGTTTGTTTAATTTGTTCCCTCTGTCTGGGACTCCCTTGTCAACTCCACTCCTAAAATTGCATGCACCCTTCACAGCCCAAGGGAGTCTGTCTCATTCTGTGGATGTTCCCACCTCCCTTTCCTGAAATACCAGGCACTTTATTCACACTGGTAGGAGACATTTATGGATTCAGTAATTCATTATTTATTGAAATGTTAATCTAGTACCCACTTGTATTTATTGTTTGATTAAAAACAGTGAAAGCTTAAAATCAGTGGCAGCTTTGGGGAATGAGCCAGCACTGTGGTTGGTGTGGGGATGAGGAGCACAGAGCAGTGTGGTAAGAACAGGAAATGGCCAGTGCGGCTTGTATCTTGGGAGTAACAAAAAAAGAGGGAAAAGGAAAAAGAGATGTGAAACATGATGGTTTATCTGCCTACAGTGTTTCTTTCTCCCCTCCCCTCTCCTCTTCTTTCCTCTCCTTTTTTCCTTTCCTTTTCTTCTTTCCTTTCTTTCCATGCACAGGGTCTTGCTCTGCCACCCAGGCTGGAGTGCAGTGGTGCAATCATAGCTTACTGCAGCCTCAAACTCCTGAGCTCAGGCGATCCTCCTGAGTAGCTGGAAATACAGGCTCATGCCACCATGGCCAGCTAATTTTTACATTTTTTTGTAGAGATGAGGTATCACTATGTTGCCCAGGGTGTTCTCGAACTCCCTGGCCATAGTGTTTCTAAGAAATTGGAAATCAGTTCCTGGAAAAATAACAGAAATTTACTTGATTGTTGATCAAGGATGAGCTTTATATATTAGGGCCCTTTGTCAGTGTTACTAATATTAATGGAAATAAAATTACTTGGACAGAGTCATACATGTAAATTATGATTCAAATAAAAATAATTTTGAAGTTGGGTATGGAGGCACACACCTATTGTTTCAGCTTCTTGGGAGGCTGAGGCAGGAGGATTGCTTGAGCCCAGGAATTCAGGGCTGTAGTGTGCTATGATTACATCTGTGAATAACTACTGCATTACAGCCTGGGCAACATAGTGAGTCCTGTTTCTAAAATAATAATTTAGTAGCAACCTAGACTTACCTTTTAAATTTTCATGGTTGGGCATGCTGGCTCATACCTGTAATCCCAGCCTTTAGGAGGATTCCTTGAACCCAGGAGTTTGAGACCAGCCTGGCAACATAGCAAGCCCCCGTTTCTACAAAAAAATGTAAAACTTAGCTTGATGCGGTAGCATGCACCTATAACCAACCCCAGCTATTTGGGAGGCTGAGGGAAGAGGACTGCGTGAGCTTAGGAGGTCGAGGCTACAGTGATCTGTGGTTGCACCACTACACTCCAACATGGGCAACAGAGCAAGACCCTGTCTCAAAAAAATAAATAAATAAAAAGAAACAATTTTCAGTGATTATAAACTGTTTACTGTTATATACTTATCACCTTAAGTTGAGACATATAAGGAGCAAAATGGCTCAACACAGGGTATGATACCCATTCTTCAAAAGATAAAATATCTTTTGAAGAATGATATTTCTTCAAAATGATAGCTCACTCCTGTAATCCCAGCACTTTGGGAGGCCAAGGTAGGCAAATTGCTTGAACTCAGGAGTTCAGAACCAGCCTGGCAACACGATGAAACCACGATTCTACAAAACAAAAAACAAAAAAAAGAATTAGCTGGGCATGGTGGCCTGCGCCAATAGCCCTAGCTACTCAGAAGGCTGAGGTAGGAGGTTGGCTTGAGCCCGGGAGGTGGAGCTTGCAGTGAGTTGAGATCTTAGCACTGCACACCAGCCTGGGTGACAGAGCCATACTCTGTCTTCAAAAAAAAAGAAAAGAAAATGATGAGGTTGAACATTTTATTCTGTGCAACTGGAAGCATTGAGTGATGTATGAAAAGTACTGTTAAAATATCACTGGTGGCCGGGCATGGTGGCTCACTCCTGTAATCCCAGCACTTTGAGAGGCTGAGGCAGGCAGATCATGAGGTCAGGAGTTCAAGACCAGCCTGGCCAAGATGGTGAAACCCCATCTCTACCAAAAATATAAAAATTAGCTGGGCATGGTGGCACGCACCTGTAATCCCAGCTACTCAGGAAGCTGAGGCAGGAGAATCACTTGAACCCAGGAGGCAGAGGTTGCAGTGAGCTGAGATCGTGCCACTGCACTCCAGCCTGGGTGACAGAGGGAGACTCTGTCTCAAAAAAAAAAAAAAAAAATTGTATATATCTCATTGGTGATCTTTAAGGAGTTGATTTATGAAAATGGAGAGTAAGTCAATACCTAGAGTGTATATTTTTGGTTTTAAATGTGAACAAAGGGTGGGTGTAGTGGCTCACACCTGTATCCCAGCACTTTGGGAGGCCAAAGCAGGTGGATCACCTGAGGGTCAGGAGTTCGAGAGCAGCCTGGCCAACATGGTGAAACTCCCTCTCTACTAAAAATACAAAAATTATCCGGGGGTGGTGGTGCACGCTTGTAGTCCCAGCTGCTCAGTAGGCTGAGGCAGGAAAATCGCTTGAACCCGGGAGGTGGAGGTTGCAGTAAGTCGAGATCATGCCACTGCACTTCAGCCTGGGTGACAGAATGAGACTCCATCTCGGAAAAAAAAAAAAAAAGGGTAGACCAAGCACGGTGGCTCACGCCTGTAATCCCAGCACTTTGGGAGGCTGAGGCGGCCGGATCACGAGATCAGGAGATCGAGACCATCCTGGCTAACATGGTGAAACCCTGTCTCTACTAAAAATACAAAAAATTAGACGGATGTTGGGGCGGGCACCTGTAGTCCCAGCTACTCAGGAGGCTGAGGCAGGAGAATGATGTGAACCTGGGAGGCGGAGCATGCAGTGAGCCTAGATCGCACCACTGCACTCCAGCCTGGGCGACAGAGTGAAATTCATCTCAAAAAAAAAAAAAAAAAAAGAACAAATATTTACTAAGGTGTAGAATTTCTGCCTGTAATTGCTACCCAGCAGCTTCCTATTCCTGAGTCTGACATTATCTCGTTTTTCTTTGTGTAGATGTTTCTTTCTCAGCAAAATAGAGGAGAAGCTTACCCCTCTTCCAGAAGATAATAGTATGAATGTGGATGAAGATGGAGACCCCAGTGACAGGATGGACGTGCAAGAGCAGGAAGAAGATATCAGCTCCCTGATCAGGAGCTGCAAGTTTTCCATGAAAATGAAGATGGTAGACAGTGCCCGGAAGCAGGTGGGTACTCATGTCTGTCTTTCCTGCTATGTCACAGGATTTTGCTAAATTAGCTTTTCTCTAATTTTAGCTTTTCTTTATAGTCTGAACCTTAAAATAATTGAGTAGGTGTTATTTTTTTTCTCTCTTTATAAGTAAACTGGGCTGGGTGCAGTGGCTCACACCTGTAATCTCAGCACTTTGAGAGGCCAAGGCAGGCAGATCACTTGAGCCCAGGAGTTAGAGACCAGCTTGGGCGACAGTGTGAGAACCTGTCTCAAAAAAAAAAGGAAACTTGAAGGAGCACTTATTCAAAAGTCTCCAGAGAGCCTCTAGAGTTTATTATGTTCCTGTTAATCATTTCAAAATGAATCCTTACCAGTTAGTTACAAATTATTTTTAGGTTTACTTTGTAGGAATTATCGTTTAATACTAGGACCCTTTCTTGATATTAAATATATACATTGCTTAAAAATGGCATGTAATCTATTTAAATGTATATAATTTTTAAACATACTATGGAAGCTTGCTATGTTAATGACCCTATATCAGTTGCTATTGCAAGGCAAAGGATGATATTCTAGTAGAAATAATATTTCTTTTTTGTAGGTTTAAATGCTCATTTATAGATTTTTCTTTGGATGAGTGTAATATCAAGTAAGAATTTTTATATTGCAAATAACAGAAAATCCAATTAGAGGCAGGCAGAGCAGGAACTGGGTGAGAGAAGAGCAGGGTGTGGCCAGAAGGGGTGATCTGAACTAAAGGATTTAGTGGTGAGGGAGTTGGGGTCATGGGGACAGGACCTCAGTGTAGTTAGGAAACTGGCACGATGAGCGGAAAGACATGTTCCCTGCCATTATTACTATCTAGTGAGAGTGGGGGCTGCACACATGATGACAACAGCACTGGTGGGCAAAGAAGAGAGATGTCAGCAAAGCCTGGTGGGCGCAGGGAAGAGAAGAGCTTCCACCTTCGACAGGGAGGTGTCTGGGGAAGGGGGCTGTGATTTAGGGTAGGCTTTATGGGTATGGAAAGATTTGCGCATGGAGAGGAGAAAGGTATTCCAGGAGTCACGCACACAGAAACATGAAAGTGAGAAACAGAATGCAGAGTCTTACGCTAGGTTTACAGAGGGCGAGAGGCTGCATCCTTGCAGGGTTCAGGAGGCCATTGAAGGTTCCATGCATGGTGGCCAGTTGTAAGCTGTGTGGGAGATTGACAGCTTTGGGGAAAGCAAAGACAGAGAAAGACCAGGAAGCTCCACATTAGGGGAGTGGGGTGGGAGTGAGCAGGGCAAGAGAGGTGCTCTGTAAGGAGATCCTGGACAACCCGAGGTGACAGGAGTGATGAGAGTGTCTGGCTGGGAACAATTTGGATTTCTCTCTGGGTGGTTGAAAGGGCAGTAATTAGGAAAACCAAAGTCTGATGAAAATGTCTTTTGAAGCTTGAGAGAGAATTAGAGGTGTAGATTTAAGAAGACATTATATAAGCAACTAAAAAATAGGTCAATTGTATTCAGAATTAAAACTATCGTGCATTACCTGAGAAGCCGAAGAATGTATAAAGACAACTCATGTAATGGGAGAAACTATTTGCAGGTCACTTATCTGATAAGGGTCTAGTATCCAGAATACATAAAGAATGCTTCACAACTGTACAGTAAAGAGTCAAACAACCTAATTAAGAAATGGGCATGAAGTGTTTGAATACACATTTCTCCAAAGAAGATAGGCAAATGGCCAACCAGCTCATGCAAAGATGCTCAGTGTCACTAGGCTTGAGGGAAATGCAAATCAAATCCACAATGAGACACCGCTTCACACCCACTGTGATGGCTGGAAGCAAACACACAGATGACAAACCTTGGAGAAGATGTGGGAAACTGGAAACCTTCTGAACTGCTGGTGGGAATGTAAAATGGTGCATCTGCTGTGGAAAACAGTCTGGCATTTCCTGAAAAAGTTAAACATAGAGGCTGGTCCAAGTGCAGTGGTTTTTACAACTAATTGATCACAACCATTTACCAGATTTCTTTGTTGATTCTCCACTTCTGATGCTTCACTTGACTATACTTAAAAAAAAATAAATGTCGAGGCCGGGCGCTCACGCTTGTAATCCCAGCACTTTGGGGAGGCCGAGACAGGTGGATCACCTGAGGTCAGGGGTTCATGACCAGCCTGTCTCTACTAAAAATACAAAAATTAGCCGGACTTGGTGGCACATGCCTGTAATCCCAGCTACCCAGGAGGCTGAGGCAGGAGAATCACTTGAACCTGGGAGATGGAGGTTGCAGAGAGCGAAGATTGTGCCACTGTGCTCCAACCTGAGTGACAAGAACAAAACTTTGCCTCAAACAAACAAACAAAAACAGTTGAACCTAGAGTTACCTTATGACACAGCAATTACACTCCCAGACCCATGAGAAACAAAAGCTTAAGTTCACATGGAAATTAATACACAAATGTTGACAGGAGCATTATTCAAAATAACTGGAAGGTGGCAGCAACCCAAAATGAGATGTGTCATGTCCAGCCAGGTGCAGTGGCTCAGGCCTGTAATACCAGCACTTTGAGAGGCCAAGGCGGGCGGATCACTTGAAGTCGGAAGTCCGAGACCAGTCTGGCCAACATGGAGAAACTCCCGTCTCTACTAAAAATACAAAAATTAGCTGGGCGTGGTAGCACACGCCTGTAATCCCAGGTACTTGGGAAACTGAGGCAGGAAAATTGTTTGAACCCAGGAGGCACAGGTTGCAGTGAGCTGAGATCACGCCATTGCACTCCAGCCTGGGCAATGAGTGAAACTCCATCTCAAAAAAAAAAAAAAAAGTGGCATGTCCGTGCAATGGAGTATTATTCAGCCATAAAGAGGAAAGAAGAGCTGACAGGTGCTACAACGTGCATGAACCTGGAAAACATCATGCTAAGTAAAAGATGCCATCACCACTTATTTTCTGATACCATTGTTACAAAATGTCTGGTGTAGGCAAATCCATAGAGAAAGGAAGGAAATTTATGGTTGCCAATGGCTGGGTAGTGACTCAGAACAGACAGTGAATTTCTTTTTGGGGTAATGAAAATGTTCTGGAATTAGGGGTGGTTGCACAACTTTGTAAATATACTCAAAAATACTGAATTGTACCCACCCTGCCCCTACCTTTTTTTTTTTTTTTTTTTTTTTTTTTTTGAGACAGTCTTGCTCTGTTTCCCAGGGTAGAGTACACAGCAACTCACTGCAGCCTCAACCTCCCAGGTTCAAGTGATCCTACTACCTTAGTGTCCAGAGTAACTGGGACTACAGGCACGTGCCATGGTGCTGGCTAATTTTAAAAATTTTTTTAGAGGCAGGGTCTCACTATGTTGCCTAGTCTGGTTTCAGACTCCTAGACTCAGGTAATCCTCCCTCCTTGGCCTTCCAAAGTGCTGGGATTACAGGCCTGAGCCACTAAACCTGGCCTGAATTGTACTCTTTAAATATGAATTATATCCCAGTGATACATTTAGAGACATAATTGAAGCTAAAGAAATAGATTTGTTACTCTCCGGTGGATTGTGTCGTGCAAAGGGGGAAGCAGGCCAGTTTGAAACTTCTGTCACTTGTGTATCATCATACCACCTTCTCTTTTTCTATTAATACAGAACAATTTCTCACTTGCCATGAAACTACTGAAGGAGCTGCATAAAGAGTCGAAAACCAGAGAAGATTGGCTGGTGAGCTGGGTGCAGAGCTACTGCCGCTTGAGCCACTGCCGGAGCCGGTCCCAGGGCTGTTCTGAGCAGGTGCTCACTGTGCTGAAAACAGTCTCTTTGTTGGGTAAGTTGACCGCTTTTATCCACATACATCTTAGAGGGCTGTGTTATATTGTCTTATGTATCTTCTTATTCTTTGTGCTGAATCATCTGACATTTGGGAGGTAAATCTTTGCAGTAATTTTAGTGAATATAGCAAAGTGAGCCAGAGAATGATAGTTTAATTATTTTGAAAACTTTGTTTGCATATAAGATATAAACAAACATGAAGAGCCATTTCAGCCTGGGTGCAGTGGCTCACGCCTGTAATCCCAGCAGTTTGGGTGGCCAAGGTGGGTGGATCACGAGGTCAGGAGATTGAGAACATCCTGGCCAACATGGTGAAACCCCATCTCTACTAAAAAAAAAAATTAGGCCGGGCACGGTGGCTCACACCTGTAATCCCAGCACTTTGGGAGGCTGAGGCGGGTGGATCACGAGGTCAGGAGATTGAGACCATCCTGGCTAACAAAGTGAAACCCTGTGTCTACTGAAAATACAAAAAAATTACGCCAGGTTTGGTGGTGGGCGCCTATAGTCCCAGCTACTTGGGAGGCTGAGGCAGGAGAATGGCGTGAACCCGGGAGATGGAGCTTGCAGTGAGCTGAGATCGTGCCACTACACTCCAGCCTGGGCGATAGAGCAGGACTCCATCTCAAAAAAAAGAAAAACAAAAACAAAAACAAAACTAGCTGGGCGTGGTGGCAGGCGCCTGTCTGTAGTCCCAGCTGCTCTGGAGCCTGAGGCAGGAGAATCACTTGAACCTGGCAGGTGGAGGTTGCAGTGAGCCCATATCGCGCCACTGCACTCCAGCCTGGTTGACAAGAGCAAAACTCTGTCTCAGAAAAAAAAAAAAAAAGCTATTTCCTCCCAAAATAATGTAGTCTTTAAGACTACATTAAAGGAGGAAAGCTTTCTTGGGCAGGTTTGGGTCTTGTCCCCTGCTCTGTTGCCCTGTGTCTGAGGATGTGTGCTAGTATTCTGATCAGGCATGATCCAGCTGGGTTCCCAGACCAGCTCTGAAGTATCAGCCTCAATAAAGGTGTCTAGGGGAGAAGCACTCTTTTACACTGATCCCAGGAAGAGAAGATCATTCTACTTGGACTTGTTGGCATGCACCCTTTGTCCCAGCTACTGGGGAGCCTGAGGCGGGAGGATGGCTTGAGATCAGGAGTTTGAGGCTTCATTGAGCCATGATTGTGCCTGTGTGAGTTGCCACTGTATTCTGGCCTGGACAACATAGTGAGACCCTGTGTCTAAAAAAAGAAGAAGAAAATTATCCTGATTATTGCTACATAATTATATGGGTTTTTTTGAGGGGAGGAGGAGGAGTTTGCTGATGTTAATATTAGTGTCCATATACCCATATAATAATAATTACACAGTTAGAGTATGGTTGTAGTTGGTAACAGCCTTGCATGATAAGCAGGGCCAGTAGTTGTGATCCTGTATGTGAGATAACTCTGGCAGGGAACTGTCAGACCATAGGCAAGGAGGGCATGTGGTTGATCAGGCCTCCTAGTTTCAACACTGTTACCGCACCTCTGGACACTGCAGACTTAACCAGCGCTGATCCAGCTCCTTGCCCAGAACCACACAGTCACAGTAGAACTAGAACTTTAAATGCAGCAGTGCCTGTTGCTTCATTTGCTGTGGGCCACAGTGCCAATTTAAAGACCTACTCTGGATTATTAATTTATGTACAAACACAGTACCCGTTTCCTATTCTTTATAACAATTAGGTGCTTTGAAAAATTGCAGAATGATGATGCTTGAATGAAATGAAAGTTTCAGTTGCTTAGCCTCTGTGGACTTTGATACAGTTACTTCTAACAAAGAACATTTTTCATTAATATGTGAGTTCAAGAAATTCCCTAGCCGGTATTTGAAGTCAGTTTCTTATACTTTCAATATTTATTTTTATTAATTTATTAATATAAAACTTTAGGCCAAGCACGGTGGGTCATACTTGTAATCTCAGCATTTTAGGAGGCCAAAGTGGGAGGATTGCTTGAACTCAGGAGTTCGAGACCAGCCTGGGCAACATGGCAAAACCCCATCTCTACCAAAAATACAAAAAATAGCCGGGCATAGTGGTACAAGCCTATAGTCCCAGCTAATTGGGAGGTTGAGGTGGGATGATCGCTTGAGCCCGGGAGGCAGAGGTTACAGTGAGCCAAGATCGTGTCATTACACTCCAGCCTGGGTAACAGAGGGAGACCCTGTTCCAAAAACAAAAGAAAACTTTTGTAGACAACGAATTTCTTCTTTTTAATTACACACACACACATACACACAGTGTTTGTTTTTGTTTTGTTTGTTTTTTTAATCCAACAGATGAGAACAACGTGTCAAGCTACTTAAGCAAAAATATTCTGGCTTCCCGTGACCAGAACATTCTCTTGGGTACAACTTACAGGATCATAGCTAATGCTCTCAGCAGTGAGCCAGCCTGCCTTGCTGAAATCGAGGAGGACAAGGCTAGAAGAATCTTAGAGCTTTCTGGATCCAGTTCAGAGGATTCGGAGAAGGTAATACTGGAAGAATGTTTTATGCTAGTGTGCTGTGTATGTCTTCAATGTGCAGTGTTCAGGCTACAGGAAAGTAATAGGGTATTGCTTTGTGTTTTTAAAATATATTTGACAGTTATGCACAGCCAATTTTCTTATGTGGAAAATTGACATTCTTTGTGCTTCCTATTTATTTGAATGATACAAATTTTTTAATATTGAAAGTCATGAATTTTAATATTTTTTGGATTGACAGAACTGTGGACAGTTCTTTTATGACTTTTGTTTATTAAATTTCCCCACCCATCACCATTCAGACGTCCCACTAGCTTACGGAACAAATCAGCCTTTTCTGCTTTTTTATTTAGTGCCTGCTTTGCTTAGCTTCTTGCTGATTATTTTGTTTTTTCAATAGTTACCTGCTTCCTTCTCATTCACTATGTCCTGCCTCACCTCAGTTGTGGGGCCTTCTCTTTTCCCTCCATGATGCTACCAGCGTCTGTGCAGGACACTGAGGGCAGGAGCCAACTTCCATCTCCCTCTTATATTCCCGACAGCCATGTACTGCACTGACCAGACCCAGCTCTGTGTTGCTTGTGTACCATCTGGCCTGCACTGGACTTGCATTTTTGTTTGGCCAGTTGTTATGTGCTGAGGATCTTACTGGAATTGCTTGCTCCTTCACAGCCAGTGTGGACTCTTATTTTTCCAGTTCCACAGCTTCAGTGTTACTTTGGAACTGTTGATCCATTTATGTGTCATGAGTCACAAATGGAAAGCAGAATTCTTTGAGAAAACTTCAGTCATGCTCATGGGTTGAGGTCTCTGTGAATTCCAGGTGATCGCGGGTCTGTACCAGAGAGCATTCCAGCACCTCTCTGAGGCTGTGCAGGCAGCTGAGGAGGAGGCCCAGCCTACCTCCTGGAGCTGTAGGCCTGCAGCTGGGGTGATTGATGCTTACATGACGCTGGCAGATTTCTGTGACCAACAGCTACGCAAGGAAGAAGAGAATGCATCAGGTGAATTGCAAAATTAAAAAGCTAGTGTTCCATTATGTCAGCATAAAGTCTTACGAATTTTGTACATACCTTTGGTCGCCTATTTGTTTTCAAATTACAAATATTTTGAAAATCCTATTGTCTTTTTAAGAGACAATGGCAGCCAGGTGCAGTGGATCACTTGAGACCAGTCTGGCCAACGTGGTGAAACCCCAACTCTACTAAGAATACAAAACAATTAGCTGGGTGTGGTGGCCCATGCCTATAGTCCCAGCTGCTCAGGAGGCTGGGGCAGGAGAATCGCTTGAACCCAGGAGGCAGAGGTTGCAGTGAGCTGATATTGCACCACTGCACACCAGCCTGGGTGGCAGAGCGAGACTCGGTCTCAAAAAAAAAAAGAGAGAGACAATGGCCTCTCTAAGCAACATGACCTACATTTAAATGGAGTCAAGTGGTCCTCTCTTTCCATTTGTTTAATTTTTACTTTGATATTTTGCTTGCAGCTTCAATATTACTGGCTCATGTGGCCTGCTTCATGCTCCTGGAATAAATTCAGTGACCACCAACTGCCCCTTGTGTTCCCAGCCCAGGATTCAAACTGTGCTTCGTGCAGAATGGGCACTCTAATGGAAGAATTTGGCTTCAGGATAGATACAAAACTGTACCTGGTGTTTGTTGGTGTACAGTGGTAGTTAAGAAAAGAACAATGGCCGGGTGCAGTGGCTCACGCCTGTAATCCCAGCACTTTGGGAGGCCGAGGTGGGCGGATCACGAGGTCAGGAGATCGAGACCATCCTGGCTAACATGGTGAAACCCCCATCTCTACTAAAAATACAAAAAAATTAGCCAGGCGTGGTGGCAGCTACGCGGGAGGCTGAGGCAGAAGAATGGCTTGAACCCGGGAGGTGGAGCTTGCAGTGAGCCAAGATCACACCACTGCACTCCAGCCTGGGCAAGAGAGCGAGATTCCGTCTCAGCAACAACAAAAAAAGAACAATGACACTAAAAAATACAAGGCAAAAAGGGAACATGTTAACATTTAAGGTCATAGTTTATGGACAAGTGGATATATTGACCATTGCTCTCTTCTTTGGTGTCATTGATAGTTACTGATTCTGCAGAACTGCAGGCGTATCCAGCACTTGTGGTGGAGAAAATGTTGAAAGCTTTAAAATTAAATTCCAATGAAGCCAGATTGAAGTTTCCTAGATTACTTCAGATTATAGAACGGTATCCAGAGGAGACTTTGAGTCTCATGACAAAAGAGGTTGGTGTCTTTATTCGACTTGGCGGTAAGGAACTTTACAGAACATAAAGATACACTTATTTATATCCAAACGCGTTAATGTGTGCAGTGCGTGTATTATAGCTTTTCCCAGCCAGCTGTGAATTCTGCTACATTCTGAGGACATAGGTAATTTAAAGCTGCAAAAATGAGTTTTCGCATTTACCCATTTTCCTCTGTGGGTGTTGATAAGAACACTGTGTTTGAACAAGGACCCAGAGAGTTGGAGGTGGAGTGACTGTGGCCAGTCACATTTGCTGTGCCCAGTGCTCACCTGTCATTTAGCACAGAGGGAGTGAGCAAGTTCAGCTTGCATCCCACCTCCCAGGAGCACAACACCTTCCAGCAGCACGGTGTCCGGAGGGGTCTGGGACCTGTGAGCAGGAGTGAGGGGTCAGTGTGTGGACATGGGAGGAACCCGCACCCCTCCACATGACCTGCCCCTTGGCCCCACCAAGGGCTGCACTGCCAGTTGCACTCCTGTCCTTTGGGCTCTGTCTGTGTGCAGGAGGGCTCCACTGACTTCATTTGCAAAGTGCAGAGCCTCTGAAAGGCTTCGTAGTTGACTTTTATAGACATGTAACTGGAAGACAGGGCCAAGCTTTGAGTTGAAAATGGAATAGTTCACAAAGAGTTACATGGTTCGTTCTCTATTAGCTTTGCATGGTGAGTTTTTAAATAATGTTGATCTCTGGGCTGCGGGGACCCAGTTTGACTTTTAGGGCCCTAACCACTGCCTCTACCTTTTTCTGCATTCTGAATAGTAGACTTTCTCAGTAGGTATTAAACAGGTTAAGGTAAATTCAGAAATGCAACATGTATGTGTTTTTCTTCAAGGTAAGTGAGCAAATAATTAAATAACTTCATTATGATTTTGTTTTTTTCCTATATAATATTTATACATGATAAAAACAGCATTTGAGTTTGTGAGGACATAAAGTATTCACTCCACGTTGTCAAAACACCCAGTAGACACGTGCAGTGGAGCCGGTAGCCTGTCTATGAGCTTACGTGAGCTGTGTGAACTGATCCATCCTCACACGTCATGCTGTCCTCAGTGCACACTTGCACTCAGGAAGCTTGTCCATACTCAAGTCTCACGCCAGCATTCCAAACACATCAGATTTTATCTTCAGAATGATACCTTAAAAGTATCAGAGGAAAATGTGAATACATTTTTTTAAATGGTCTTGGAACGAAGAAACAAACACCAGAATCGATGAAGCAAAATAGTTTGACTTCTATACAGAAAAAGAAAAGAAGTACTTCTATATAGAAAAAGAAAATACCATATACAAAGTTAAAAAAATAAAAAGCCAGGCGCAGTGGCTCACGCCTGTAATCTCAGCACTCTGGGAGGCCGAGGCGGGTGGATCACAAAGTCAGCAGTTCAAGACCAGCCTGGCCAACACGGTGAAACCCTACTAAAAAAAACAAAAATTAGCTGGGTGTGGTGGCAGGTGCCTGTAAACCCAGCTACTTGGGGAGGCTGAGGCAGGAGAATCACTTGAACCCGGGACATGGAGGTTGCAGTGAGCCGAGATCACGCCACTGCCCTCTAGCTTGGATGACAGAGCAAGACTCTGTCTTAAAAAAAAGCAACCAACCAAAAAGAAACAAAGAAAAACGTTTGCAACACATACAAGAAACAGAAAGCTGACATTGGCAATCTACAAAATAAATGGTCACAACAGACCAGTAGAAAATGGTGAGAGGAAATGCATGCGTGATTAAAGGACGTAAGGCAAATAAACATGGAACATTCAGCCTCACTAATAATGAAACGTGAAAATTTAAATTAGATGTTTTTCACTTCTGATTGACAGTGATTTAATTTTTTTTTTTTTTTGAGACGGAGTCTCACTCTCACCCAGGCTGGAGGCTGGAGTGCAGTGGCACGTTCTCAACTCGACAGTGATTTTAAAAGTTGATTATGTCCATTGTTGGTAAAGACTTTGGAAAGTAGTCAGTCTAATATTTTTAGAAATGAAAATTTGAAAAATTCTTTACCATGGCCGGGCACAGTGGCTCATGCCTATAATCCCGGCACTTTGGGAGGCCGAGGTAGGAAGATCATGAGGTCAAGAGATTGAGACCATCCTGGCCATCATGGTGAAACCCCATCTCTACTAAAAATACGAAAAGTAGCTGGGCATGGTGGCATGCGCCTGTAGTCCCAGCTACTCAGGGAGGCAGGAGAATTGCTTGAACCCGGGAGGCAGAGATTGCAGTGAGGCAAGATCATGCTACTGCACTCCAGCCTGGTGTCAGAACGAGACTCCCTCTCAAAAAAAAAAAAAGAAAAACACTAAAGTTATGTGCACAGGGATGTCTACTGCAACATTACGTGTGATAAAAAATTGAAATATTCATTATAGAGCAGTAAACAACATGGAATACTACACAGCTGCCAAGAGGAATGAAGTAGAAGATTTTTCTGTACGTCTAAGAACAACCAGCACCAGTTGTCTCGTGTGATTCCATTCTTGCAACAGAAGACTGTTCTGCACAGAAAGTGCCTGGGAGAGTCCAGTGATTGCCACAGCAGAAGAGAGCTGAGGGATGGAAGACTTGTTTTGTACTTGCGTTTTTAAACTTCTGAGTTTTCTTCTTTTTGGACATATGTTACTTTTATAACAGATGATGTGAGATGTTTTACTCAGCATTAAGTTTCAGCTCTCTATTTTAGATCTCTTCCGTTCCCTGCTGGCAGTTCATCGGCTGGATCAGCCACATGGTGGCCTTACTGGACAAAGACCAAGCCGTTGCTGTTCAGCACACCGTGGAAGAAATCACTGATAACTACCCGCAGGCTATTGTTTATCCCTTCATCATAAGTAGTGAAAGCTATTCCTTCAAGGATACTTCTACTGGTCATAAGAATAAAGAGTTTGTGGCAAGGTAGGTAGTATTACAGAAAGAATACGTTGATCAGATACTACAAGTTATAAAAATGTGGTTAAAGCACGTATGTGGACACTTAAATTTGTTTCCAAATTAATTAGAGCTGTCATTGAAGAATAATCTTAGCTGTCGCTTTGTTGATTATATCTATTCTGGGTATGTTACTTGTTACAGGATGTATCTCCTTTGTAAAATACTTTCATCTTACATTGCTAACAAAGCATTCTGCTCATATGGTCATGGTTGCTTGGGATAGACTAGTTGAGATGATTTTTGAAATCAGCTCCTGAAATTGTCCTGTAATTTAAAATACACAGAAAGACTCCTCCTTTTAATTAGGACTCAGTAGACGGCCTCAAGTGTCATCCTGTCCACTTTTTTTTTTGTTGTTTTTTAAATTATACTTTAAGTTCTAGGGTACATGCGCATAACGTGCAGGTTTGTTACATATGTATACTTGTGCCACGTTGGTGTGCTGTACCCATCAACTCGTCAGCACCCATCAACTCGTCATTTATATCAGATATAACTCCCAATCCAATCCCTCCCCCTCCTCCCCATAATAGGCCCTGGTGTATGATGTTCCCCTTCCAGAGTCCAAGTGATCTCATTGTTCAGTTCCCACCTATGAGTGAGAACATACGGTGTTTGGTTTTCTGTTCTTGCGATAGTCTGCTGAGAACGCTGGTTTCCAGCTGCATCCATGTCCCTGCAAAGGACACGAACTTATCCTTTTTCATGGCTGCATAGTATTCCATGGTGTATAAGTGCCACATTTTCTTAATCCAGTCTGTCACTGATGGACATTTGGGTTGATTCCAAGTCTTTGCTATTGTGAATAGTGCCACAATGAACATAGTGTGCATGTGTCTTTATAGCAGCATGATTTATAATCCTTTGGGTATATACCCAGTAATGGGATGGCTGGGTCATATGGTACTTCTAGTTCTAGATCCTTGAGGAATTGCCATACTGTTTTCCGTAATGGTTGAACTAGTTTACAATCCCACCAACAGTGTAAAAGTGTTCCTATTTCTCCACATCCTCTCCAGCACCTGTTGTTTCCTGACTTTTTAATGATTGCCATTCTAACTGGTGTGAGGTGGTATCTCATTGTGGTTTTGATTTGCATTTATCTGATGGCGAGTGATGATGAGCATTTTTTCATATGTCTGTAGGCTGTATGCATGTCTTCTTTTAGAAATGTCTGTTGATATCCTTTGCCCACTTTTTGATGGGGTTGTTTTCTTCTTGTAAATTTGTTTGAGTTCTTTGTAGGTTCTGGATATTAGCCCTTGGTCTGATGAGTAGATTGCAAAAACGTTCTCCCATTCTGTAGGTTGCCTGTTCACTCTGATGGTAGTTTCTTTTGCTGTGCAGAAGCTCTTTAGTTTAATTAGATCCCATTTGTCCATTTTGGGTTTGTTTGCCATTGCTTTTGGTGTTTTAGTCATGAAGTCATTGCCCATGCCTATGTCCTGGATGGTATTGCCTAGGTTTTCTTCTAGGGTTTGTTTTTCGTTTGTTTGTTTTGCTTTGCTTTTTTGAGACAGAGTCTCGCCCTGTCACCCAGGCTGGAGTGCAGTGGCGTGATCTCGGCTCATTGCAACCTCTGCTTCCCGGGTTCAAGCGATTCTCGTGCCTCAGCCTCCAGAGTAGTTGGGACTACAGGCCCGTGCCACCATGCCTGGAAATTTTTTTTTTTTTAGTAAAGATAGGGTTTCACCATGTTAGCCACGATGTCTCAATCTCCTGATCTCGTGATCCACCTGCCTCGGCCTCCCAAAGTGCTGGGATTATAGGTGTGAGCCACCATGCCCAGCCTAGGGTTTTTACGGTTTTAGGTCTTATGTTTGAGTCTTTAATCCACCTTGAGTTAAGTTTTGTATAAGGTGTAAGGAAGGGGTCCAGTTTCAGCTTTCTGCATATATGGCTAGCCAGTTTTCCCAACAGCATTTATTAAATAGGGAATCCTTTCCCCATTGCTTGTTTCTGGCAGGTTTGTCAAAGATCAGATGGTTGTAGATGTGTGGCGTTATGTCTGTGGCCTCTGGCCTATTCCAATAGTCTATATATCTGTTTTGGTACCAGTACCATGCTGATTTGGTTACTATAGTCTTGTAGTATAGTTTGAAGTCAGGTGGCATGATGCCTACAGCTTTGTTCTTTTTCCTTAGGATTGTCTTGGCAATGAGGGCTCTTTTTTGGTTCCATATGAAATTTAAAGTAGTTTTTTAATTCTATGAAGAAAGTGAATGGTAGCTTGATGGGGATGGCATTGAATCTATAAATTACTTTGGGCAGTATGGTCATTTTCACAATATTGATTCTTCCTGTCCATGAGCATGGAATATTTTTCCATTTGTGTCCTCTTTTATTTCCTTGAGCATTGGTTTGTAGTTCTCCTGGAAGAGGTCCTTCACATCCCTTGTAAGTTGTGTTCCTAGGGATTTTATTCTCTTTGTAGCAATTGTGAATGGGAGTTCACTCATGATTTGGATCTCTGTTTATTGTCGGTGTATAGGAATGCTTGTGATTTTTGCACAGCTTCTGTTCTGGTTAGTGGGTGGCTTGTCTGTGAACACACCCCTGCCCTGCTGAGGCCCTGCCCACCATACCATTTCTCTGAACAGACAACTGTTGTCTTGAAAAATGAAAGAAGAGAAAAAGATGTGAAAGACAGTGTGTCAAGAAAGTGACCTTGCTGGGCTTGATGGCTCGTGCCTGTAATACCAGCTACTTGGGAGGCTGAGGTGGAAGAATCACTTGAGGCCAAGAGTTCATGACCAGCCTTGGCAACATAGTGAGATTTCATCTCTAAAATGTTAAAGTAAAAATAAGCTAAGCATGGTGGTGCATGACTGTACTTCCAACTACTTAGGAGACTGAGGTGGGAGAATTGCTTGAGTCCAGGAATTCAAGGCTGCAGTGAGCTATGACTGAACTTGTCAGTTGCCACTGCTGTCCAACCTGGGCAACATAGTGAGACCCTGTTTTTTAAAAAAGTGATCTTCTCTTTCATAACGTAACTTCAGAAACTATATCGAGTTATATACGTCAAAATGTCGACATCAGTTGCAAGATTGGCTTTTATCTAAGAGCAGCTCTTTTTTTAATTTTAAGCTTTAATTTTTATGGGTACATAGTAGGTGTCTATGTTTATGGGGTACATGGGATATTTCGATACAGGCATACAGTGTGTAACAATCACATCAGGGTAAGTGGAGTATCCATCATTTCAAGCATTTATCATTTCTTTGTGTTATAAACATTCCAGTTATACTCTTTTAGTTATTTTTAAATGTACAATAAAAATTTACTGTAGTCACCCTTTTGTGCCACCAAATACTAGATCCTGTTTTTCCTAACTATATTTTTGTACCCACTAACCATCCCCACTTTCCACCTCTCCTCCCCTCCCCATGAGTTCAGTTGTTTTAATTTTTAGCTTCCACAAATGAGGAAGAAAAAGTTTGTCTTTCTGTGCCTGACTTATTTCACATAATATAATGTCCTTAAGTTCCACCATGTTGTTTCAAGTGACAGGATCTCATTCTTTTTTATGACTAAATAGTACTCTACTGCATGTATGTACTGCATTTTCTTCATCCATTTGTCTGTTCATGGACACTTAGGTTGCTTCCAAATTTTGGCCATTGTGAATAGTGCTGCAATAAACATGGGAGTTCAGATATCATACTGATATCCTTTATTTTGGGTATATATCCAGCAGTGGGGTTTCTGGATTATATGGTACTTCTAGTTGCAGTTTTTTTAAGGAATCTCTATAGTGTTCTTCATAGTGGTTGTATTAGTTTACATTCCCACCAATAGTATATACGGGTCCTCTCTTCACATCCTTGCCAGCATTTGTTATTGCTGGGGGTGAGATGGTACCTCATTGTGGTTTTGATTTGCATTTCTCTGATGTTCATTGATGTTGAGCACGTTTTTATATACCTGTTTGCCATTTGTATGTTTTCTTTTGAGAAATGTCTATTCAGATCTTTTGCCCCGTTTAAAAATGAGATTAGATTTTTTTCCTGTTGAGTTGTTTGAGCTTATTATATATTTTGGGTTTTTTTTGTTTGTTTGTTTGCTTGTTTGTTTTTGAGATGGTGTATTGCTCTGTTGCCCAGGGTAGAGTGCACTGGGGCAATCTTTGCTCCCTGCAACCTGCGCCTCCTGGGTTCAAGCGATTCTCCTGCCTCAGCCTCCTGAGTAGCTGTGATTACAGGCAAGCACCACCATGCCCCACGAATTTTTGTATTTTTAGTAGCGACAGCGCCAGGCTGGTCTTGAATGCCTGACCTTGTGATCCACCCACCTTGGCCTCCCAAAATGCTGAGATTACAAACGTGAGCCACCGTGCCCGGCCATATTTTGGTTATTATAATATTCCTTGTCAGATGGGTAGTTTGCAAATGTTTTCTCCCATTCTGTGGATTGTCTCTTCTCTTTATTGTTTCCTTTGCTGTGCAGAAGCTTTTAGATTTGATGTGATCCTCCTGTTTGTCCATTTTTGCTTTGGTTGCATGTGCCTGTGGGGTATTACTCAAGAAATCTTTGTGCCCAGACCAGTGTCCTGGAGAGTTTCCTGTTTTTGTTTTTGTAGTTTTATAGGTTGAGATCTTAGATTTCAGTCTTTAATCCGTTTGGATTTGATTTTTCTATGTGGTGAGAGATAGGGGTCTAGTTTCATTATTCTGCATATGGATACCCAGTTTTCCCAGGACCATTTATTGGAGACTGTCCTTTGCCTGATGTATGTTTTTGGCACATTTGTCAAAAAATGGGTTCACCGCAGCTGTGTGAATTTATTTCTGGGTTCTCTGTTCTATTCCATTGGCTTATGTGTCTGTTTTTATGCCAGTGCTATGCTGTTTGGGTTACTATAGCTCTGTAATATAATTTGAAGTTAGATAATGTGATTGTGCCAGTTTTATTCTTTTTTGCTTAGGGTGGCTTTGGCTATTCTGGGTCTTTTGTGGTTCCATACAAATTTTAGGATTATTTTTTCTATGTGAAGAATGTCATTGATATTTTGATAAGGATTGTGTTGACTCTGTAGATTGCTTTGGGTAGTGTGGACAGATTTAACAGTATTGATTCTTCCCATCCATGAACATGAAGTAACTTTGCATTTCTTTGAGTCCTCTTCAATTTCTTTCATCAGTGTTTTACAGTTTTCATTGTAGAGATCTTTCACTTCTTTGGCTAAGTTTATTCCTAAGTATTTTCTTTTATTTGTGGCTGTTGTAAATAGAATTACTTTTATGCTTTCTGTTTCAGATTGTTTACTGCTGGCATATAGAAATGCTACTGATTTTTGTGTGTTGATTTTTGTATCTGCAACTTTACTGAATTTATCAGTTCTGATGGTTTTGTGGTGGAGTCTTTAGATGTTTCCAAATATGAGATCGTATCAGCTGCAAGCAAGGATAATTTGACTTCTTCCTTTCTAATATAGATACTCTTTATTTCTTTCTCTTGTCAACTTGCTCTAGCTAAGACTCCCAGTAATATGTGGAATAACAGTGGGCATCCTTAACGTGTTCAAGGTCTTAGAAAAAGGTTTTCAGTTTTTCACTGTTCAGTATGACACCAGCTATGAGTGTGTCATATATGGCTTTTATTGTGTTGAGGTATGTTCCTTCTATACTTAGTTTTTTGAGAGTTGTTTTTTTTTTTTTTATCATGAAGGGATGTTGCATTTTATCAAATGCTTTTCAACATCAGTTAAAATGATCAGTGGTTTTTGTCCTTTATTCTGTTGTGTTGATATGATTGATTTGTGTATGTTGATCTATCCTTGTATCTCTAGAATAGATCTCACTTGGTCATGATGAATAATCTTTTTAATGTGCTGTTGGATTTGGTTTGCAAGTATTTTGTTGAGGATTTTTGCATTAATGTTCATCAGGGATATTGCCCTATAGTTTTCCTTTTATTTGATGTGTCTTTGTCTGGTTTTGGTATCAGGATAATACTGTCCTTCTAGAATGAGTTTGGACGTATTCCCTCCTCCGTTGTTTTTTGGAATAGTCTGAGTAGGATCGGATTAATTCTTTTTTAAGAACCTCATCTCTTGATAAAATAAATGCTTCTTGCTTTTTTTTTTTTTTTTTTTCTTTTTGAGACAGAGTCTCGCTCTGTCGCCCAGGCTGGAGTGCAGTGGCCGGATCTCAGCTCACTGCAAGCTCCGCCTCCCGGGTTCACGCCATTCTCCTGCCTCAGCCTCCTCAGTAGCTGGGACTACAGGCGCCCGCCACCTCGGCCGGCTAGTTTTTTTGTTTTGTTTTTTTTTTTTGGTATTTTTTAGTAGAGACGGGGTTTCACCATATTAGCCAGGATGGTCTCGATCTCCTGACCTTGTTATCTGCCCGTCTCGGCCTCCCAAAGTGCTGGGATTAGAGGCTTGAGCCACCGCGCCCGGCCTCTTGCTTCATTTTAACATTGGATGGAATTTTAAATTACTATAGTTGGTTATATATATATGATATGTATAAATTATATTTAGTTATAGATAACATACATTTTATATATGTATAATATATAACATACATTGTTTTATATGTGTATAATATATAAAATATATATTGATTTTTGGAAGGTACTTGATTACCTGAACTTTGTAAAATTTTTTTTATTAGGATTAAAAGTAAGTTGGATCAAGGAGGAGTGATTCAAGATTTTATTAACGCCTTGGATCAGCTCTCTAATCCTGAACTGCTCTTTAAGGTAATGATAGAACAGCTTCTGGCACATAAAACATAGAACTTGGGTAAAACTTAATTGCAATCTAACTTGATTTTTTTCTTACCTTCCCCATCCCCCCTCCCCAACAGGATTGGAGCAATGATGTAAGAGCTGAACTGGCAAAAACCCCTGTAAATAAAAAAAACATTGAAAAAATGTATGAAAGAATGTATGCAGCATTGGGTGACCCAAAAGCTCCAGGCCTAGGGGCTTTTAGAAGGAAGTTTATTCAGGTATGGACTGGCACAGCCTGCCTTTATGATAGCAGAATCATTGTGACAGTCAATATTTACATTTAATGATTTAACAGTTCTGGATTTAAAATGTCTGTTGAATGCATTAGATCTCATGCTTTCTGTGACACACTGATAACATATGTTTAGGTTAGCTGGTAGCAGGTGGGTTAGTAGGTAAAACCTCAGAGTTTCATTACATGTTGTTCATGCTCAGATTTTTAGATCTGAAAGTTACATATAGATTGGTATTTCCAGTTCTTCAGATGGCTTGTGTTAAATAAGCTGATAAGTATTTTCAAGCACTTAGTTCGGGGCACAGTTCTGGGTGCTCAGGATCCAGTCCCCAAATACAAAGGGGTTGTGTGACAAAACTGCTCACCAAGAGCTGTGCCTAGGACAAGTGTGGTAAGTGTGAGATCTTTCAGAGGGTGCTGGAGTTGGAAGGAAAACACACCATCATGTGATGGGAATGATGGAGCAAGTAGACTGCAGTCAGCCCAGTTGCCACACCTTTGCAGCCTGCTTGGCTCCTTCTCTCCCTCCTCCATCTGGAGACTTCTTGCCCTTAGGGCTTGGCAGCAGCATCCTTTCAGAGCCTTTCCCATCCCTCCCCCAACTGTGATCTCCAGAAGAGTCGAGTGTTCTTCCTTTCTCACCTGAAACACCTTACTTTACATTCTCTCTGCTTAGCCTGGGTCATACTGACTTTTCTTTCTAGTTTTTGTCAAAATTACTTTTATTCATTAAACCTCAAGAAATTTAAGGGCTTAGATAAGTCTTGGAACTCTTGTTGCCAGAGTTCTCAAGTTCCACTGTGTATAGTGCAAAGGAAGAGCTTTATCCTTTTTTAAATAACTGCTTTATTACGATATAATTCACATGGCCCTTAAGTCATCCATTTAAAACAGTTTTACGTATATTCACAGAGTCATGAAATCATCACCATATCAATTTTAGCACATTTTCATCGCCACAAAAAGAAACCCATACCCGTTAGCAGCACCGCCTCCACACAGCCTTCGGCCTAGTCTGCCCCCAGCGCACTGCCACCTCAGCCTATCTGCACGTTGTCTCTTGTCTCGGAATTCATGGCCACTTTGATGCTGGAAGCCCTGAGACTGCCCTGCAGGGCTATCCATGGGAAGCACAGTTCTTCCCCCTGCAGCAGCACCTGATCCTGCCCAAGCCTGCAGGGTGCACAGAGGCCTCCTTTGTTCCTTTCAGGCAGGAGATGTGTTTGGAGTTTTATTTCTAGTACCTTAGAAAATTTATCCAGAACTTTCCACTTTGTACCAAATCAAAAATAACTTGCATTCATTCAAAGAATAATCTACCAAAACAAAGTGCCTCAAATATGACTTTAGAGGATCCTTAAGGGCATTATGCCTTTCAGAAAGGATAATGCTGATTATGTTTGGAAATAGCTAATTTCCATGTATTCTAAGAATTGAAGATTGTTTCTACTTTTTTCATCCACTTACAGATCAAAGAAGAAATCTGTTTTATATATGTCAATT
Organism: Piliocolobus tephrosceles; assembly: GCF_002776525.5. NCBI lineage: Eukaryota > Metazoa > Chordata > Mammalia > Primates > Cercopithecidae > Piliocolobus > Piliocolobus tephrosceles. The sequence goes on from NC_045440.1 coordinate 47,923,867, forward strand.
TTCCTATAGTGGATTATCTTAAAATAGAGCACGTTTCATTTACAGCAGATTTATGTTGTGACATTAGTTATAAATTTGGTAAGAACATTTCTAATTAGAGATGATCAGGTAAATCTTGACAACTGTTGAGTAACTGCTAGTAAGGCTCTTGAGATTTATTTTTTATTTGATATCAGAATTATAATTCAAATAAATATCTAAGTAGAGGCTAATGCAAAGAGATAATTAATATGTTCCAAGGTAGAGTACTTTTAATAATTGCTTTTAGGAATAAACATATCTGCTGGGCGCGGTGGCTCACGCCTGTAATCCCAACACTTTGGGAGGCCGAGGCAGATGGATCAACGAGGTCAGGAGTTCGAGACCAGTCTGGCCAACATGGTGAAACCTGTCTCTACTAAAAATACAAAGCTTAGCTGGCATGGTGGTGCACACCTGTAGTCCCAGCTACTCGGGAGGGTGAGGCAAGAGAATCACTTGAACCAGCAGGTGGAGGTCGCAGTGAGCCGAGATAGCGCCACCGCACTCCAGCCTGGGTGACAGAGCAAGACTCTGTCTCAAAAAATAAAAATAAAAGAGTATTTAAATAATATTTTTTCTGGCTTATTACCCAAAATAATAACTTGAAAGACTTTTACTAAAGAAAGTGGCATTCTTAAATTTTTCTCTTCAGTTGGTATCAAAAATTATAAGCCATTTATTTCTACTGAACTACTTCCTTTATTTTACTGTTTTTAACTTTGTTCTTAGTTATTTTTGTCATCATAATGATGTAGAACAGTAACTAGACAATGAGTGCACAGAGGTTAAATGACTTCGCCAAGTTTTTAAAGCCCTTATTAGGATTTATTAACTAAAAGTCACTACTAACCATGTTTTTTGTTTTTGAGACCGAGTCTTGATCTATCGCCCAGGCTGGAGTGTAGTGGCATGATCTCGGCTCACTGCAACCTCCGCCTCCCGGATTCAAGTGATTCTTCTGCCTCAGCCTCTCGAGTAGCTGGGACTACAGGCGCATGCTACTGCACTTAGCTAATTTTTTTTATTTTTAGTAGATACAGGGTTTCACCATATTGGCTGGGCTGGTCTCGAGCTCCTGACGTGATCTGCCCCCCTCAGCCTCCCAAAGTGCTGGGATTACAGGCGTGAGCCACCTCGCCCGGTTAACCATGTCATTTATTTAATTAATTTATTTATTTGAGACAGAGTCTCACTCTGTCACCCAGGCTGGAGTGCAGTGGCACGATTTCAGCTCACTGCAACCTCTGCCTCCCGGGTTCAAGCGATTCTCCTGCCTCAGCCTCCCGAGTAGCTGGGATTATAGGCATGAGCCACCACACCTGGCTCATTTTTTGTATTTTAAGTGGAGACGGGGTTTCACAACGTTGGCCAGGCTCGTCTTGAACTCCTGAGCTCAAGTGATCCACCTGCCTCGACCTCCCAAAGTGCTGGAATTACAGGCATTAACCATGTCACTTATAATGGAACACAGGAAACAAAAGGCAAACTCTGGATGTTTTAGAGTATTGAAATATTCAAGGAAAGCAAAACTATAATTTTTTTTTTTAGAAACAAAGTCTCACTGCGACACCTAGACTGTAGTGCAGTGGCATGATCATAGTTCACTGACAGTTCAGACTCCTGGGCTCAATAGCGATCCTCCTGCTTCAGCCTCCTGAGTAGATGGAACTACAGGCACGTGCCATCACACCTGGCTAATGTTTGTTGCCCAGGTTGGTCTCGAACTCCTTGGCTCAAGTAATGCTACTACCTTGGACTCCCAAAGTGCTGGGATTACAGGCATGAGCCACCATGCCCAACCAAGACTGTACATCTTAAAGCAGAGAAGAAACATATATTATTGCACACTTCATTCATTACACACTTATAAGCTTAGAGCCGTTTCCACAGTCCAAACTAAACATCAGTCTTTATAGTAAATTCTTATTAATTTCAGACTTTTGGAAAAGAATTTGATAAACATTTTGGGAAAGGAGGTTCTAAGCTACTAAGAATGAAGCTCAGTGACTTCAGTGACATTACCAACATGCTACTTTTGAAAATGAACAAAGACTCAAAACCCCCTGGGAATCTGAAAGAATGTTCGCCCTGGATGAGCGACTTCAAAGTGGAGTTCCTGAGAAATGAGCTGGAGATTCCTGGTGAGTTAACCTCCAGGGGTGACAGAACTGTACTGTCAGAAGCACAGCACTGTAATAAGAACTCGTGGTTTCTGGAATAGTGATACTGGGATATTGACAGTTATCTCTTTTTTTAAAGAATTTTAAAATTCACCAAATTTTTCATCATTAGGAAAATCCATAATTATGAATGAGCACACATTACTAAATGTTTAATGAGATTACAGTTCTTATATTTCTGATTCTGACAAATGTTCAGATTTTCATTTGGTAATAATGGTAAACAGCAATCATAGATTTCCTCTGAACATATTCATTTCATACTTTGCTCCTGAATAACTTTTCTTCAGAAATATAATACAGGTGTAGACTCAGATTACTTCCTGGGATGTGTACACAGTTCCATTTAAAGTGACAAGTTAATGATAAGTCACTGACCTGCAGGAAAAATGATCATAATATTAAGGATAGAGATACACAGCAAATTGGCCAGATTTGAAGGCGTGACTTTTTCAGAGGAAACCTGTGTATGTTCCATTTTCTTCACCCCATATTCGCCAGAGGAGAAAAAAGTTTTAATCTGGTTATTCATGTTCTCATTTCAGTGGGTATAAGAAAAAACATATTTGGAGAAACACTTTTCTTTGTCATTAATAACGACTGTGCAGTTGCATATGGTTCGTTTCAAGAAAAACATTTAAATGTAAGCCTTGTCACGTGCAGCTTGATTGGCCTTGAGGATATGCAGTGTTCTAGTCAATGCATCATTTTTCTATTTAGGATTTGTCCAGAATAGAGCACTAAGTTCCATAATCAGTCAAATTGAGAAATAATTTTTTTTTTTTTTTTGAGTTGGAGTCTTGCCGTGTCGCCCAGGCTGGAGTGTAGTGGCGCAGTCTCGGCTTACTGCAAGCTGTGCCTCCTGAGTTCACACCATTCTCCTGCCTCAGCCTCCCGAGTAGCTGGGACTACAGGCGCTGCCACCATGCCCGGCTAATTTTTTGTATTTTAAGTAGATATGGGGTTTCACCATGTAAACCAGGATGGTCTCTATCTCCTGACCTCATGATCCACCCGCCTTGGCCCCCCAAAGTGCTGGGATTACAGGAGTAAGCCGCTGTGCCTGGCCGAGAAATAACATTTTTTAAAAGTCAGTTTCCTTTAAATGAAAACTTTTCAGTAAAAAGTTTTATGTTAGATTGGTTTTTTAAAAAGTAGATCAAGAGACATGTTTTAAAATACAGGCAGTTGTCTAACAAGGTGTTCCTAAGCAAAGCTGTGGTTTGTTTTAGGTCAATATGACGGTAGGGGAAAGCCGTTGCCAGAGTACCACGTGCGAATCGCCGGGTTTGATGAGCGGGTAGGTGTGAGGGTGTGTGACCCAGTCCCTGTCCTGATGAACGTTCTTCAGATATGAGAGTGATCTGTTTGCCTTTAGTAAATAAGAGACAATGGCCCATGTTGATCACAGATATATCGAGTTTAACGTATTTACTGAGATGGAGTCTTGCCCTGTTGCCTGGGCTGGAGTGCAATGGTACAATCTCCGGCTTACTGCAACCTCTGCCTCCCGGGTTCAAATGATTCTCCTGCCTCAGCCTTCCAAGTAGCTGAGATTACAGGCACATGCCATCACGCCCAGCTGTTTTTTGAGTTTTTAGTAGAGACAGGGTTTCACCATGTTGACCAGGCTGGTCTTGAACTCCTGACCTCGTGATCCATCCACCTCTGCCTCCCCAAAGTGCTGGGATTACAGGTGTGAGCCAGTGCGCCCAGCTTTTTTTTTTCTTTGTTTGAGACAAGAGTCTCGCTCTGTCACCCAGGCTGGAGTGCAGTGGCACATTCTCAGCTCATTGCAACCTCCACACCCTGGGTTCAGGCGATTCTCCATGTCTCAGCCTCCCTAGTAGATGGGATACAAGTGTGCGCCACCATGACTGGCTAATTTTTGTATTTTTAATAGAGACAGGGTTTCACCATGTTGGCCAGACTGGTCTCAAACTCCTGACCTCAAGTGATCTACCCGCCCCATCCTCCCAAAGTGCTGAGATTGCAGGCATGAGCCACCGCTCCGTGCCCTGAGTTTCTTAATATAATGTCTCCAGTGTTTGAACAACAATTCTATTTAAAATACCATAAACTCAAAGAGTAAGCTGTGTGTGAGTATCCACTATAAAATATGTGTAGCGTTGGCTTACCACTGTAGAAAGTTTACATGTTGGCTGTTGCTGCTTGCTAAGGGTATCCACATTCATAAGCAAGTATTTATAACCAGGAATACAACATTTCTGCGGGCACAGTAGTCAGGCACAAGCAGGTAGCAGGAATTCGTTGCTGGCCTGGGCACTCTGCTCTTCTTTGGCACTGTCTTCAGAGGGCAGTCCTGCAGAGGAATGCTCACAGCCAGTGTGGCTTTTCCCTCTGAGTTTGACACGCCGCTAGCCTGTGCCCTGAGGTGACATTCTGATTTTTGAAGGTGACAGTCATGGCATCTATGCGAAGGCCCAAGCGCATCATCATCCGTGGCCACAACGAGAGGGAGCACCCTTTCCTGGTGAAGGGTGGCGAGGACCTGCGGCAGGACCAGCGTGTGGAGCAGCTCTTCCAGGTCATGAATGGGATCCTGGCCCGAGACTCTGCCTGCAGCCAGAGGGCCCTGCAGCTGAGGACCTACAGCGTGGTGCCCATGACTTCCAGGTAACTGCCAGTAGGCTGCTGCACATTGCTTGGCGTCCACGGGACTGTTTTTCTAGTGAAGAAAGAGCAGTTTGGGTTTACTCGTTAACCTTTTATTCTCCCTTTCAGGTTAGGATTAATTGAGTGGCTTGAAAATACTGTTACCTTGAAGGACCTTCTTTTGAACACCATGTCCCAAGAGGAGAAGGCGGCTTACCTGAGGTAAGGGCGGCCACACGCCCTGCTCCCCCAGCAGTCGCCTCCCCTCACTTCTCCAGTGGCAGGTCGGGGCCGTGACAGGCGCGCTCGAGAGCCCACACTGCCTGCCCCGCAGTCTGCTGGCTGGGTCAATAAACCAAATGGAGTGCTGGCTGCTAACCAGTAGTTGCAGATATTTTACCATAATACAAAATATGTGTTAACTTTGGGTGGGGGGAAGAAAAATTGTTGAAGGAAATAATAATAAAATTAGCAGATAACATGTAGTAAAGCATTTTCTGTGGGATAGGCACTGTTCTCAATTTTTAACGTGTATGAATCAATTTACTTCTCACCAACCACCTACAAGGTAAGTGAGTATTATTATCACTACTATATAGATGAGGAAGCTGAGGCCCAGAAAGGTCAAGTAACTTGTCCTGTGTCACTTAGCCTGTAAAGTAGGGTAGCTGGGATTACTAGTCATGATATGGATGCTTTTTTATTTTTCTTTATCCTTTTCTCTGTTTTCCAAGTTTTCTACAATTAACATGTATATTTTAACCACAAGTTTTTTTTATTTCCTTTTTGTTTTTGTAAAGAAAAATAAGGACAACATGAGAAACATTTTGAGGGTTGACAGATTTTGACAACCAAAGTTGACAGGTTTGGATGACGAAGCTGTAGGATGAAGGAACAGCTTCAGGGCCTCTTTCTCTTTGATATCCTCTGATTCTTTCCTAAAAAGTTTTTAAATAGGGGCAGTGTTCCCTTCAGTCAGGAAAGATTTCTGAAAAACTCAAACATATTCTTATCAAACTCATGTTCCCAGGTGATAATTACTCTACAGGGCAGTGTTCACCAACTTTTAGTTCCAGACATTTGAGTCCTTTGCTTAGAATTGTTTCTACTTTCCCTGGAATACGGGGCAACTGATGAGCATGCTTCCTGGAGTCTCACAAATTCCAGATCTAGCCCTGGCACTGAGCCTCTGCCTGACAATGCAGGTGCCAAGCAGGTGTCGCCTTTCCCGTGGTACCTCTCTACATTTGTGGGACGGGGCACAGGGTTAATATAGGTACCAGGAGAGTTGAAAGCACCTTACGTAATGGAATTATGTAAATAATTTCCAACTGCCTTTTTTTAGGGCACTTCCAGTACCCATTATTAAAATCCTTGCTATTTTTTTTCTTAATTCAGCATGTTACAGTGTTTTGTTTTTTTGAGACAGTGTCTCTCTCTGTCGCCAGACTGGAGTGCGGTGGCATGACCTTGGCTTACTGCAATCTCCGCCTCCCGGGTTCCAGCAATTCTCCTGCCTCAGCCTCCCGAGTAGCTGGGATTACAGGCGTGCGCCACCATGCCCAGCTAATTTTTGTATTTAGTAGAGATGGGTTTTCACCATGTTGGCAGGATGATCTTGATCACTTGACCTCATGATCCGCCCTCCTTGGCCTCCTAAAGTACTGGGATTACAGGCCTGAGCTACTGCGCCCAGCCTACGGTTTTATAACCTAAGAATTTTGATCTCACTTTAAACTAGGAGGAGAGAATTTTAAGATGGAGGAGACTACTTTTAAAGTTAACTTTAGTAGCAACTTAGAAAAGATTTATTTCAGCTGAAGTGATTGAATTGCTAAGTGACACGTGAAGCTGTTCTGTCTTTAGATTTTATTGGGAAAACTTGTTAAAGCTTTCCTCACAAAAGTACCCAAACATATGTATATCACATTGTTTCCCACTGCCCAGGTACTGCCTTTTTCCTAGGAAACATTGAAAACAGCTTTTCAAGTTCACTTAAGCATCCATTGTCATTTAAGAAAATACTTTCTCATAGGAGTGCAGAAGGTTATTGGAAGAAAAAAGAAAAAATATTTTCTCATATTTACTGTGGATTGTGTGTATATCTACATATTGGAAATATGAAGAAAGATGTGGCACTGGCCAGGCGCAGCAGCTCACGCCTGTAATCCCAGCACTTTGGGAGGCCGAGGTGGGCAGATCGCCTGACGTCAGGAACTCAAGACCAGTCTGGTCAAGATGGCAAAACCCTGTCTCTACTGAAAATACAAAAATTAGCTGGGCGTAGTGGCGGGTGCCTGTAATCGCAGCCACTTAGGAGGCTGAGGCACGAGAATCGCTTGAACCCAGGAGGTGGAGGTTGCAGCAAGCTGAGATTGCACCACTGCACTCCAGCCTGGGCGACAGAGTCTCAAAAGAAAGAAAAAGAGACCGGGCGCGGTGGCTCACGCCTGTAATCCCAGCAGTTTGGGAGGCTGAGGCGGGCAGATCACGAGGTCAGGCATTCAAGACCAGCCTGGCCAACATGGTGAAACCCCGTCTCTACTAAAAATACAAAAATTAGCTGGACGTGGTGGCATTTGCCTGTAATCCCAGCTACTCAGGAAGCTGAGGCAGGAGAATCGCTTGAATCCAGGAGGCGGAGGTTGCAGTGGGCTGAGATCGCACCACTGCACTCCAGCCTGGCGACAGAGCGAGACTCCATCTCAAAAGAAAAAAAAAAGAAAAAAGAAAAAGATGTGGAAGTGATCTAAATAAGGATAAAAACAGACATAATCCATCTTTAGCAAAACTGTGTGGGCTTTTTGGCTGTGGTAGTGACATGGCCTGAGGCTTCTAGCAGCTGCCTGTGGTGCTGTCGCCCTCTTGTTATGATTCTTTCTAGGTCAAAGTTGGAGAATTGCATGCCTGGTTAATAAACAGTTATGTTTAGTTCATCTTATTCCTCTCTATGTCAGTGGGAAATTTATTGTATTTAATGGTTTTGTACCTAAATTTTTCATAGGTAATAGCTTGGATTTCTTTAGGAATAATTAAGCATGAATAATGGTATATTGAAATTCAAGATCCAGAGTAATGTGGGTTCAGTATTAATATTGAATATGGTTAAAAGTCATATTATTTTTTTCCTGTTGCTTTGCTATTTTTCAGTGAATTCTTGGTGATCTTTGTCTTTGAAATCACATAATGCTAAAATCTTCCTAATTCGGATTCCCCCTTTCTCACTCACTAGTGATCCCAAGGCACCGCTGTGTGAATATAGAGATTGGCTGACAAAAATGTCAGGAAAACATGATGTTGGAGCTTACATGCTAATGTATAAGTAAGTTTGGTTTTGATTTTCCTTTGTATTTGTTAGTTCGTTCTTCTGCGAATTGCATGTTTTCTTTTGATTCTTAGAAAGCTTTGCCTCAGAGAGATCATCAAGATTATTTGATATTTGAGTCTCAGTATAAACAAAAAGTTTTAAAATTTAAATTTTAAGTCAGAGAATTTTTTCTAATTAGATGTTTCTATTATTAAATCATAGGGGAGCTAATCGTACTGAAACAATCACCTCTTTTAGAAAACGAGAAAGTAAAGTGCCTGCCGATCTCTTAAAGTAAGTACCCTTCTGCCCTCACCCTTAGCAGGATCACAGCAGCCGCACAGCTGTGTCTCTCTTGCAGGCGGGCCTTTGTGAGGATGAGTACAAGCCCCGAGGCTTTCCTGGCACTCCGCTCCCACTTTGCCAGCTCTCATGCTCTGATATGCATCAGCCACTGGATCCTCGGGATTGGAGACAGACATCTAAACAACTTTATGGTGGCCATGGAGACTGGCGGCATGATCGGGATCGACTTTGGGCATGCATTTGGATCTGCTACACAGGTGCGCTTGCTGTGCTCTCATGATCCTGGGCGAGAGTCATCATAGGACTTTCAACACCCTCCAGAAATAGACAGTTTTTAAGGAAGAACAACATATTAGATTCGTTTTGTCATGTCATTGATTGCAGAAAGGGATAATCACTTCCTGCAGCCTTGTCAGGTCACAGAAGTCATGGTGATCAATGATATCATCAGAACCGGGAATCAAATGTGTTCGCAGATCAAAGGAAGACTCTAAGGAAGTTTTAGGAAGCCCCATAATAAAAATGTCTGGTAAAAAATGTGATACATATCTTTTCTCTGGTTAACCTCTGAATGTTTGGATCCATCCTTCTCAATATCTGCGGCCTGTATCCTGCGCACGTGGGTTTTGCACTGAGGGATAATGCAAGCTAAGGTGGTTACTCCTGAGCGTAGGAACTCACGTCTGTGCAGCTGATTTCAAGGGAAGCAGGGTCTGTATTGTTACTAAATGTGAACAGTAACTATGAGAGGTTGCTGCCGTTTGTGCTCGGTACTTTGAGAGTTCTGGCTTACATATTCTGCTGCTTGCCTTTTTTTCTTGTTTAGTTTCTGCCAGTCCCTGAGTTGATGCCTTTTCGGCTAACTCGCCAGTTTATCAATCTGATGTTACCAATGAAAGAAATGGGCCTTATGTACAGCGTCATGGTACACGCGCTCCGGGCCTTCCGCTCAGACCCTGGCCTGCTCACCAACACCATGGATGTGTTTGTCAAGGAGCCTTCCTTTGACTGGAAAGTAGGTTTTGTTTCATGTGCACTTTTCACTTTTTTGACAGTGTCCCTGTGATCGAGCTGGTATCTCCCGTGTATGATGGAAGTGCATCGAGTCATGTTGATGAAAATATTTACATTATTTTGTACAGCATTTCTCAAAATTAGTATTTAGGATTGTCTGGCTTGAAAACCAGAGGCCGGGCCCAGTGGTTCACGCCTATAATCCCGAAACTTTGGGAGGCAGAGATGGGAGGATCACCTGAGGTCAGGAGTTGGAGACCAGCCTGGCCAACATGGTGAAACCCTGTCTCTACTAAAAATACAGAAATTAGCTTGGTGTGGTAACGCACGCCTATAATCCCCGTTCCTTGGGAGGCTGAGGCAGGAGAATGGCTTGAAACTGGGAGGCAGAGGTTGCAGTGAGCCAAGATCACGCCATTGCACTCCAGCCTGGGCAACAAGAGTGAAACTCTGCCTCAAAAAAATAGTTAAGAGGCAAAACGTTTATTTGGAGAAATAAGGGGCCTGCTGAGGCCCCTCGTCTCATGATGTGTACGCCATGGAGTCTGTATGAACAGCTTTGTAGCTGTAGACAATAAAGCAAGGCTACTCCTGGTTATAGATGTTTGTTTACTTTAAGATCATTACTAGATTTAATCTGTTTGGACATGATTGTATGTACCATTATAATCAGCTGGGAAAATCATCTTCTTTTCTTTTAGAATTTTGAACAGAAAATGCTGAAAAAAGGAGGATCATGGATTCAAGAAATAAATGTTGCTGAAAAAAATTGGTATCCCCGACAGAAAATAGGTTACGCTAAGAGAAAGTTGGCAGGTGCCAATCCAGCAGTCATTACTTGGTAAGATTTTTATATGTGGAAAAAACTAACAGACTACCAACATGCTACTGTTTCTCGAGGAACCAACATATGTACAAAGTGCTGAGCACTTGATATTCTGTTAGCATGACTCCTCTGCTTTCATTGAAGAGGAAAGCAGGGCTTAGAGAGGCTGACTTCCCGAAAGCCAGGGCGAGGCCTGCAACTGTGACGTATGTCTTCAGGCTTACACTCAGTCCCTCGAACAGTTGTGCCAATTGGAGAAACAGAAGGTGTGCTCTTAGGCCAGAATATTGTTACATGCATGAGGAGGCTTAGGTTTTAAATTTGCTTTTGTCCTTTTTAGGGCATTTGACCCTGATGGACATAGTACCTAGGTATGAAAAGCACGGTGTGGACTTGTTAGATGAGACTCCAATTTGGGTTGGCTTTTAGGTTAGCTTTAAAATTTTTTCTTGTTGAGGTCTAAAGCAAATATAAATTTATGGAGATGATTCACAGGAAGGAAAAAAGTTGGACTTTAGAATTAAGTAATAGTGGCAGTCTATGGTCAACTTATTTTTGACAAGAGTGCCAAGACCATTCAGTGACCTTTCCAACAGATAGTACTGGCAAAAGAATGAAGTTAGGTCCCAGTTTCACACCATGTGGAAAAATTAATTCAGAATGGATCAAAGAGCTAAATGTAAGAGTCAAAACTATAAAACACTTAGAAATAGGAGTAAATCAGCTGGGCGTGGTGACTTACGCCTCTAATCCCAACACTTTGGGAGGCCAAGGCGAGTGGATCACTTGAGGTCAGGAGTTCGAGACCACCCTGGCCATCAAGGTGAAACCCCATCTCTACTGAAACTACAAAAATTATCTGGGCATGGTGATGCGCACCTGTAATCCCAGCTATTAGGGAGGCTGAGGCAGGAGAATGACTTGAACCCCGGAAGGTGGAGGTTGCAGTGAGCCAAGATGGCGCCACTGTACTCCAGCCTAGGCGACAAAGCAAGACTCTGTCTCAAAAAAAAAAATAGAAATAGGAGTAAATCATCCTGACCTTGGATTTTGTTGTGATACTTGCCATTTTTTAGGTATGACACTGAAAGCACAAGCAGGAAACAAATACATACTTTGGACTTCATCAAAATTAAACAATTTTGTGCTTCACAGAGTGCTATCAAGAAAGTGTTTCAGCCTTCAGAATGGGATAAAATATTTGCAAGTCATGTATCTGATAAGGGACTTGTATCTAGAATACATTTTAAAACTCTTATAGCCTAATAATAGATAGACAATTAAAAATGGTCAGGGCTGGGCTCAGTGGCTCACGCGTGTAATCTCAGCTACTAGGGAGGCTGAGGCAGGAGGATCACTTGAACCCAGGAGGCAGAGGTTGCAGTGAGCCGAGATCGCGCCATTGCACTCTGGCCAGGGTGACAGAGCAAGACCCTGTCTCAAAAAAAAAAAAAAAGTCAAAAGACTTGAACTAACATTTCTCTAATGAAAATATACAAATGGCCAATAAGCACGTGAAAAAATGCTCAGCATCACTAGTCATCAGGGAAATCCAAGTGAGATACTACCTCACACCTGCTAAGATGGCTGTTATTTAATTAATTAATTTTTGAGACAAAGTCTTGCTCTGTCACCCAGGCTTACTGCAACCTCCACCTCCTGGGTTCAAGCGATCCTCCTGTCCCAGCCTCCTGAGTAGCTGAAATTACAGGTGCATGCTACCACACCTGGTAATTTTTGTATTTTTAGTAGAAATGGGGTTTCGCCATGTTGGCCAGGCTGGTCTTGAACTCCTGACCTCAGGTGAGCCACCACGCCTTGCCAGATGGCTATAATTTTAAAATAGGGCTAATGCAGTGGCTCACACCTGTAATCCCAGCACTTTGGGAGGCCAAGGCAGGAGGATAACTAGATCCCAGGAGTTCAAGTCTAGCCTGGGCAATATAGCAAGACCCTGTATCTACCAAAAATTTTTAAAACTTTCTTTTTTTTTTTTAAATTAAAAAAAAGGAATCTAACAAATGTTGAGTGAGGATGTAGAGAAGGTGGACTCCTCATACTCTGCTGGTGGGAGTGGGAAAGGGTGCATCTGCTGTGGGAAAGTGGCAGTTCTTCACAAAGTTAAACATAGAGTTACCATTGTGAACCCAGCAATGCCACTCCTAGGTGAATCCTAGGAATTCATTCAGGAGAAGTGAAGGCTTACATTCACACAAAAACTTGAGCAGCATAATTCATGTTCTGTTTTCCTACAGATCCAGTCTTTGACTGAAAGATTATAAGCCACAGAAAAGACTCTGAGTGATGACATGGGGAATGTGTTTGGATAGGATCGCTAGGAATGCGGGCAACAAAGGAAAATAACACATGCTTTGTGTTTTCTCTTTGTTCTTTTTCCAGTGATGAGCTGCTACTGGGTCACGAGAAGGCCCCTGCCTTCAGAGACTATGTGGCTGTGGCACGAGGAAGCAAAGATCACAACATTCGTGCCCGAGAACCAGAGGGTGGGCTTTCAGAAGAAACTCAAGTGAAGTGCTTGATGGACCAGGCGACAGACCCCAACATCCTTGGCAGAACCTGGGAAGGATGGGAGCCCTGGATGTGAGGTCTGTGGGAGTCTGCAGATAGAAAGCGTTACATTGTTTAAAGAATCTACTATACTTTGGTTGGCAGTAATCCATGAGCTGATTTTCCTGAAGCACTAAAGAGAAATCTCTTTTGTGCTACAGTTTTATAGCATGAGTTTAAATCAAGATTATGAGTAAATGTATATGGGTTAAGTCAAAGATAAGGTTATAGTAACATCAAAGGTTAGGTGAGGTTTATAGAAAGATACATATCCAGGCTTACCAAAGTATTAAGAATACAGTATGTGATCAGCTTTCAAAGCATTTACAAGTGCTGCAAGTTAGTGAAACAGCCGTCTCCATAAACAGGAAATGTGAGAAACCTTGGAATGCCCTTCTGGTTCTGGCACATTGGAAAGCACACTCAGAAGGCTTCGTGGCCAAGATTTTGGGAGAGTAAAGCTAAGTATAGTTGATGTAACATTGTAGAAGCAGCATAGGAACAATAAGAACAATAGGTAAAGCTCTAATTATGGCTTATATTTAGAAATGACTGCATTTGATATTTTAGGATATTTTTCTAGGTTTTTTCCTTTCATTTTATTCTCTTAGTTTTGACATTTTATGGTAGATTTGCTCTCTAGAAGGGAACATCTTTATTTAGGAGGGTAAAAATTTTGGTCATAGCATTCACTTTTGCTATTCCGATCTACAACTGCAAGATACATAAAAGTGCTTTTTGCATTACAAATTTGGGATAGCTTCAAAAATCTCATGGTTGACGTTAGGGATAGCACTAAGCATTTTAGTTCCAGGAGAATAAAAGAAATTCCTATTTGAAATGAATTCCTCATTTGGAGGGGAAAAAAAAGCATGCATTCTAGCACAAGATCAAATTATGGAATACAAAAGTGGCTCCTTCCCATGTGCAGTCCCTGTGCCCCCTCCAGTCCTCTGCACACCCAAACTGTTTCTGATTGGCTTTTAGCTTTTTGTTGTTGTTTTCTCCTTCTAACACTTGTATTTGGAAACTCTTCTGTGATTTTGAGAAGTATACTCTTGAGTGTTTAATAAAGTTTTTTTCCAAAAGTAGTGTGTATCTATCTCTCTTATGCAGTTTGAAGAGCAAAATATTCATCTTACAAAATAGTTTATTATACTACTTGCCTAGTTTGTTCTGATAAATGCAGGTTAAATGCGTTACGGCATTTAAAATAAACATTAATGCCCGGGCACACTGGGAGGCCAAGGCCAGAGGATTGCCTGAACTCCTCGAGCCCAGGAGTTAAAGACCAAGAGGGCAACATAGTGAGATCCCATGTCTATTTTTAAAAATAAAATAACAAATTTATCTTCTCAACAAGTGATACCTGTTGAACCAAATTTCATCTGTAAAGAAAAATAAGTGATCGTGTATGTGAAAAATCTGGTACACATGATCTAGTAAATATTTTTGCACAAAAATGGCCAAAGTAAGCCCACTTTGGAGTAGAGTTGATAATATATTGTTTTCTGTAACAACTAATTCGCTATAATTCTTGCTTGAGTCCTGTTAATTCGGACTACATTCATTAAATGGATCACCTACATCGTAGGAAACCCTGTTTTTTTAATGACTACTTTTCATATCAGTAAAAGTTGATTGTTATGGCCAGGTGTGGTGGCTCACGCCTGTAATTCTAGCACTTTGGGAGGCTGAGGCGGGTGGATCACCTGAGTTTGGGAGTTCAAGACCAGCCTGACCAACATGGAGAAACCCCGTCTCCACTAAAAATACAAAATTAGTCAGGTGTGGTGGCCCATGCCTGTAATCCCAGCTACTCAGGAGACTGAAGCAGGAGAATTGCTTGAACCCAGGAGGCAGAGGTTGCAGTGAGCCAAGATCGTGCCGTTGCACTCCAGCCTGGGCAACAAGATTGTTGCCTGCCAACAAACAAATTGATTGTTACAAGTTGTGTGTGTGGGTCTAGTCTCAAAGCTGTGTGCTCAAAAAGTTCATCATTGCTCACGAGAGTGCAGTAAGAAGAAACTTGCTGTGTACAGCATTCAGAAAACATTCATAAAATTATACTAGATGTTAAATGGTCATTACACAATGTAGGAACTGCACATCTGAATCATCACTGGGGCTCAAGCTTTAACTCGTGATTCTTGCTGAATAAGAATATTTGATTTGGAAACCAAGAAACAACACTTAACACTGATTACAAGGAAATATGAATGATATTATTGTTACATGAGTGGTAATATTTACATTATAAACATTTTGATATGTAGGTTGTATATGAAACATTTGTTTTTCAACGCCAAAATAATCCAGAAAGTTTCAGATTTAAGCTTAATGAAGACTTGAATGATCCCATGCTTTAGCACTTTGTCAGACTAAAAACCCAAGTATATAATACACTCCTTTAGGACAAGTACTGTGTCCTAATCACTATCTGTCAGCACCTCATAGTCTGGCACATGATAGTCAACAGAACAAAGCCATACGAATAATTTGGTAAAGAATTCAACTTTTAAAAACTACTTCTATAAGAAATAAAAATTATTGGCCAGGCGCTGTGGCTCACACCTGTAATCCCAGCACTTTGGGAGGCTGAGGTGGGCAGATTACGAGGTCAGGAGATCAAGACCATCCTGGCTAACACGGTGAAACCTTGTCTCTACTAAAAATAGAAAAACAAAATTAGCCAGGCGTGGTGGGTGGCAGTCGCCTGTAGTCCCAGCTACTCAGGAGGCGGGAGAATGGCATGAACCAGGGAGGTGGACCTTGCAGTGAGCTCAGATGGTGCCACTGCATTCCAGCCTGGGCAACAGAGCAAGACTCTGTCTCAAAAAATATATATAAAAATTATTTCACTGACTGATGAGAATTTTTAAAGCACTGTTTATTAACTAATGACCAGTAACTTTTTTTTTTTTTTTCGAGATTCACGGTTGCCCAGGCTGCACCTCCTGGGTTCAAGTGATTCTCCCACCTCAGCCTTCCGAGTAGCCGGGACTACTGGTGCACACCACCATGCCTGGCTAATTTTCGTATTTTAAATTTTGTATTTTGTATTTTTGTATTTTTAGTAGAGACGGGGTTTCACCATGTTGGCCAGGCTGGTCTCAAACTCCTGACCTCAGGTGACCTGCCTGCCTCAGCCTCCCAAAGTGTTGGGATTACAAGCGTGAGCCACTGCGCCTGTACTGCCAAAAATTCTTTGAACTTCAGAATGTTGGCTGTATTAAAATGAAAATATAACTCTGGGAGTTGCATGAAGTTGCTTTTGAATATTTTATGAAAGTATTTAGGGATTGTGCCACTGCACTCCAGCCTGGGCGACACTGACACTTGTTTTTGAGACAGTG
This sequence comes from Piliocolobus tephrosceles, assembly GCF_002776525.5. Classification (NCBI taxonomy): domain Eukaryota; kingdom Metazoa; phylum Chordata; class Mammalia; order Primates; family Cercopithecidae; genus Piliocolobus; species Piliocolobus tephrosceles. The sequence continues at coordinate 47,940,061 of NC_045440.1, forward strand.
TCTCAAAAAAAAAAATTAAGGATCAGCTTTTCAAAAAGCGAAAAGACCATTGGGCGTTTGATAGGAATTGCATTGAATCTGTAGATTACTTTGGTTAATATTGCCATCTTTTTTTTTTTTTTTTGAGACGGAGTCCTGCTCTGTTGCCCAGGCTGGAGTGCAGTGGCCGGATCTCAGCTCACTGCAAGCTCTGCCTCCCGGGTTTACGCCATTCTCCTGCCTCAGCCTCCCGAGCAGCTGGGACCACAGGCGCCCGCCACCTCGCCCAGCTAGTTTTTTGTATTTTTTAGTAGAGACGGGGTTTCACCGTGTTAGCCAGGATGGTCTCGATCTCCTGACCTTGGCGATTCGCCCGTCTCAGCCTCCCAAATATTGCCATCTTAACAATACTGTATTTCAATCCACGAGCACAGAATGCATTTCCATTTATTTATGTCTTGTTTAATTTCCTTCAACAATGGTTTGCAATTTTCAGCAGTTTAAAATACTTCTAATGTTTTGTTTCCTTGGTTAAATTTATTCCTAGCTATTTTGTTCTTTTGGCTACTATTGTAAATGGAATTGTTTTTCCTAACTATGTTTCCAGATTGTTCATTGCTAGTGTATACAAACAGCTGATTTTGTGTGTTGGTCTTTTCTCCTGCAACTTTGCTGAATTAATTTAATAGCTTTAGTACTTATTTTGTGTATTCTTTGGGATTTCTGTATATAGAATGATGTCATCTGTGCATAGAGATAGTTTTATTTCTTTTCCAATTTGACTACCTTTTCTTTTTTCTTACCTAATTGTTGTGGCTAGAACATTCAGCACAATGCTGAGCAGCAGTGGTAAAAGTGGGCATCCTTCTCTTGTTCCCGATCTTAGGGAGAAAGTTTTCATCTCTCACCATTGAGTGTGATGTTAGCTGTGAGTTTTCTGTTTTCTTTTTTTTTTTTTTTTTTGAGATGGAGTCTTGCTCTGTCGCCCAGGCTGGAGTGCAGCGATCTTGGCTCACTGTGACCTCCGCCTCCCAGGTTCAAGCGATTCCCCTGCCTCAGCCTCTGGAGTAGTTTGGATACAGGCACGCGCCACTACGTGGGCTAATTTTTTGTATTTTTAGTAGAGATGGAGTTTCACCGTGTTAGCCAGGATGGTCTTGTTCTCCTTATCTCATGATCCACCTGCCTCGGCCTGCCGAAATGCTGGGATTACAGGCATGAGCCACTGTGCCCGGCCAGCTGTGAGTTTTCATAAATGCCCTTTATCATGTTGAAGAAGTACCCTCTAAGTTTGGCAAGTGTTTTTATTATGAAATGACGAATTTTGCCAAATTTTTTTTTTTTTTTTTGGCATCAAAATGAACCTGTGGTTTTTCTCCTTTATTAATGTCATATATTGATTAATATTTGTATATTGAACCACACTTTCATTGCTGGGATGAATTCTACCTGGCCATGGTGAATAATCCTTTATAATAATTTGTTGGTTTTACTTTGCTAATACTTTGTTGAGGATTTTTGCATCAAGAAGAGATATTAGTCTCTAGTTTTCTTGTGGTGCCTTTGTCTGACTTTGGTATCAGGGTAGTGCTGGCTTCATAAAATGGGTTAGAAAGTTTTCCTTCCTCTGATATTTACTGGAAGAGTTTGCGAAATATTTTGGTATTAATTATTTAAAGGTTTTGTGGAATTCAACAGTGAAGGCATGTGGTGCTAGTCTTGTCTTTGTTGGAGGTTTTTATTGCTGATTCAATCACTGCTTGTTATAGATCTGTTCAAATTTTCTATTTTTTCTTGAGTCAGTTTTGGTAATTGAGTGTTTCTAGGGAATTTGTCCATTTCATCCACTTTATCTAATGCACTGGCATTTATTTCAGTAAGGTTAGTGTTATAGTGTCCCTGTGTTCATTTCTGATAGTTATTTACATTTTCTTTTTCTAAATATAGCTTAATCATCTTTAGCTTTATAGGTAAAGGTAAGTCAATTCTGTTAGCCTCTTCAAAGAATCAACTTTCAGTTTTGTTGATTCTATTTTTCCTTTTTTTTTCTCTCTTTTTTTTTTTTTTTTTTTTTTTGAGACAGGATCTCTCTCTGTTGCCCAGGCTAGAGTGCAGTGGCGTGATCTCGGCTCACTGCAACCTCCACCTCCCAGTTGTTGGGTTTTTTTTGTTTTTTGTTTTGTTTTGTTTTGTTTTGTTTGAGACAGGGTCTCTCTGTCGCCCAGGCTGGAGTACAGTGGCGTGATCTCGGCTCACTGCAAGCTCCGCCTCCCAGGTTCACAGCATTCTCCTGCCTCAGCCTCCCGAGTAGCTGGGACGACAGGCGCCCGCCACCACGCCCGACTAATTTTTTGTATTTTTTAGTAGAGACAGGGTTTCACCATGTTAGCCAGGATGGTCTCGATCTCCTGACCTCGTGATCCACCCTCTTCGGCCTCCCAAAGTTCTGGGATTACATGCGTGAGCCACGGCGCCCAGCCCTCCACCTCCCAGTTTTAAGCGATTCTCCTGCCTCAGCCTTCCAAGTAGCTGGGATTACAGGTACCCACCACCACACCCGGCTAGCTTTTGTATTTTTATTTTTATTTTTTTGAGACAGAGTCTTGCTGGTTTTTCCCGGGCTGGAGTGCAATGGCGCAATCTCGGCTCACTGCAACTTTTGCCTCCTGGGTTCCAGCAATTCTCCTGCCTCAGCCTCCTGAGTATCTGAGATTATAGCACCTGCCACTGTACCCAGCTAACTTTTGTATTTTTAGTGGAGACCGGGTTTCCACTATCTGGATTTTCCATTCACCATGTTGGCCAGGCTGGTCTTGAACTCCTGACCTCAGGTGAGCCACCGCGCGTGGCCGGCCAGTTTTGTATTATTAGTAGAGACAGGGTTTCACCGTGTTGGCCAGGCTGGTCTCAAATTCCTGACCCCAAGTGATTGAGACTCGATTTGTGTCCCTTAGGTTTAGATGGTTGATAGTGTTGTTCAAGTCTGCTGTTTCCTTCTTGTTATGTTTAGATGTTCCATTATTGACACTGGGGTATTGAGGTCTCCAACTATTATTTTATTTTAACTTTTTTAAGATGGAGTGTCACTCCATCGCCCAGGCTGGAGTGCAGTGGCGTGATCTCAGCTCACTATAACCTCTGCCTCCCGTGTTCAAGCAATTCCCCTGCCTCAGCCTCCCAAGTAGCTGGGACTATAGGCACCTGCCACCATGCCCAGCTGAGTTTTGTATTTTTGTTTTTTATTTTTAGTAGAGATGGGGTTTTGCCATGTTGGCCAGGCCGACCTTGAATCCTGACCTCAACTGATCTATCCACCTCGACCTCCCAAAGTACCTGGATTACAGGCGTGAGCCACCATGTCCAGCCTCCATTATTTTCAATCTCTTTCTCCCTTCAGTTCAATGTTTGCTTCATGTGTTTTGGAGATCTGCTGTTTGGCGTTGTGTCTTTATAATTCTTATAATGTTTTTGATGGATTGACCTTTTATCAATACATAAAATCCTTTTTTTTAATCTCTTGTAACAAGTTTTGACTTAAAGTCTTAAAAGTCTTATAAGTCATGCCCGCTATCTGGTTTTTTGGGGGTTTTTTTGAGACAGAGTTTCGCTCTTGTCGCCCAGACTGGAGAGCAATGGCACATTCTCAGCCATGCCAGCTTTCTATTGGTTACTAATTCATGGAAAATATGTTTCCATCCTTTCACTGTAAATCTCATTGTGTCTTTGGATTTAAGTCACCTGTAGATAGCATGTAGTTAGGTCATGTTTTTAAAATCCATTCTGCCAATCTCTCTTTCAATTGGTGAATTAAATACATTTACATTCAAAATGATTTCTGATTAGGAACCACTTCTGTCACTTTGCTATTTGTTTTCTGTAAGTTTCAATCTTTTTTCCCCTAAATTCCTCCAATAGTGTTTTGTATTTGATTGATTTTGCTAGTATTCCATTTGAATTCCCTCATTTTCTCTTCTGTAATGTTTTAAAGATTTTTCTTAGTGGTTATCCTGTTGATTATAATTAATAGCTTACATTTCTAAGAATATAGTTTGAAGTGATACAACTTAGCTATTGAGTTGTTTGAGCTCCTTGTATATTCAGGTTATGAATCCCTTATCAAATGGATAGTTTTCAAATATTTTTTCCCATTCTTCAGGTTGTTTTTTACTATGTTGATTATTTTGCTGTGCAGCTTTTCGGCTTGATGTAATCCCAACTGTCCATTTTGGTTGCCTGCGCTTTGGAGGCCTCATGCAAAACATTTTTGCCCAGACCAATGTCCTGGAGAGTTTCCCCAACATTTTCTTCTAGTAGTTTCACAGTTTCAGGTCTTCGATTTAAGTCTTTAAGCCATTTCTGTGATTTTTGTGTAAAGTGAGAGTTAGGGGTCTCCACATTCTGCATGTGGATATCCAGTTTTCCCAGCACCATTTATTGAAAGCTGTCATTTCCCCCATTGTAAGTTCTTGGCGCCTTTGTAGAAGATGAGTTGGTTATAAATGCGTGGATTTATATCTGGATATTCCATTCTGTCTCATTGATCTATGTGTCTGTTTTTATGCCAGTTCCATGCTATTTTGGTCACTATAGCTTTGTAATAAATTTTGAAGAAAGGTTGTGTGATGCCAGCTTTGTTGTTTTTGCTCAGGATTGTTTTGGCTATTCGGCATCTTTTTTAGTTCCATACAAATTTTAGGATTATTTTTCTACTTCTGTGAAGAATGTCATTGGTATATTGATAGGGATTGCATTTAATGTGTAAATTACTTTGGGGCAGAATTGTCATTTTAACGATATTCATTCTTCAAGACCATAAGCATGGAATATCTTTCACTTTTTTTGTGTCCTCTTCTGTTGTTTGTTTTTGAGACAGGGTCTCAGTCTGTTGCCCAGGCTGGAGTGCAGTGGTGCTATCATGGCTCACTGCAGCCTTGACCTGGGCTCAGGTGATTCTCCCATTTCAGCCTCCTGAGTAGCTGAGACTACAGGCTCACACCACCATGCCTGGCTAATGTTTTGTATTTTTAGTAAAGATGGGGTTTCATCATGTTGCCAGGCTGGTCTCGAGCTCCTGGACTCCAACAGTCTGCCCACCTCGGTCTCCCAAAGTGCTGGGATTACAGGTGTGAACCACCATGTACCCAGTCCACACATTAATTTTATAACAATAAACAAAAGTCCTCTGTATCAGGGGAACCACCCCCAACATTTCAACGTAGGTTCTTTTCTATTTTCCATAAGTGTCAGCCAGTCTGAGAAATAAAGAGAAAGAATACACAAGAGAGAAATTTTACAGCTGGGCCTCTGGGGGTGACATCACATGTTGGCAGGTTCCGTGATGCCCACCTGAGCCACAAAATCAGCAAGTTTTTATTACGGATTTCAAAAGGGGAGGGGGGTGCAAATAGGGAGTGGGTCACAGAGATCACATGCTTCAAATAGCAATAAAAGATCACAAGGGCAGAAGGGCAGAGCAAGGTCACAAGGCCAGGGTGAAATTAGAATTACTAATGAGGTTCCATGTCCCACTGTGCACGCATTGTCATTGATAAACATTTTAACAGGAAATGGTTCAAGAGCAGAGAACCAGTCTGACTAGAATTCGCCAGGCTAGAATTTCCTAATCCTAGCAAGCCTGAGGGCACTGCAAGAGACAAGGGCATATTTCATCCCTTATCTTCAACTGCATAAGGCAGACAACCCCAGAGCGGCTGTCCATAGGCCCCCCCTGGGAATTTTTTTCCTTACTAGGAAAAAAATTCAGTGATATTTCTCCTACTCGTTTTCTGCAATAAGAAAAGCATGACTCTGTTCTGCCCGGCCCTGCAGGCGGTCAGACCTTCTGGTTATCTCCCTTGTTCTCTGAACATCGCTCTTACCCTGTTCTTCTTCAGGGTGCCCAGATTTCATATTGTTCAAACACACGTTTTACAATTTGTGGAGTTAACGCAATCATCTCAGGGTCCTGAGGTGACATACATCCTCAGTTTATGAAGATGATGGGATTTAGAGATTAAAGACAGGAATAGGAAATTATAAGAGTATTGATTGGGGAAGTGATAAATGTCCATGAAATCTGCACAATTTATGTTCAGCGATTGCAGTAAAGGCAGGTGTAAGAAGTTATAAAAGTTTTAATTTGAGGAACTAATAAATGTCCATGAAATCTTCACAATTTATGTTGTTCTGCCGTGGCTGGGTCCCTGACTGCTCGCAACACTCTGAACTCGACTGATACACAAAGTAGTTAATGATAAATGCTTTTATGCTCAGCTGAGACAAAGGAGAAAAAAAAATTGGTCAGATTGATAGAAAATGAAACCTTACATACAAAGTCCCTGGAGACCACAGAAACCAAAAGGATCAAGTGGCCTGGGCTCTCCAGTTGAGTCCTGAGGGAACCAAAGGTAGTAGCGGGAAGTAGGGCAACTGGAATGAGCTTCTGAAGGAACTGCCATTAATTATGACAGATCTGGTCAATCCATTGCGTCTCATGAATGCACTGCTGAAAGCAGCTCCTTGGTGCCTAGGCTGCGCTAAGTGGAGTGCACCCGAGCGGAACAGACCCGAGGGAGTGTGTGGGTAGGTGGGAAGCAGAGCTATGAGAAGAGACCTGAGGGCTGAGGGGTGGGAGCCGCTGTCCCCAGTGCACCCTCCTCTGCCAGCAGAAAGTCCACGTGGGGGGCCCTGTCCCCTGGGCCTCCTTGCGTGCCTGCACCCCTGCTTATGAGAGGTGCCCCTGGGGGCAGGGGACAGCCTTTCCCTCCTGACTGAGACCCAGCCCCTGCAGCCGAGCCCAGACGCTAGAGCCTTGGGGTGCAGTACTGGGTTGCGACCCCCAGAACCACACCCCTCTTGTTTTGGGAAAACTGAATAAAACCCCAGCACCCTGGAGACAGCGCCAGGGACCTGATGTGGGCCAGTTTCCCCAGAGACGGCCAGACGGACTTGGTGCTGCTCAGTCTTCAGAGCTGCTGGGTCTTCGGGGCCTGCAGGTGTCCCCCACGCCCTGGATGGTGTGGAAGGTCCCGGGGCCTTCTCCCAGTACCACCTCCTGCTGCATGGACCCAGCCGTTCTCCACGCTTGGGGAAGGGAGGCATCTGGTCATGCAGCAGAGTGTCAGGGGCCACTGAGCAGGCAGCAGAAAGGGAGAGGGGCACACACAGCCACACCACATACCCCATCACACACACCCATGATACACCACACCACACACCCCATTGCACACCACACAACCACACAAAACATCCCATCACACACACGACACACTACACCACACACCATCATACACCACACACCCACAATACACCCCATCACACCACACACATAACCACACACCCCATCACACACAACACACGCCATCACACCACACCCCATCACACACAACACACAACCACACTGCACACCCTTACACTACACCACACACACATCATACACCCACAATACATCCCATCACACCACCATGCACACACATCACACACACAACCACACCACACACACCCCATCACACACCACACACCCCATCACACACACAACCACACCACACACATTTCCTCACGCCACCACACACACACCACACAACACGCAACCACACCATACACCCTATCACACAACACAACCACAGCACACACACAGCATACACACATCCCATCACTATCACGCACGCCATACCCCATCACAGCAACACACACAACCACATCACACACCCCTTTACACACACCACACAGAACCACACCACACACCCCATCACACACCACACCACACACATCACACACACCACAGCCCATCACACCACACACACCATACACCCCATCACACACCACACATCCCATCACACAACCACACACACCATCTCACACCACACGATCACACAACCACACCACACACCATGACACACACATACACCACACACCACACCACATGCTCCACACAGCATCACACACCCATCACTATCACGTACGCCATACCCCATCACAGCAACACACACAACCACATCACACACCCCTTTACACACACCACACA